>NC_087452.1:26135635-26444950 GCF_036321535.1 Camelus dromedarius
GGTTTTTAAAACCAGACCTTAACCTAAAAAATTAGGACCACTTTTAAGAGAATGCTGAAATGGTGTTGGCCCCATGGGGGGCAGCATGGGGGCGGGGAGTGCAGTGACAAAGCACTGGGGAGGAGATAAACTCACATTCCTTTAAAGACATGGCAATTGGACTAAGAAACTGCTGAGTGATGGAAGAAGTCAGGTCAAATAAGTGATGACCTGTCACAAATAAAAAGAGTGACTATTAGTAGGAAATATTCCTCCTCAGTGGGAGGGGGCTCCTGCCAAGAGCCTGGTGGTCAACTGAAAAGTACAAAATATCACTCCCTGGTGGAGTAGCACTAACACTTCTGCATTGGTTCACTGGTGGGATTGTTTGGAAACTGCTTGATTACATGAATCTGGGACATCATAGCAATTTTGAGCTGCAGCAGGGCCTCGAGGTCATCTGACAAACCATTCTATAACTTTGGAATCCAAGGCTTTGAGAGGATAGTTCCCATTTACTTGGACCCGCAGTTTCTAGAACAATTTTCAGAGTGAAAATCAAAACTCTACAGCCCAGTGTATATGAGTCACTTGAACCCTCGTTATGTCGCAGATTCTAATTCAGTAGATCTGGGCACGGCCTAAGGTGATGATTTTCTAGCAAGCTCCCAGGTGATGCCAAGTCCTCTGGTCCAAGGACCACACTTCCCTAAAAGTACATGGGAAATTTAGACTGAACGTAGCCAACTTGATGGTAATTTTAAAACTAACCCTTTCTGGGTGAAGGGAAGTAAATCCTTGGGGAACCCAGGCAGGAAGTTTGACTCCTAGAGTACTGAAACCAAACTGCCTTGATGATGTCCTTAAAAAATCCTCCAGCAAAGGATTTCATAGGTCACCATTCTCCTGCAGAAGCTTCCTGTAAAATCACAGGCTGTATTTCCTAATGTGCCCACTCTGAAAACTGCTCACGTGGAAGATTCCAGGGGGGCAGGTGAACGCAAGACGAATGGAAAATAATTCTGCTGTGAGTGCTTTCTTCTCATTCCTTACCATGTAGTCTTGAGATTCCAAACTCAGATCCCCTGCGATGACTCCCCACCAAACGCAGCCTGAAGTCAAGCAGAAGGTCATTCAGGAGAACCTTGCGCCCTGCACCAGAGAACTCAGCAGTGGGGCAGCTCGGCTGGCCAGTGGGGATTCAGAGCATTCACAGCCTGAGCATTTGACCTCAGGTTTTATATCTGGTCCTCAGGCTCTGTCATCCTGCTCTGCACTGGAACTGTAGGACGAGCTACAGCCAGGACGGCAGTCCTCAGCCTCAGCCCTCGGGACATCTGGGCTGGGCAAGTTCTCGTCATTGTTGGGCACAGTGTTTAGGAGCGTCCCTCACCTCTATCCACTAAATGCCAGTAACAGGACCCACCAAGATGTGACAATTAAAATTGTTTCCAGATGTGGCCAAATGTCCCCTGGGTGGGGCAGGCAAACTGCCCCCAGTTGAAAACCCCCAGTCTATAGTCAGATGCAGGGATTCAAACCCCAGGGCTCATGCTGATTATCTTTGAGGTCTTGGGCACATGACTTATCCCTCAGACATCAGTCTCCTCATCTGCAAAAAGGACGCAAAAACAACACTAATCCCAGCAACGTTATTACCTCGTGAGGCCTCTGGGAGGGTTAGACGAGCTAATGCATCAGAGCTCCCAGAACAGTGCCTGGAAGAGCGCAAGGGCTAAAGAAGTGTCTGCTGTGAGCATGACGGACTTAGACCCTCTCCCATCATGTCACCTGGCCTGATGCAGGCTCCTAGCACCATGCCCAAGCCGTGTGGGGCCTGCTTGCCCAGTTTTACAAATCTGGACATTTAAGCCCCTTAGTCCTCTCTCTGTATTATCTGAAAGCTAGGGAAGCTAGTGGCATGGGAAATGCTTTCCCCTTAAGTTCAAATGACACAGTGAGGAAGAAAGCAGGGAAGAGTGTGAATTGAATTCCCAAAGAGTACACACGTGAGAGGTTGCTTTTATTCCTAAAGGTTCCGTGTCCCCTGGGAAGGTGTGCAGATCAACCCTCCCAGCATGGGCCGAAGCTGCCCTGGCTCCTTACGACCCCACCCTTCCCAGCGCTGTGTGTCTGTACTCTGTCTGTCTGTCTCTCCCCGCACACACACAGGCACGTGTGCAAGTGCTTAGGAGAAGCAGGAAGAGGGGGAGGTCTAGGATTTAGACATTTATTTTGCTTCAGCAAAACTACCACTGATCTAAGAAGCCAAAGACTTTTGCTGGTTTGAGAACCTCAGTAGGAAAAGGCACCCTAAATCATTCATTTGTTTTTCAAGAATTTGTTTCTATTCTGCTTTTAGAATCAGTCAGGGACAGCAGACACATGGTCTGTGGGGCAGCTTTCTATCTAGGAGACTTTTATAGTGTCAACACTGACTCTCATTCCTCAACCTACGAGGAGCAACCTCTGTCCTCCTAGAAGGAGCCTGAACTCCAGGCCATTCCACAAATCCCACGGTGGGAGGCGTGGAGGAAGGGGGAGGTGCACTGAGTGCACTGTGACATCCCCCGCAGCTCAGCGTGGTGACCAGGGCTGAGCGATGAGACTGCAGACACCACCCTGGCAGCGTTTCCATCAGAGGAAGCAAGGGAAGGCCAGGGGGATCTCAAGGGAGCCTGGGAAAACCAACACGATGCCTGGGCTTATTTTCTAGATGGGATGAATAAAATGCAAAAAAAAAAAAAAAAAGGGGGGGGGGTTTAAGGAAGATAATGACCCAAGAAACAGTATCAGCACAATAAACAAGAGATTGCCAAGCTGCAATTGCAGGTTGGAGGTTAGGCAAATTCTTATACATAACAAACAAGCAATTTAAACGACTCCTGGACAGTCTCCGAGGCATCAGCTGAAGTACCACCTTGCATTTATTTTGCAGCAGTTGCCGTGCCAAAGGGAAGACTGTATTCCAAAGGGTAAACGGATGCTCCACCCTCAAACTGCCTTACACCTAATGTTTCCACCATGCTGGGTTTCTCACTGTTTCCCAGACCAGCCATGCTCCCTCCCAACCCCTCAACACCCTCAAAAGTTGTCTTGGAGCTGAAGTCTTCCATACCCCGAGTCCCTCCCTCTCCTCCACACTCGGAACACTCTTGTTCACAACCCTGCAAGTATGCACGCTGGCTCCAGGGCTGGGCCACGAGTCCCTCACCGTGGCCGGAAGCGCTCTCAGTCCACCCTCCAGCCGAGCCGGGTATCTGCAGGTGGTGGGAAAGGCTGGCTTGGAACGCCACAGAGATGCCTCAGAAACCCTCTCTCCCGCCCAGGGTGGTTTTCAGGCTGCATTTTCTTTTTAAGCTACACATAAAGCAATGAAGAAAATGCCTCACACCAGAGTCAATACCTTCATAAATATCCACTGAATGGATGAACAAACGAATAAACAATGAGTGAGCGAATGTCAGATGAACTGGGTTCTTACCCTTACTCTCTTTTTACTCACATCTAAAATGGATCTGCTGAACACTGGACAGCACATCACAACAGAGTAAGTCACCCCAAGTTTGGATATCTAGGCTGCAGACCACTCAAGGACGAGGACCAGCTCTCTATTTATGATTCCAAACACAGGGTGTTCCCGTGGGGACACAGACAGAGGGGCTCTCCTGTTCACAAATAGCTCAAGAGGAAAAGAAAACAGAATAAATGCCATTCTATTATATGCGGGCATGCTTAGTTAAACATTTATATAAACATCAATATAGATGTTTGTTTATGTTTGGTTTATTCATATTGTTAATGTTTCAGAATCTTGATGCTTCAATCATCGGAGAACAGAAGGATTGCTTTTCTATCTTTAGCAGACCTCTTTTCCTCTTTGCCTCTGTTCTCATCTCAGACACATTATCAACATGATTTCTGACTTCTCTCTTAATTAGTGGCCTAGTTTCAAAGCAGAAGGCAAGGAAAGTGTCCCAGTACATAGGGACAGGGAGAAAGAGGAGAGAAAGAGGAAAAACCAGAGTCTTGACGTGCTTGTGAATGCTGGCTAGCCTTGGAATACAGGGGAAAGGGGACTTTTAGTGACCTCCAGAGCTGAACATTTCTTTCACTGTATCTCAAATTCTAAGCCTCCAATGTCAGGTGCTCTTGGGCTGATCCGCTTGGGAAATGACAGTGCTCAACAGTCCTTGAAATTTCTCATTTTGGACACATCTCAGGTAGAAGGGCTGAGAGCATGCCCAGTAGCACGAAACTCTGACAAGGAGACTCTTCTCAGAGGTTCTGTAACGACCGGTAATTGCACCACCCGAGTGGACCTCTGGGCTGCAGGTACCTACGGTCTGATTTCTGCATCATCATGCAACTGCCTTAAAAAGCGCTGAGAGGGAGAAGCAAGCAAATTCTTCAAGGGAGATTTAGGAGATACGTATAAGAGATGTAAGATATGAGTGTCTCTGCCTTGGAGCAAAGGAAGCCAAACTAGAATCAGCTGTGAGAAGAATGCAGCTTGCCTGGGAAGTGAATCCTCTGTCTGTTAACCTTGAGGAGCTGGTGAGGACCCCAGGACACTGGATCACCTAAGAGCTCGAAGACAGGATGAACCCCTGGGAGTCAGAAGCCACTTCATAGACTTCTCATGTGAATCTCCTGGCGCCCAGCACTGCCTGGCGGACATAGTCAGCGATCAATAACCATCACCAAAAATCTCTTAATCTGTTTAGAGGTAGAAAATTTTATCTTCCTATAAATGTTTGGAGGTAATAAGAGTAGAAAACGTATCAGAATCAAGAGATGGGAAAAAGAACCAGAAAGGTATGCATTCAGATCTCTCCCTCACTACTTGCTTATTTATATACAAACTTAGGAGAGTAAGGCTGCTTCGGTCTTTCTGTCTATAAAATGTGGACAACACTAGGCCCTACTTGGAAGAGGGAAGTGAGGACTGAAATGTGAATAAAGCACACCGCGTGGTGCCTGGTCCACTGTGGTGCTCACACAACGCCAACTACTGCTGGTGACAAGAGTGAAGCAGTAAGAGACTGGAATGGTATGGTTTGCTCAGAGAAAAAATCCTTTCCGTGTTTACTAGGTAGAGGATGTGTCCAGTCTTCCATTTTGACTGGAAAACAAATCATTGGTCCTTCAAAAAGACAGGCTTGAGCCTGAGAACGACTAACACATGCTGTACAAATAACTCTTTGTCAGAGAGGATTATGGTTAGCAGTGTGCCAGCAACTGTCCAACGACTGATTTGCCAGAAATATTTATGCATAAACAAAAGTATAACTTTATTAATACGTTCTACTGATACAGAAGATATGTGGTATACAATTTACAAGTAATAATAAAACATACAATATTCTCTATTTTAAACTCCAGTTGATTGCTAAAGAATGCTTTTTTGATTTTTGCTGAACTCCTACGTTCATAGCCATTCAGCTTTGATGTAACTTGTGTTTCTAGTAAAACGGCTCCTGAGGCAACACACTCTTAAGTGTAATCTGTGTTATCACCAATTTTTCCATCACCTTCTTAGATCCAGACAGTTGACATAACAACGAATCCAGCCCCAAAGTGTAGCTTTCGCTAATTTCCTGGTAGAAATTTACTCCCACCAAGGCCAGTCTCCAGCTAGGAACAGAATGTCAGTGGGTGTGGAATTGAGCGGAGATGCTTTCATGGTGCATCATGATACAATATTGCTCGATACAGGTACGATAGATTAAATAACCTCGAAAGCAGCGATAATACTAAAATGTAGTAAAATAATTAGGAAGCAATGAGTGTTGCATCTTTCTAATCTTTGTTTCTAATGTATTTAATTGTAAATTTATATCTAATTTTTAATTAAGGTTGTGTTTAATGACTGGCTGATAAAATTCCTGACAACTGAGTAACTGGCTCTGCAGCGTGCCACCTTGAGCACGAGGCATCTGTCTGACCCAGGCCCTACTGCTTCTATGCCTGAAGGAGCACTGCAATGAGCTGAACGCTTTCAATCTCTCATCTCACCCATTTGATTCCTTCCACCCTTCTCTCATGTCTAATGAGGCTCAGCAAACTTTCTCTGCCCTTTCTTTTTACTCTTATTGTCACCTGAGTCAATGCCTTGGCCATGTGGCATTGGGCCAGGGCAGAACCCTCCTGTCTCCTGTTCTTCCTCTGCATCATTGTAGGCTGTCTTCCCAGATTCACTGTCCCTGCATGCTCCCTTAGGCCAGTTTCCTGCTTCCAAGCCTTCAACAGTTCTTTTAAGCTGGTAGGACAGAGCCCTTTAGAAATTCTGGAGGTGAGTGCAGAAACAATGTGAATGCACTTAATGCCACAGAACTGTACACTCAAATAAGGTTAAAATGGTAAATTTTTACATTTCATCTGTTTTACTGCAATAGTACAATCCTTAGAAAGACAACCAAGGCCCTAAACAATCTGCCTTTGTTTAGAAATTACTAAATTAAACCTGGCAAGTAGCGTTGGGAAAACTGGACAGGACCATGTAAATCAATGAAGTTAGAATGAACACTCCCTCACACCATACACAAAAACAAACTTGAACTGGCTTAAAGGCTTAAATATAAGACAAGACACAATAAACCTCCTAGAAGAAACATAGGCAAAATATTATCTGACATAAATCTTAGCAATGTTCTCCTAGGGCAGTCTACCCAGGCAACAGAAAGAAAAGCAAAAATAAACAAATGGGACCTAATTAAACTTGTAAGCTTTTGCACAGCAAAGGAAATGATAAGCAAAACAAAATGACAACCTATGGAATGGGAGAAAATATTTGCAAAAGATGAGATGGACAAGGGCTTAATTTCCAGAATATACAAACAGCTCATACAACTTAATGAGAAAAAAACAAACAACCCAATCCAAAAATGGGCAGAAGACCTAAACAAGCAATTCTCCAATGAAGACATACAAACAGCCAAGAGGCACATGAAAAAATGCTCAATATCGCTAATTATCAGAGAAATGCAAATCAAAACTACAATGAGGTATCACCTCACACCATTCAGAATGGCCATCATTCAAAAGTCCATGAACGATAAACGCTGGAGAGGCTGTGGATAGAAGGGAACCCTCCTCCACTGCCGGGGGGAACATAGTTTGGTGCAGCCGTTATGGAAAGTAGTATAGAGATTCCTTAAAAAAAGCTAAAAATAGACTTAATCTATGATCCAGCAATCCTACTCCTGGGCATATATCTGCAGGGAACTCTAATTCAAAAAGATACATGCACCTTGATGTTCATAGCAGCAGTATATACAATAGCCAAGACATGGAAGCAACCTAAATGTCCATCGACAAAACAGAAACAGACTCACAGACATAGTAAACAATTTTATGGTTACCAGGGGAAGGGATAAATTTGGGAGTTTGAGATTTGCAAAGGTTAACCACTATATATACAAAATAGGTAAACAACAGGGTCCTACTATATAGCACAGGGAACTATATTCAGTATCTTGCAATAACCTTAAATGAAAACAAATTATATATATATATATATATAAACATGACTGGGACATTATGCTGTACACCAGAAACTGACACATTGTAACTGTACATTTCAAGAAAAAAAAAAAAAGAAATCACTAAACTTATCCTTGACTTTCATTACCACTGCTACTCTGCTCACTAATCCCATGCGCCGGACGCTGTGTTAAACAGCCTACCTCAGTCCCCAGTATAATCCTATAAAATAAGTATTCACCACCACTCTTTTGCAGGTGACAAAACCGAGGGCTAAGCACCATGAAGACCATCCCGCCCAGAGTGTTGACTTGGTGCTTCTGTCACCAGCCACACAAACGTAATAGCTCAGGCATCACGACTTCTCTGTGACAGCTTTCCGTTTAAGGGCCAGGACCATGGTGACCTAAGCGAGGCACTGCCCTTGAATATTAAATAAAAGGGCTAATAAAGATAAACACTATTTAAGGCAACATCTTAAAAATCAAATTTAATACAAAACATGACGAGCAAAATTAATTTAAATTTTAAGTAAGAACAGTGCCTGACCCTGCACTTAAGACAGCTACGTCTCACCCGTCTCGCCCTAGTCCCTTATCTTTCTTCCTCTACTCCCTCACCTGCTCCCTCCTCCCATCTCTAAGGTCCCAATTTTTAATCTTCCTGCTTGTTCTACCCCAGAGAAACGAGGCTATTTTACACTATAGGAATTAAGAAAAAAAAAAAAAAAAAAAACGGAGAGAAGAAACTGTAAGAACAAACTATTTTGTTATTGTTGTTACACCAGACTATTTCTAGGACCCAAATTACATTTCTAAGATGAAGAACTATTGACATGCCTAGGTCAATAAGGCATCATGTCAGTAAAACAGGGTGTTGGCGTTTTTAGCCAAAGATTTCATAACAGTTTGATAACTTACATACCACTTGGACATTCTTTGAAAACATTATCCCACCAGTGGTTTGATCTATTTCTTGCTGAAAACAATCGCTGGCTTGCAGTACTAGGGGAAAAACAAATTGCCTTCATTTAATCTTTTAGAGGTTGAGATAATTTGGAGCTGGTTTATAGAAAGGAATGTCTTCTAGTTTATTCTTTAGGTAAGAAGGCATCTTCATGAGAAACTGCTCTTTGTATTTTTTAATGATTAAATGACTAGGGCTTTTGTACACACACACACACACACACACACACAAATGACACACACTCAGACACACACGATACACACACAATTCAAGAACTAATTAAATAAAATGGGTGGCATAGCTTTACCGAAAGGCCCAAAGTTGTAATCAAAGCATGGAATTACTTATGGGCTTGATGCTAATGCACTTTTGATGAGTTTTACCAGGCCTGAGCAGCGCTAAGATAAGATACTGGAGCAACACAAAACACCAAATGGACACAGAAGGGGATCCTCCAGACACAAAGGGGATCTTTGTTAAAAGTACAAAGAAAGGAAGGACCAAACAATAAAAGACCGAAACAAATAAGTACATACACATCAGAACCTGCAAGCAAGAAGTAATTCCCCGAAACAAAGGCGGCCACAAAATCTGAATGGACCTGATGCTATGGGGACCTTTTGGATAATGAGAAGCTGGGAGCTGGACTTGAATCTACAACAAAATTACTGCAAACTTTGAATACTTTTCTTTCTCTGAGAGGAAGACTAGAAAAACTTCCTTAATCTAGAGTTGTAGCATGTAAGACTGAAATCTACCAGAGTTACAGGTGGGAGAAACCATCACACACTGAGACATTACATGCCAAGACATCAGACAGAGCCCACAGCCTGCATCACACAATGAGGTACAGGTCCAAGTGGACATGTGGCACGGCAACCCCCCACAGCTGCAAAATACACATAAAAATGAACACAGGAGAATCCCATGTTTACCTGCTCTGTAGTGGTATTTCTGTAATTCAGGACATAAAGGACTTATAAAGAAGTCCCTACCCCACCTCATCCCAACACCAATGATCAGCACCATGATTTTTAGGGAAAAAAAGATGATCTGTGCAAGAAAATAAAGAACCATGAGGGAGAACCAGCGGATACAATAAGTAGGAGAATTCACATTCCAAGAACTGAAGATAATCATCTGATTGAAACTATAAAACCAATCTATAAAATCAATGGGCTCATAATCAAAGATAAAGAAGGCATAGGAACCCTAGAGATAGAACAGAATATTATTTTTAAAGGGCCAAGAAGATTTGAGAGAAAACCGAATATAATATTTACAACAGATCATATCATAGTCGTTAACTTTAAGACCACAATCAGCAAGTTTCATAACGCATCAGATACACCTGAAAAAAGAACTGGTGAACTGGAATTGAGGAAACCACTCAGAATACAGTATCGATAAAGAGACAACATAAAAGCAGTTAGGAGACAGCAGGGACAGATTCCAAATCAATGTTTCATAGAGCCTCTAGAAGAAGACTGCATGGGAAGGCAAAGAATTTTCCAGAATTGAGACATTAATATTCAGTTTGAGAACGTGTGATGAAAGAATTCTTTTTTTTTTTTTTTTTTTTGCTTAGCAGATTTTTTTCAATTATTAAAAAAAAATCTTCTGCAGTTGACTGAGTCCCTAAGACTCAACCCAAGGCCAGTATCTATAGCAACAGCATTTTCTCCAGAACATCACAACTGCCCGGTAGGTCAGGGCCCTGGAGGAAGTAGGCTCAGTTGCAGTCAACCTATTTTGGAATGGGCTAAGAAATTCAGCCTAGATAAATCATCTATAATGTTAAAATCACACAGAAAGAAGGATAGTAATGTGGACACGAAATTGCTTCTCAGATACTCTTCAAGAACGCACCTTTATAAAATGGAAAGCTATTTACAAATGCCAATAATGTTACCTAATCATAGGTTTTGCAACAGATAGTTATGAATATGCCTTGCTCTGTGCTAATGCCCTTTCAAGCATTTTTTCATTTAATCCTCACAATAACCTTTTAAGATAGGTGTGTGTGGAAGTGTACACATACATGTAAGCACAGATTTTTAAATAGATGAGTAAACTGACTTACAGACCTTCAGATTCTTGCCAAGGGTCTCAGGAATAGTGGGACTAGGGCTCATCTGCTTGATCCTGACTGACTGATGAGTTTAACTGTTACTCAATGTGCAGAACACAGAGGAAGGAGGTCACGACGATTTAGCAAAGTAAACAGGACCTTCCGTTAGGAACATGTAAACTGCAAGAAGTTTCTGAGAATAACCTTGAAGCACTGCTGTCCTGAATCCAGGTCACCCAGAGAAGGTCAGCCTTCCTGATGGCTAGTGACTCCTCCACCTGGGTGGTCAGGGCAGAACAGAGTTCTTTCAAAGGCCAGAACGAAGCAGTTACCCAGCCACGCTGGGTGTACTGATGGTGGAAAGTACATTAGCAGTCTCTCATCCTGGAGGCTCATAAATATTGTTTGGTGCGGAAAGGGAAAGACAGCTTGTTTATTTCTGAGCGTGGAGTGTGTTACATTCATTTTTTAAAATGTCAGGCATATGCACGTAAAATGTGCCTGTTTTCTAGCCATATGCTTTTCCCATAGAACACTGAATTAAAAATAAATTGCTAATGGAGACACAAGTGAATGAATCCGAAAGAGAGTCAAAGGGAAATACCAGCGCTGTTTCTAGCTGAGCACATCTTGCAGGCTTTTTCCAGAAGATTACAGCAGCTTAATGTAAGCCAAAGTGGGCTTCTTGGCACAGGCGGCGCCAGGCACGATTTTTTTTTGCAACATGCTCTCCCCAAATGTAGGATAAGCACTATTTTGAAGTCAGTGCTTTTAGCAAGCCTTCTATTTTTCACTGCAAAGAAACCCAATTTATTCTTTGTTCAAAGAAAAAGTGGAATCACAGCCATCTCTGCAGGAACTGATGAAAACATTGGCAAAACTTTCAGATAAAAGAGATCAAATTGCTTACCAGTCCCTCATAAGAAAAAAAGGTATACAAATATATATTTCGTTTTCTTTTCTCTCACAGGCATTTTGAAAGAGGGGAGCAGTTTTGGAGGGTAAGGGAGTGGCTCTTACATTCTTTCTTCTGGTAGAAAAACCTTTAAAAGAAGCAACTCAGCATTTTAATCATTATACCAGGTCATATGAAAAAAAATAGTTAACTTTCACTCTGATTTTTATTTCTTTCCTTGCTCCATGATGGTTTTTCATGTGTTGACAGAAACAGGTTTCTGGACTCTCCAAAGAAACCTCATACACACAAGGCTAGCTTCCTGCTTGCTCTTTCTCGGGGTAAGATTATCAATTTTTAAGAGTTTTTTCTCTTTGTCTGAGGTACCCATATGCCTGGGTGAAGATTACAGGTTAAACTCAACTGAAAGTAATTGAATTAGTTTGCCCTTACCTTTCTGGTCAATACCTTTGCCTGTGGATTCAGGCTTTCTACTGAAAATTCTGATTCTTCCCATGCTACTTCGCAACTCAGCCATATACTCAGATGTACAATTGTTGGTTTGGAGGTAAATAGGAGCAGACAAAAATTTAAATGCTACTCTTTAGTTTTGCAAATTAAATTTCTGGGTAAATGTCAAGGACGACCCCCAGTTAGCATGATCCAGTTTCTTCTAGTTCAGTAATGACTTCCGTCTCCTTGTCAGGGAAGGTTTCTGAATAATTGGGCTTGGAACTCTTTATTGCCAGTGTCTGCCTATAACAAAAATCATAAGGTGGTGAGTGGGCCAGAAAGATGGGAAATGTCCTTCAGTGCCCAGAGCTAGTGCAGTTCCATCCCTCTTTTTTAAAGGCATTTGACCTGGCACTTACAGACACACAGGATGTGGAGCTCTGCTCTATACCATGAGGACAACCAGCCTCAGTCCACCTAAAAGGCACTAAGGCATGAAGGCACCAGGCACCAGTTCACATTGAAATACATGGCACATGTGACTTAACTCCTAGTCATGTACTCAGAGCAGACATTACTAATCAATCACTACACTGTTTTCCAATAAATACAGATGAGGCTTCAGATCCTTCTCTACAGCTCTCTCCAGGCAACTCCTACCAGTAGGATTTACAACTCTCATGGAGATCCTGATTTAATCACCTTCCTTTTTTCAGGGTCTTCAGGCAGATGACCAGTTTACCTTGTAAGGGAACAAGGTATAATAGTAAAAAAATTTTGAGTAGCAAGATGGAAGGACCAGATTCATGCCTCCACTGTGCCATCAGCAAGTTCTTTGTCCTCAGCCAAATCACTGGCCCTCTTTAAACTTCAAATTTCTAATCTAGAACAAATAATTTGGATTTGATCAGAAGATGTCAATCATGACTCCAGGAGCCCTGCGAAGAGCATGATTATTGCAAGAGGGCTTCAAATCCATAACATTGTAAACATTGTTTAAATCTGAAGTGAATGACATTGTAACTAATTTTCCAAAGTAGATAGATGTTATTGAAATGAATGAAATACAAATTTATCTAAAATTGCTATTGAATTTATAGCGGTTTTGCCACTCTGTATTTTCCTAATCAATAGATACTCAAAATAAGGTTATTGTTCATCTGTTCAAGCCTCAGCACCCTAATCTGTTAATAGCATTAAAAATGAAGTCTATCTCACGTGATTTCTGTGAAGATTAAGTGAGATAATGCATGAAAAGCGCTCAGTACAAGCCCTGCCTGGCCCAGGGTAGTTGCTCTGTAAGGCACAGAGGAGGAACGGGCTTTCCAGGACACAGGATGAGGAGAGGAGGCTGTTACTCTACTTGCTCACATACTCTGCCTTCTCCCACTAGACAGCGATGCCAAGTGTCAGCCAAGAAGTAGGAGAGTATGATGTCTTTAAATACTTCCTTAAATTTAAGTGGTTAAGTAGTTCTGGGACATAGTTTGAAGACTGGTTATATAAGCACCAGAGGGCGATGGTACTGTTCTCCTGACTCTAACAGGATTCTAATCGCTGCAACTTCCTTTGTCCTGTGGATCAAGCTGTTTAAGTAAATTTTCATGTTTTTGGCTAGCGACATGGAAAGTTTAATCTATTCTGCAGAGGCTGTGTGTTTGGCATCTTTCTTCCAGCCCACATCCCATTTAAAGGAGGCAGACAACTAATAGTATTACCATTATACGGATATCCATACTTTATTGTTATGGAGGGGTCCTACATTTTGAAAAGCTGAGAACTAATGAGGCAAATGGTCTAGAAGCTTCCTCTAGTTCTACAACATGATAGATTTTAGAGTTAAATGCAGCCATATATAAAAGGCACTTTTAAAAGATATGTCTGGGAAGAGAAATGCTTCAGTACTAAATGAGATGGTCCTGTCACCCAACCTTGCACAATCAGGAAACACTAATAGACATGCAAACCCAGGAAAGAGAGTGGGAAGAGAGGTCTTTGCTCCACTTCCGATGCTGCCAGTGATGCCAAAAATCCACCAGTTTCTCAACTCAGAAGCCTGGGAATGATCTTTGATTCCTCCATTTTCTTCCTGCTTTAATGTCCAGTCTATCAGTCAGTTCTGTCAATTTCCCAAAGTCATTTCTCAAATCCATCCCCACCCTTCACGTCCAAGCTCATACCTTTACTACAACATTGCCACCTCCCTCTCACTTTTTCACCACAGCACCCACCTAACTGCTGTCTCCACTCTGTCTCCTGCTCTCCCCCACGTCACCCTCCACTCTGCAGGCAGAAGAAACTTCAATGTTATATACCCTGTTGATGTCATTCTCCTATCAGAGACCCTCCCTAGACTATCCAGTGGATTTCAGCTGTGCAGGGAGCCATGTGTACTTTGACTTCTGCCTTTTATCATCAACATGATCTGTTCTTCTCTCCTCTTTGCTCACTGTGTCCAGCCACCCTGGCCTTCCTTTAGTTCCTCACATGCATCAAGCTCTTTCCCAACATGGGGTTTCATTGTAGGGTATCTACTCTGCCTGGAACAACCTTTCCCTCCCACTTCTCTTCCCACTGAAGCCGGCATCCCGTCTTCTGTCTAAAGCAGCTCAGTATCTATCTCACCACTGTGTGTGCTTCTTGAAAACACGGATCATCATTTGTAAGCATTCATTGATCTGCTTCTTACTTTTTTTTGTTTTGTTTGTTTCTGTATATTAGATTATAAACTCCTTAAGAGCAGGGACCTTGCCAATTTTTTTTTAAATGCGTTATCTCCAGAATCTAGAGTATAGTCTGCCAGTCAGAAATCCCACTGATAATCCCAATAATGATTGGTTGAACTGACAGGAGAGATCACCATGATAATGATTTTGATGGATAATTTTTCACTGTTGTATACAAATGAACTTCGTTGTGTGTTATGAAACAGTTGTGGACTCTTTCCCACTTGAAAGCATCTAATGCTGCATTGTCCAATATGGTAGCCACTAGCTGCACACACCTTCTATATCACAGGACCACCCACCACCCCCAAGAGTGCCAGCAGACAGAGTCCCTCTGGCATCTGGTCGAGCTGAGTCAACCCCTTTCAGAGGAACTAACATGATGCACCGCTTCCTAATCCTAATGAGAACCGGTTATCACCCGAGGTCTTACATGGCTATCCTCCAGCAAAAATATTTCATTTCTCATCCTCTGTCAGCTTGGTTTACCAGATATGAAAACTGTGATTGACAATGGAGAGCAAGCCTCTTGCTGAGAAATATGAAAACCAGGAGGAAGTCTTGCTACTCCACTCAAAAGGTTTCTTTTTATTTCAACTACAAAAGCCCTGTGGAAAATGCTAGTCTTTTGTTACTGGACTACTGTTTAATATTTATCCATCACCAAAAACTATGCTGAGAGCATGAAATGGAGCCCATGCGGGTCTCTGCCTTTAAGGACTTACATTTAATTAGACAGATGGGGAAAAATACCCAAGTGTGGTTCCCAGTCACATTTATGAGTAAGAAGCTGGCTGGCTGCTTCCAGCAGGACATCACGCTGATGGGAGGACGCAGAGGAAGCCCCTCTTATTGTGCTGGGCAATGAACCCGCCACCTCGGCTCGTGCTGCTACCAGGGCACAAGCGCTGCTTGTAATACAAACATCTCTGGCTTGCGCTCAATGTGGGCTTTTGAAATCTTGCTGAGACCCTCTCATCTTGGGATTGTGTCACCCTGACCCAGTTTTCCTTTTTGGTGTTGCTAAAAGCCTCCCTGGCACGCCCTGTAAGGACTGGTCTGATCCAGCTTTATTTTGCTCATTGTCCCTTGAGCTGGGACACGTCTCAGGGCATGTACTGACACAAGTCTAAATGCCAGTCGGCCAAGCTTGAGGGACACTGGTCACATCTTTGCCAGGAAATGAAGGATGCTTCTCTAACCAGGAGGAAGAGAATCCACAGTTCAGCCTGGGCCCCATTTTATCACCCATCTGGGAGGACCCAAAACTTCTGTCTGTACCTTTTCTCCAAAGAGGTCTTTCAGTTGCATCTAGCAAAAGTCACGCTCCTTTTTTTCCCCTTCATTTTAACAGCTTCATTGAGATATGATTTACATGCCATGAAAACCATCCATTTTGAATGCACAATTCAATAATCTCTTATTATATTCACAGAGTTGTGCAACCATGACCACAATTTGATTCTGGAGTATTTCTACCATCCCGGGCAGAAGCCTCGGTGCACATTAGCAGTCACTCCTTGCTCCCATCCCCGACCTTTGGCAGCCACTAATCTCCTTTCTGTCTCTATGGATTTTCCTGTTCTGAACATCTATATAAACGGAATCATCCAATACCTATTCTTTTGTGTCTGGCTTCTTTCCCTTAGCATAACGCATTTGAGATTTATCTACGTCATAGCGCGTATGAGCGTAGCACTCCTTTTTGTCATGAGATACTATTCCATTTTGTGGATATGCCACAATTTGTGCATTCAACCACACTCACAATTTTACACACAAAAATAAATTACATCAAGGCCTTCATTAAGAACCTTATTGCCTTTTACCTATTTCAATAAAGCTCAGAAAATGATTTCCTTTATCATATTCTCAAGTCTCTATATCCCAAAAGATAAGCCCTTCCCTTAATACATGCACACAGTTGTATATCTTTCAGAAATCACTTTAAAGCAAACACACCCGTAGGTCTCTATGTTTGTCAATGGATGGAAATTATTTTCTTGGGAGAAATTATTAGGCCAACTGCTGACAGGAATAATCACTGGTGATATAACTAAACACTGTCAATCTCAACGAATAGCTTGTTTTAGCTGAGGGCAATGGCAAAACTGGCAACAATAAAGTATTTAGATATACAGCAATGATATAAAATACAGCACCTTCTCTGTATGCAGCCATATAAGATATTTACGATGATATAGGTTGTTTCTGTTTAACAGGCTACGTGTTCCCCAGGTCCCCTGCTTTCAGCTTGAGCAGATGGATGCTGCTTGGTTGCCCACGTTGGCTCTTGTTTAAGTGGCACCAGGACTCATGACTCTCATTTCACTGGGGATCGTGTTCTGAAGCCGCATGAGGAACGCCTGGCCATCTCTAGACCCATTTTTACGGAGCGTGGGTGCTGACTCTCCCAGACCCTCTCCACGTGGTGGTCTCTATCTTTGTCTGCCCTCTTTATACCCCATCCTAGCAGCTGAAAAATCCTTCTTTCACTGCAACTCCCATCTCCCATACCTGGGAGAATCCTTTCTGTCTCTCAGTCTCATTCATTCATTTTTTTTAAAATCTACATTCCCAGTACAACTGATGAAACACATACCGACACACAGCTCTTCCCCATGGCCCGGAATCTCCTATTTTTTCTCTTCTTTTTCTGTAACTAATTAACTTGTAAACATCAGGGAGTTAGTGTCATTCGCTTCTAACGCATTGCTCTAGAGAATTATCCACAGTGCGTACTTATGCAGTGATGACATCACTTTAAATGCCAGAATCCACAACCTGTAACTGTAGGTCCTTACCTGGTTTCAGCTCATCTGTGGAGTCTGATCTCAAAGACAGCTCTGCTGATGCTTACTGGATTTTATTATTATTTGACATAGATCGACGGGGTTAACTGAACGGCCACTCTGCCAGACATTTTACCGAGTGCTTGACACCCGTTCTCTCAGCCTTACGAGGCTGGCATCATTTTGCCCCAGATCATAGACGTGGAAGCTGGGGCTCGGAGGCTGAGCAACTTAGCCACTCAGCCAAGGTCACAGAGCTAGTAAACGGCAGAGCTGGGCGATGAGTCCAGGTTCACTCTGATTTCAAAGGCCATGATTTTCTCACAGCTGCCCCCAGCGTTCAGGTGACCTGGGGTTCAGCTGTGTCACTTGTTGAAAGGTCGAGAGTCTTTCACTAACAGCCAAGAGAGTCACCACACTGGCTGCTGCGTGACCTGGACTTGTCAGTCACTTTCCAGTGTACACATCCCCCTCAGAAAAATGGTCATGAAGGGAGGATTCAACAGGCTCAAAAGGAAAATACTCTGCCATTTTGAGTGTTCGGTGTCCTGTTTCTGCAGCTCCATCCTCACCTGAGGAGAACACTTTATTCACCATCTACCAGCAGGGTATAGATTCTTTTGAGATATTCTTGAGCAGCCAAAATGCCAACTTTCCTCTCAGTTACCTCCAGGGCTTTGAATCTATCCTGAAGATCAACCCAGGAGTCTGTACCTTTGGGAGGAAGGAATTTTCTCTCCCATGCCTCCCCTGGGTGCTCTGTGAATCCACTTGCATCCTTTGTGTCTGCTGCAAATAACAACAGCCAGGCAGACAGCCTGCTGACCAGCGCTGCAGTCATGAACCTTCCGTGTCCTGGCAGATCTGAGAGGGGCAGCTGCTCTCACGGTTTCTGGGATTGACTGCTTCCTATTTGTTCCTTTTGCACTGCAGATTCTTGTGGTCAGGCCCTCTGGTAGCTGCCACATGGGGCTGACCCAGCCAGGATGACCTGAGTCCTGAAGATGTTTGATGGGACGTGATGTCACCACTGCTATTTAATATGTGTAAAGGGTACTCGGCACACTTGGCACCACTCGGACAGGCAATGTGCACGGCCGCTCCTCCTTCCTTCCTCGCCACAAAGAATTTGACTGTGGGGACTTAACTCGCTCAGAGATTCTGTCCTTGCTGATTTCCTTAACCTTGGAGCTCTGTTCCCTGCAGGTGTCCTGGGACTGTCCGGTGGTGGCAGGCTTCTGACACTAGCCATCCTGATTATGGATGAGATGTCGAGCGTAGAACTCCCGCCACCTCGAATTAGCCTGCATGGGTACCAACCAGCAGCCCTGTGGGGACGTCACCAACCCTGAATTCCTGTCCTGGGCAGCCTGAGCTCAGGAGCCCGGCTTCCTGCTGCCGTGAGACGCCACACATCCAGCAAGAGCTTCTGTTACCGCTGCCTACAGGCTCTTGGGTTCTTGCGAGCACTGGTTCCTCAGAGCTCCGGGCGACTGTCACCTGGGCCGTCTTTTCAAAGTTTGTCGTCCAACTTGCTCGACACTCCACCCGAGTTGCCTCCTGCCTCGCATGCCGGAGGTGAACTCTGCTCAAATCACCTTCTGGGTGGTGCGGCTGCCTCTCTGTTCTCAGAGTTTCTTGCTTTTAACAGCTTGTTTAAGATCCTGTGAACAAGCTGGCGGCCTCCAAAGGAGGGAATGGTGCTAGAAGCAGTGTGAAGCGCTAAAAATAAACACCTTCTGCAGATAGGGACAGACCCGCTGCACAAAGACATTACCTGGCACCCTCCAGACCTGACTGCGTCGGAGGCCTGACTGTTTCCCATTCGGAGCTCATACAGTGTTTGCACAGGGAGCACCGCATTGCACAGGTGCTAGAAACCAATTTTAAATTGCCCATCAGCTGGGCGGCGACAGGCAGCAATCTACTGTTCGTCGAATGGGTACAGGCTGTCTGAATGGCTCCTTACCAGTGAGTCACCAACAAGGACGAGACAGCCTATTCTTAAAGACTGCAGTGTGACTTAGAAAAATAAGGGCTTACCATTCTTGTTTTACACGTGCATTTATTTTTGCCTATGCAAAAGCTAAGAGGTTTTGATACCAGCGAATACATTTGGCAGAGAACACTCACAGCAGTATTAGATACATAGGATGGCCTTTGTATTACATCTGGGGCAAAGCTGATCAAAATAGCTGTTGGAGTGATAACAGCACACACGGTGAGCATCCTCGATTGCATAACACAGTTCATTCATTACTGCCGCAAGGGGAAGCTAGCGGCTTCCATCTCGGGGGTACATACTATATGCAAGCCGTCTTATATCTATTAGTTCTGTTTCTTACAAGAGTCCCACAAAGTCATTTTTACAGGGAAGAAATGAGAATGTTGAGCATTTAAGTGACTTGTCCCAGCCCAGGAGCAGAGCCCTAGAGCCTGTAAAAAAGAAGACTAACCACTGGAAAAGGTCAGCTGGGCTAAGGGCCGTATGTACATGACGACAAAAGAAGCCACTGGAGAGCAGGGCCCGGCCGTCGCTGGAACGGATTCAGTGCCCACCTTCTCCTTGTTGGTCAGTTCCGGCTGGGGCAGGCGACCGTCTGTGCCCTTGCGAGGGAGGGGCAGAGGTCCGGGTCCAAGACAGGAGGCAAGGGCCCCCGCTTTCCGGCTTGACTAGGCTGCACACTTATTTTTGTACCCAGGTCATGGCTTACAGAAATCTGACAGGGGAACCATGTTAAGTATCCTGATCCCAAGAAAAGGTGATAAACAGATTTTGCTTTAGTAACAAAACGCTACTTTACAGCATAAAAAGTGCCCCATGGTGAGGTTTCCACCAGCAGCAGGAAAGACAGCACCCAGCATCCAGCTTGCAAGGAAACAGGGCCGGCTCCTTTTCCTGCGCTGGATGTCACTGCAATTTCCACCATGAAAATGGATTAACTCTGAGGCGCTTTCTATTCTGATTAAACATTTTCTCTCCGTGGTGGTGTCAAGGTTGTAAAACACCTAGTAGGGCAGTTAATTATAACACCATGAACTCCTTTAACCTTTACAGTTATTTGTGTTTTCTGAGGCTGAACCCCTCCCTGCTCTCACTTACGGGTTAGTCATGCTCAGAGCAGGGGAGGGGACGGACCGACTGGAGAGCAAAACTGGGGGGAGACTGAAGAGATAAGAGCCCAGCAAAAGGTTTTAAATCCACCCCACTACTGCCTGCGACCTATTTCAGAACCCCCCGGCCCTACCACAAGACAGCAGCCCGCATCAGGTCTGCCACCGGAGCTCCCTGCTTCAGGAATTTTACAAACCACCAGCCCAGCCCTTTGTTCAATTCTATCCTGCCTCTGAAATCACTGGGTAAGAAAAGTTTGATCATTTCATGCATGTCGCAGGAAAAGGTGTCACAGAGTAACTGAGCCAGACTTTGCCAGTTGATACTACTAACATTGTTTTTTCCCCAAGGTAGCAGATTACAGAAGCTTTCTTTTTCCCCAATATTTTTGGAGGAGGAAATACCCCTCGGCAACACTGTTTAACTTGGTCTGTGTTTCGCTTCATCCCCTGATGTTTTCCTTTGGGGCCACCTTGCCCCGGCCGTCTAATAAGGAACAGGAGAGCTGTATTCCCAGAACGGCGTGTCAGCCATTAGGACACGAGGGTTCCCCTCTCTGAAGGGGACCTGAGAACCTGATGTTGGGTTCATGCCATCTCCCCGGTGCAGCAGGTAAGTTTGTTAATGAAAGGACTGCCCTCCCTCGGTTGCCCTCGCCCCACCTCACCGTGACCCCCTATTTTCAGGAAGCATCTAGCCCGTAACACCCAGCTCAATTAACCGCAGGCCCTCATTCAATCAGACAGGGCACCAGGCTTCTCATACTTGAGAACCACATTTTTATTTTAAATACTCATTTTAAAAAAGTCAGTCAAAAATGCCTTTCAGTAAAATGTAATCTGTGAAGGCAGCAAGGTCTAGGGTTGAACTCACAGGTTGTCAGCTGATCTGGGTTTGAGTCCTAGCTCCTTTATTTCACATCCATGGACTCTCAGTCCCATGCCTTAATCTCTGGGTCTCACGCCCCGATCTGTAAACTGGGGGTAAAAATAACACCCACATCACTGGATTATTGTGAGGATTAAATGAGTGAGTCTGGGTGAGAGTTTAATGTGGTGCCTTCCAACATAGGATGCTATCAATTACTATTCAAATATGTAAGTAAGACATACTTATTTGGGGCTAGGAGGTAATGCTCGGTGGACACAAGTGTGAGAAAACTCCTACAGTACCTCCAGGATCCCCAGTAGCCCGTGCCTTGGAATCACTGGGGAAGAAAAGTTATCTACCACCACACCCCTCTCTCAAACGCAAACCCCTACGCTCAAAAATAAAAAATATATAAAGTTCCTATTTGAGTTTCAAGTATTATTTGCTTGGCTGGATTTTTAGGAGTGCATTTTTAAAAAATGTAAATAGAACCCACCCTTCCCCATGACGAGAAAACACGTCTTTTAAGAGCCTTGTCTGAAGTAATAAATCAGAAGATCCCACTTGCTTCTTATTAGACGTGAGTATCCTCAGGTAGTGGCTGAAATGAAGAATTTGCATTTAAATGGAAAGATTAATGACTAATACACAAAGCCCATATTTAATCACCATTTCCTTAAGGCAAATAATTTATATTTGTATACAGGTCATTCACCTTAAGCCAGCAGTCGAAAATGATAGTATTTTATAAAACAGTTTCTGTGCCACCAATCATGCATCTCAAGTTATAAATACTTCTGAGGCTGCTGGTTTCACGCTGCTGCTTGGGAATGACCTAAATGTTGGTACAGTAATTTAGGTGTAAATATATTTGAGAATGTGTGACTCTCACCACATACAAGTATCTTCAGCCGAAGGGAAGGTATCATCTGGGGATTACTTACTCAGTACATCTGTTTATTTGCTCTTTCCGTTCAAATGTGAGCCAAGCATGCTTTACCCCCCATTCCAATTTTAGACAATTGTTTAAAAAAAAAAAATAACCTGATGCCCCCTCTTCTGGAATACCTAGTGGCAAAACCACAAACGGGGTATTTGTTCCTCCAAAATAAATGTGAAGAAAAGTTCTGAGAAACCAAATGCTTCTTCTGAGATCCCCAGAAACCCCGTTAGTGGTGTATTTCTCATCAAGGGGAATGATACACTTTGGCTTACCAACTGGCGGATCAAGAATCATCTTGCTTATTCTATACTGTTCTCCTTCAGAATCAGATCCACCCTCCCCCATCCCGGCCACCACCACCATTTATTCCATGTCCAGGGTGCATCATATAAATACAGAAGATGCTCAGTGGATCTGGGACCTCTTTCCTAAAGCCTGATCAGCAGAACAGCAACGTTGGACAACTCTGTCCTGGAAACGGCCCCGATGCAGGAGAGATTACCCCAGACATAGCTGTTCTCTGCCTGTGGCTTTAGGCTTAATATTGGGCAAATGCTGAAATTTGATTTACACTAGCTGGAGAATTATAATGAAATGACAACTTTGCATTAAATGATCTTTCTCAGTGGGGACCAGCCGAGAAGAGAGTCAACAACACACACGCTGCCAGATGATGTAAAGCTGCGAGGTGATATGACATCATCCTGTAGGCCCTGATCATTTGTGAAGATTTTCCAATTCTTTGCATCTCCCTTGCCCCCACTACATCTTTCTTATTCTTCCTTCCCACCACCCTTGCCCTCTGGAAACTGTAAGAGCAAGTGACACTAGCAAACAAAACAATGATAACACATTGGAAACCAGAAAGACGAAAAAGTTATTAAACCTGCTTTTCCCATTCTTCACTCTTAAAAGCTCCATGTAATTCTGGAGTTTGGCATGCCGTTTAAAAAGTAACACCTCCCCTATGAATTGGCACTTCTGCTCACTGATTGATTCCTTCTGATTGCTGACCAGTAAAATTAGTGCCACTTCCTTTGCCATTAAGAGGACGGGGGAAATGTTAAGCATTTGACTCAGAAAAGCATGCCAACAGCCATCCTCTTGGGCTGAGGGTTTTTTTTTAGCTTCCAGGATCCTTGATGGGCACCAACAATGAATACATCAGGAAAGGTGGTGTGACTTTGTGGGTGGTGGTGAGGAGGTAGGGTTCCCTCTGGTGGTTGGGTCCAATCCCTGGGCAGAAGATCTCGCTTGCATGAGGGAAGTCTAGATCAAAACCTTTCCTACAATTCTCATGATTGCCAGGTCATCTCTGAAGAGAAAGTCTGGCCACATCATACTCATTTAGAGCTGGCCTTTATGGAGAAAGCGGCACCCAGTTGAAGTTAATTGAAAATACATACAATGACTCTCCTTTCTGAAAGATGTTGGGAAGGAAAAAAAGTCTAAGAATTGGTGTCTAATGGGCCTTCCAGACTCAGCGAGTAGCTGTATTCACTGCCCTTCGATGTTAATGATCCCTGGTGTGTAGTAGAAAAAGATGTGGTCCAGTGGCTAATGAAACCAGAACAGTACAAAGAACACATAGACCTTAATTTATTGTCCCTCTGTTGCATTTGGATTCTTATCCCAAAGACCTTTTAATTAAAGCGCTCTCAGGTGGGAATGTGTCCGCCTTTTCAATAACACATGAATAATAGGAAAGAGGCAGACCACCTCTGTTTCTCACCAGCACTCAATTCACTAATCATCATCCCCAAATTCAGCTCAGGCTTCTGCCCGGGTTCATTTCATCTTCATCAGCATTGCCATTTTCTATCTCATGTTTCAAAGAGCAATTGGAAAGCAGATATTTAATCAGAAAAGTTTGAGACTCATTTTTCAGACACCCAATCTGTCTTCAGAGGCTTCAAGACAGACAAAATTACTGTTGACTGTGAAAACAACCCCTGTCTGTGTCCTTGAGGAACACTGAAGCCTGATGGAAAATGCATTGGCTTTAGAGGCGGCCGGATTCAAATCCAGCTTTGCCATCTATTAGATGTTTGATCTTGGATGGTTTGCCCAACTCTCAGAGCTTCAAGCTTTCTTATCTGCAAAATGGGGGTAACTCTCCAAAATGTCTGTTTTTTAAAGCTGCTATACACATTGTATGTAAGAAAAACCAGCTTGAGCTATCTTGGGCCAAAGGCGGGTTCTCTTATGAGGATAACATTGAGGTCTCATGGAAACAGGGCACCTGTGGACTTTCTTGTCTAAACGAAGAAAGGGGCACTAGTATAACTGAACTGGATGAACGAGATCAAGCTGTCACCCTCCACAGAGACCACAGCCAGGAGTGCGGCCAGGCCTCAGGAAAGGCTGATGTGGCCACGGGATGCTGCCAGGAATGCGCAGAGTGCGCTCTCCCCATCTCTTGTCTCTGTTTCTCTCGGGGAATCTGTGTGATTCTTTCCCCTCCCTGTAAGTGGCTCATTTTGCTCCAGGCTGCACAGCAGAAGACAGCTCCACTAGCGTTCCCGAGTGTAGCTGCTACATGCCTAGCTGCATGGAGACAGTCTCCCTGGGCACAAGGGACCCAGCTGAGGCAAAGGCCTCCCAGGAGACAGAGTCAGCTTTAAACAGATCAGGCTGGGCCATCACCCTGCCATCTTCTAACGGTGCCGAGTGAGAAACGGTCTTCTGTGCCCCACCCCCTGGCCTCCCCCTTCCCAGGCTCCAACCCTTGGCGGGGGAAAGTAAAGGGGGCAGAGAAGATAAAAAATTCAAATCCTGCTGTATCCCTTCCCAGACTACAGCCTTGAACAGCGTGAGTGGCAGGTTGCACCCCCTACCTCAAACAGAAACATTTAAATTAAATAACTAAAGTTATTGATGAGATTTGAAAGTGACCACAGAGCTCAGAATGATCAGAAAATTCTGAGACTGGCTGATCTTTCAACTAGGAACCCTGAAGAACATCTTCCACTGAAGGAACTTTGAGTGGCAAGTGGCCAGGGTAAGACAAAAACAAAGTCACTCCAGCAATGGCATCCCAGGAATCCTACTTGTTCAACTTCCTGGTGGCCTCTTCAGCTATTGCCATGGAAACAAAAGTCCAGAGACACATTTGTAGGTCAGAAACAATATTACCAATTCCTCTGGTGAGCAAAGGTAACAAGAGAAATGAAAACACTTATTATGTTTAATTTCTTGGGATTTCTGACTCCTGGGGTTAAAAAAAAAAAAGTTCCTGTCACAGAGGCTAACACGTCTGTTGTCCAGTAAGTCCAACTGACCAGCGGCTGTAGACTCCGTTCAACCACTCAGATCTTTGGAAAATTCAAATCAAAATGTGTGAATTCTCCTGCCTGAAACTCATCTACCACTCTAATTCTTTCTGGTTAAAAGCCCTTTAACAAGCTTATAAGGCCTTTTATGATCTGACCTTACTGGTCTCCCCACCATCCTCTCTCTCAGCACTGAGGCTCCCAGTTTGACCCGCCGTGATCGGTGCAGGCAGCATGCCTCCACTCCTAACTATGGGCCACAGGCTCCTCATCCATCCACCAACCCTTCACCAGCTCAGTCCAACCCGGCTTTCAGGCTTCAGTGTAGGTGCTGCCTCTCCCAGGGAGCCCTCCTAGACATTCAGTGCCTCTGTAGGGGCCGCCCCCAAAGTGCTCAGACAGCCCAGTGTGGTGGAGTCACACTCTGTGGTGTGGTTGTGTGTTTCCATCTTGTCTCTTTCATGTACCATCAACATGAAAAAGTCAGGGAACCACCCCAGCTCCTACTCCAGGGCCTCCAGAAATGTTCAGGAGTAGGTGGCAAGACCAGAAATGGCCCAGATCAGAGCCATCAATGCATCAAGAATGCAGTTAGAAATTTTGCAAGAAAATTTTCCAAAGACAACACAGGTCAGAAGTTCTAGTGGGTGAAGGCACAGACAAAGCAGCAGGGGTTTACCCATCCAGGTGAGGCCATGCTGTGGATCCCAAGTGGGACTGGAAGGGCAGGTGGCCCGCTATCACATCCCTGTGACCTCAGTCTGGTTGAGGTGGATCTACCTTGGTCAAGAGCTATTTATATTGAGCAGCACATCTTGCAAAGAAGGAGTCCAATTAGAACGCTAGTCTTGACTGCAAAAGGGGTGGGGGAGTAGGTGAAAGCGATAATTACTGTTCAGCCCTAATACTGTCCTTCAGTAATCCCTAGGCTGCTTATTACTGGCAACGATGCTAAATAAGAAGTGAAACACTACCTGGGAATCCTTTTCAATTCCATGATCTAACATTTCAGGGTTTTCTCCCAGAACAGAAAAGAAAAAGCAAGTACAGGTTTCCTTAGTTCCTTAAAATAATACTTTGCCAGTTCTTAACTGTAAAGGCCTTCTTGCTTATCCACGCTCCCAGTACACGGTCAGAGCCAAGTCCTCACTCTACCAAGTGCACTATTACAAGTGCCCAACTTCTCCCCCACATAGGGATTCTGGTGGGAATTTCTGCTTTCAAATTCCCATTTCTCATCATGGCTCTGAGTTCTCTGGCTTTGGTCTGTCTGTCTGCCTGTCTGTCTGCCTGTTTCTCTCTCTCTCTAGCTGCACATTTTCTCATCTTTGCTTCTCTCCTGGAAATCCGCTGCTCTCTCCTCCCCTTCTGTACTCTGGTCCCCTCTGACTCGGTCTACATGGCACAAAGATAACTCTATTCTCTCCATTTGCTCACGTGGTACACACCAGCTACATGCAAATACTGATGAGCAGACTCTAATTCAATTCCAAATTCAGAGAACGAGAACCTGACTGGCCCTACTTGGAACAGCTGGCCAAACATGGCTGTAGGTAACCCACCTCCACACGCGTGAAGGGAGGAGTAACGGTGGGTGAAGGGCAGTAACTGTGACCTAGACAGACCCTCTGAAACGTGTTTACTGCAACTGGGTACCTTTTAAAGGCATGGTAACCGAAATGGAAATCAGAGAATTGGGATAAATAATTTATATTTAATTATAAATTGTACTTTCTTCTTGAGGGCACCTAAATTTAAGGAACAGAATAATTATAGCAGCATTTTCATAAATTAAGTAGTATTAGGCTTAACCCAAGTCACGGCTGGGTGCCCAGCACAGCAGGGGTTTAACAAAGGCTTGTTAACTGTCTAGAACTCTGTTGAATTTAATTTAGCTTGATTTAGCATTTCCTATACGCAAAGTGCTTGACAACAATTGCATTTCCTGATACTTGCAGTCTTCCTGGGAACCTGAAATGCTGTATCTCTATTTCATAAGTGAGAAGATATTGTGGCCTTGAGAACTTCATTTCTTTGGGGACGGGGGAGAACAGGTGACAGCTGTGGTTGAGGACACCAGATTAGGTTCAGATCTTGGCCCCTCCACTCACCAGCTCCATGCTCTTTGCCAAGATAGGTGAAGTTCAAGGAAACTGTCTATCTCTTAAACTGATGTGACAGAATTTACCATGTCAAAGTTTTATGAGGATTAATTGAGAGCTTATGACACAGAAGACACTCAATATGATGGCTTTTAGTAAATGCAGCAGCTATTGTCATACAAAATCTGATTGTATGTTAGGGAACAGCTCCTTTCCTGAAGAAGAGTCCTAGGAACACCGTGACATGAATGGTTTAAGAGCTCATGGTGCTGTCTGCATGAGCTCCGTGTAACTGGTACTCGCTGCTCATTGGTTCAAGTCCACGTGCTCTGTCCTAGAGTCACAGAGTTTCCCCTTTCCCTTGGTGTGCATCTGTTGGGTCTTCCCCTTTAAGGGACAAGCCAAGCTCTGGAATATTGACTTAAAGGGCTGGAGGAGTAATTACCTGACATAATTCAGTTATCTAGCTGATCTTACCAAAGAGCAGCAAAGCTAAGTGTCAGCTATGGAGAAGCCACGCAGCTGTTCAAGGCGGAGAATGGGAGCATTGTGTGAGCAATGGAACAGAGTCAAAAGAAACCTGAGCAAGGAGAGAGCACCTAGGGTCCAGAATGACCCTGGGCTACCCTCAGCCTGGTGTGTTCATTCTGGAGGCAGAGGTCAGATGTCTGGGGAGAGGAGCTAGTGTTTAAAGGCACCAAGTTGGGGGCAGAGGCCATTCATTATGCAAATATGCTATGGGTCTCAACAGACCAGGAAGTCATTGACATGCTAATTACTGTAATAATCATATGCTAATTATGGTAATATGGTTGTGTGTGGATTGGCTCTCTCACCACCAACTGGAAGAACTCAAAGCTGTTGCCCTACTAATATGGTTCATGCTGTTATCTTCAGAGAAGAGAAGTTAAATCAGACTACAGGATCAGAGTTGGTGCATCCATGTTGGGTAAAATTCTTGACTTCATTACTAACCACAGGTGCAGAGTCCTCTTCAGTTCAAGTGAGAACCACTTATTCATTCATCTACTACTTCATTTATTCTACCACCACTGTTGAGCAGAACCCCATGAGACCTGAATCATCCTGGCCCTATAGTCTCAAAAGAGAAATAGCTAAGTGCACCATGTATGCAAATAGTGAGTGTTTAAATGGCTTAAACTTGCTTCTCATTAATTTGGGAAGTGGAAAAAGTAAAAAACACAGGAAAGTTGGTAGGTACAACTCATGTCTCTTTTATCTATGCTGCCAGGGCTAAAAACTCTTGCCTGAGCTAGAGAAGGTCTACAGATGGCCAAAGCATCAACCAGAGAAGCAAATTCAGCTTGAATTCAGCTCATCAGGATTCTAGGTCAGCTTTCAGGCAGGAAGCCTGACCCCACAGGTCAGCAGAAACAGACAGGGGTTGATCTGATCGCCCTTCAATATTAAGACCTGCTGGCTCCTGTCAGTGAGACCGGCAACATGGAAGGAAAGGATAATGGTGCACCTTCAAGCTGGAGAGTATATGAATGCAGCCTATGCTTACAGTCCCACATCAGAAGGAAACAAACGTGTTCTACAAGGCTTTGTTATTCACAGGAAATTGCTGTCTTGGGAGACAGTTCCTAACCTGAGGTCCTCAAATCTGGCAGAGTTTACATAGTTAAATCCCAGGTGAGACTTCATGGTCAAAGGTGTTTCTTTATAGTGTAAAGACAACTTTCAAGAGAGTTAGCAGCACTGGGCAGTGGTGTTGTGATTCTTGTCCTGGAGGAAGTGACCACTGAAGCAAAACACTGCTGTTCTACAAGTTTTCTATTCATTCACCTAATCTCAGGGACCTACCAGGTAAGGGATCACTAAGAATTTCTGATTTAGAGCAATGCAAGGTAAGCGCCCTCTTCAAGAAGAAGAGAAGTGACCGGTCAGCAAGAATAGAGCAGGGGAGAAGTATTCAGTGTGTGCCATGTCCCAAGGCATTAAGCTATGTGGCCTGGGGACTTGTGGAGGGAGGACTTTGCCCTGACAAATTTTATTAAGAGAATGGATGAACAAGAATGCCTTTCAATTAAGATGATACTGGGAGGGATGGAGCTTTCTGTCCTGGGAGAAGCCTTTGTCATTGCAGACCACGCTATTAGAATTCCCAGGTATTTCTCACTTCTTACGTTGCACCAATGCCAATAATGTCCTAGACATTTCTAATCACCAAAATATGCAGAAGCCTTCAGATTTGCTCCTCTGGGCACAGTACACAGCACCTGATCTGTAAGCACTCCATGAAGCATACCACATCTCTGTCCTCAATCCAGACCTCAAAGAGACTCCTTCAATATTCCAACTCCTCAGGAAAGATTAAAGAGGGATATGACTTCAGAAAAATAAAGAAACCAGCCCCGGTTTGCTTCATAGAAAGAATGGAGATTTAGTAGTTTGCACATCGGTATTTCTTTTCACGTGGTGAAAGGATACGTCATTCTCTGTGTAATTAATTATGGACCATTTAAAACACACTGCCAATAAAACAAGAGTGTTGTGTCCTGGTGGGAGAAGAAGTGAGATGAAAAAATGTGCCTGTCCCATTATTCATTTGTATTGATCTATATGTACAACCCTATGCATCACAATTTGACAAAAGGTTAAATATTAACAGAAGAATCATAAATCTAACAAAACAGATTAACACAACAATACCTCTCCTGGTTGGCTTTGTGTACACCATGGGGGCTCTAGATGGACTGAGGAACCCTTCAGACTAGTGTTCAGTCCCTCTCTTTACAGATCCGACAATGAGCTGGACGGGATCGGAAGAGAAATACAAAGAGGTGACTAATTGAGAAGGTCTTATTATAATGATGGAGGGTTCCCGCTTTGAAGTGTCAGCCACATAAACTGCAGAGACCTCTTACAAATGCAAACACATGAGACGTCTACATGCAGCTTGGCACAAATAAATTTTTAAAAATGATTTTCAAAGTATTTTAGGCATGATACTGTCTTCGGGGACAGAAGGAACATTTAAATGAATTTTAGCTGTTCCTCCAGTTGTATTTCAGTACATTTTTCCTCTGTTGAATTCAATTCATTTTCATAAAATGCTTTATTTTCTGTGCCCTTCTGCCCTTCCTTCCCACTGTCCTTCAATCCATGACTCCATCCAGGCACCCAACCCTGCATCTGTCCATGCTCCTATCCATCCATTGCTCATGCACCAACTTGTTTATCCATCCATCTGACATCTGGGAGAGTAACTTTTTGGTGGAAGATGCGTTGGATTTTGGACAGAGGGGAAGGCTGAAGCCTGAAGATGATGAGTGACTTACCCAAGAAACTTTGATTAAATCTTTCAGGGTGTCCTGTTTTGTTCTCTTACTCGTAGCTTATAAATAAGTGAAACGCCAAGATTATGGGTATTTACTGAAGATCACAATTTTGAAAAATCACTACGTAAACTGATAACTTCTCCTTAAGAGTTTAAAGAGAAATAAAAATCAAATTTTCAAATAAAATATCATAAGGGAGACCTGACCACTATCAAAATTATAGTCTGAACGTTTATACTAGAAAAGCATATGCGATTACTTTCCATAAAAATCTTCCACTGAGATAACTAAACTCATTTTTCCGAAGAGAAGACAGATGACATTTCACTTTTACTAAGCCATGCAAAACACCTCTGATCAATCCCAAAGACATGTCACTGTGCAAACTTATTACATTTTCAATGATCTTATGGATCTATTTTAAATCATCCTTAAAATTATTGCCCGTATCAACCAAAATTGGATACTCCACATACAGAAGCAAAATACACACACTGATATTCAGAAGAGGTATCAGATTATCTAAAGAGTAGGTGGGTGATCAAAATTAAAGGGTCCTTCTAACCGAGACCTGGCTTTGTATTTTTGTCATACTCTTCTCATAATACATCCATGATGTGAAGCTGTTGTATACACCAATACACAATCCTTGTGAAGTCAGTGGTCTCTCATTCATCATTTAAACAGCTCCTAAAAACCCCTTTCCTACAGAAAGTCTCCTAAAGGGGAGAAGACAGTTTTCCCTGACTTCATCTTTCCTGGATCCGAAACAAACTCCTGGCTAATCATTTTTCTCTATATTCTTAAACACGCACTGACCTTCCATGTGAAATGCTGCCTAGTGGCTCTCCATTTTCCTAGGCGGGGGTCCAAGTTCATTTACATCATTCTGGAGGACCCAAAGGCCTTCAGGAAACATGGGATTCTGGTAAATCTATAACACAGCCAAAGTTAGTATCTTGACTTTCAAATCGAAAATAAAGACCATGAAGTAGCGTGAGTGACAGATGGCCAAGGAATCAGAAACCACTACAGAGGAGACTTTAAAAGTCTTTGAGGGATTTCAGAGGAGAACACCAGTTCAGTTTTCAAGCCCTGTATATTGGAGGGGCAAATATTGTCAGAATCTGGGGGTTCCAATAAAGACTTCCCAATCTCTAATGTGTAGAGGCCCATTTCTGCTTGCCTTCTTACTCTGTGTTGCCCTGGCCAACTTCAAAGACTGATGAAATCTGAGAGTGGTATTAGATTTAACACCATTTCAAGATGGGCTTTAAGCTGCACAAGAACGAGTTGGACAGGAAAGGAAATAGGGAGGAAGAGAAAGGTTCTATAGGTGAAACTCTTGGCCTTAAAGCAAACTGAAATATTATGATTGTGATCCCCTCCAGGAATCTTGGGGGTTGTCTGTGATGCTCTACGATCATGCTGCTTCTCATGGTGGCATCTAAATAAAGACATTATGGGGTGAAATAGATGGTTAGTGTATATGCCACCCGACCAGAATGAGAAATTTCCTGGAATCAGTACCATGTTATGGGACTGCTCCCTGTTTACCAGGCAAGGAATATCTGGCCTGTGCTGAGCAGAGAACCAGTGATACTGGCTCAGCATCTCGGCAGCTGTTTCCTTCAGCAAGCTTTGCTCCCTGGTCCAAGGGACCAGTTAGAGAATACTGGTAACAGTTTAATGATTTCTCACTTTGCTTCCAGGGCATTGTCAAAATCTTCTTGTTCTGATTCCATCAGAACCCAAGTTTTTAAGTAAGTAGCTAAACAAAGTCTCCATAAAATGAAAGATACAAAGTAAGACTGAAAGTGATGAAGTGTTTAGAAGCTGTGGTTGGCAATTCTCAAAGCACAGAATAAGAGTTAAAAAAAATATGACATCTCTCGTGAGCCAAAAATTACTACCCAATACAAATTCTCTCTGATATGCTGGTGATTCGACACCAGTACCGTTCAGTTAAGACAAAAGGACTGATCCCGTACCAGTCTTTACTGCTTTACACCTGGACCGTGACAAAAGAGATACTAACACAAATAGCCTTTTGAAATCCCTAAGTGATAGCAGTAAGATTACAATGTAGGGTTCTTAATATGCATTTTAAATATAATTTTTACATGAAGTAGTTGAAAATTATGGCTATGGGGTCCATAGGCCTGGGTTAACTACACATCCACTCAGGTAAACATTAGGTAAGCATCTTGTGCAATTTACCCTGTCAGCACCTCTACTTCCTCAGCTATAAAATGGGGATAATAATCACTATTTCAGTAACACATCAAAGGTTCTTATTATTGCACAGTCACATGATATGCCTTCCATAAATAATAGCTACTGCTGTCATCGTCATGAAGTGATTCCTCAGATCTTTCCTAAATTTTCTTAATCATGCAACCCACGTTTTAAACAATTTCAGAAGTACTAAATTCATTCTTAAATACTTCTACTATTTTTTTCCCAATACACAAGCAAGTTGGAGAAAGTCTCCTAGTTGAGATTAACCACCTCCATTTCTTTCCTTTAGTGTGTATCTGCTGAAGAACTGGTACCATTTGAGCTGTGAAGGTTCCTACAGCTGGGATCTCTGCTGGCTGCACACTCAAGGGCAATCAACATATTCTTCTGTCCTGGGTATTTCTCAAAAATTGAGAGCCAAACCCAGAGGCCTGATCAGATCAAGTGTGATTCCTTTAGCAAAACAAAACAAAACACACACACACACACACAAAACTAATAGTGGTAGTGTGCAGTGTGTTGTTTGACCTGGAGATAAACATGTTGTGTTCTGTTTTTGCCCTTTTTGATGTTAGCAGTCATTAATGCTAAATGCCTGAATATCTCATGAATTTGTAATACTTTAAATTCAAATTCAGGACTATAAGAATTTTACATAATTTTCATAGATTACATCTATACATATGCATAAGTCTAGGATCTAAAATATTAACACCACCAGTTATTGTTTTTGAAAATAGCTGAAACCTTTTTTACACATATCCTATAACTACCCCACCACCACCATTTTAGGGTTGTACTAAGTGTGCATTGTCAGGTCATAGAGCCATTGCTTAGCATCATCCTCCCTCTTTTTAGTCAAAGATGTACAAGTTACAGCACATTTAATGTCCATGAATGTCTCTAGTCATTTTAGTGATCTCCAGGAGATTCCTTTAAAACAGACAGACAAACAAAAACTGATGAAATGATACCCCCAGCATTTTTACATGCTCTAATTGATTGTGCCCTTTATACTGGGAGACCCTTTTTGGTAGACATTAACTCTTCCTACATGTCTTCTTTCTTTCATTTTACTCTAAATTCAAGTATTGTCAAAAAGTCTGATGAAATCTAGCATTATTTCCCTTTCCTTTGATATCATATGACACAAACTTATTTACAAAAACAGAAACTGACTCATAGACATAGGAAATAAACTTATGGTTACAAAAAGGGAAAGGGGGTGGGGGAGGGATAAATTAGGAGTTTGAAATAAGCAGATGCAAATTTTTCTGTTGCCTAGATGCCCAAAGTTTCTTTTTTCCCTTTCCTTTTTTTTTCAATTCCAGACATTCTACTGGACTGTATTTTGCTACTGGTTAATATTGCCTTTTAACATACACTTTCAATTTTTCATTAAATCCAGAAAAAATTTTAATTGTATCTTTTGGTATTTGCTCTACTCTTTTGCTTTAGTTTTGTTTTTCAGGATCTCCTATTGTCCATATATTGGATCTTCTTTGCCTGTTTTTAATATTTGTCAATTTCATGAAAATCTTATCTTTTATTATGTTTTTATTTTTAAAAATATCCTCCTTTTCATATTCTATTTTCTTATGGCATTACTTATTGTTTTTATTAACTCTTTTGCTTCTTCTAATTTAGTCACTATTTCTAAAATCTGTTTAATTTTTATTTCTAATTCTTCCTTGAGCTCTGTCATCTAATTTGAATTTTTCTAATTTTGATTTTTGTTATTTTTTCATGTCTCATATAGTTTTCTTAATGTCTCATATTGTGTTGAAGTAGAATGTCACAATTTTGATCTTTTATTTAGCATATATTTCTGTCATACCTTCATCTACTATCAGGATACATTCTATTACTTTTCTTTTCTTTTTTTCTTCTTTTTTTAAAACACCTTTATTGTAGTATGATTCCTGTACAGCAAACTACACATATTTCAGATGTACAACTTGATGAATTTTGATAGATGTATGTACCAATGAAACAAACACAGCAATCAAGAAAGCTAACATTTCCATCACTCCCCAAGAGGTGCAAATTTCAAATCCCCAATTTAATCCCTTCCCCCTACCTTTACCTCCCGGTAACCTTAAGTTTCTTCTCTATGTCTGTGAGTCCATTTCTGTTTTGTAGATAAGTTCATTTGTGTCCTTTTTTTGGGATTCCACATATAAGCAATATCATATGGTGTTTTTCTTTCTCTTTCTGACTTACTTCACTTAGAATGACAACCTCCAGGTCCATTCTTGTTGCTGCAAATGGCATTATTTTATTCTTTTTTAATGGCTCAATAGTACTCCATTGTATACATATATGTACCACATCTTAATAACAACTTTGTATGAGATTTAACCTGGATATTTTTCTTTTGCTATTTTCTATGTGAAAGGAGTTTCCTTGAATTTTCAGAAGGAAGCTTGGTTCAGGAAAGCTTTTTTGTTTTAGCTTCATAGTTTAAAAAAAACAAAAAACTGTGATGTTCAACTGAACTACTACTTATGTAATATTAAGTACTTTTGACCACTACTGAATGTAGTATTTAAAATATGACAACTCTTTTTTTTTTTTTTTGGAGATTCCCTGTCTCTGTTTCTGTCTCACATTTTTATCTGAACCTTCTCCTTTTGTACCTATTGACTTTGTCTGTTCAGTCTTGATTCCACTCCCAGCAGGTTCTCGTTGGTGTAGAGCCCCATCCTGGAAAATCTCTGGGGGTCAGTTTTGAGACTTTATGCCGACAAGACTGCTCCAGCTCCTTCATATCTAGCAGATACTCCTGTATTATAGGATGCAGCAAAACCACTCCCAGTCAGAACTGCCCTTTTAAAACTGCCCTGCCATGCCTTTCAGTTAATATCTGTTGACTACTTTGGGGACCCTTTCTCCTGCCTTCAGGTCTGTCATATGCCCCATTGCTTTTCTCTGTTTTTGCCCAGACGATGCTGGCACCTGTGTATATTTTGAGGACTGTGGTTTACCATGTCACTTCATTTTCTTTCAAATTTCTTTCAAGAACTTTGATTTTGCTAATTAGTTTCTTTAATTTTATGTGATGATTGGAGGAGAGCCAAGCATTCGCTGCCACTGCCCATCCTCCCCTAATCCCTCGATTCAGTTTAACAAACAAAAATGGTCATTTGATTTGATTTACCATAAAGCAGGCTTTTGAAAGGAAGAAAGCATATCTGAAAAAGTGAATTTGGGTTTCTGTCTAGGGACTTTAAATTTGTTTCTCAGGAGGGCAATGCCAGTTCCCAAGTTTTAATGTGATCAGAACTATAGTGGGAGACCACAGGTGTGGAATCAGTAAAAGAAAAAAAAATGAGGAAATATCTTTCATTATGCAGTGATATTTGCAATTGATCCCCTAGGCCTCTGTGTTGTCTCAACTCTATTCTCCACCTTAAATCTCCGTGGATGGAATGTTCTAAAGCACTTAGAATGTTGAGCCTGACGCCTGATGATCTGATTCTAAATGGACCACAGCCAGTGAATTACCAAACCAGGGCATACCCTATTGGCAGTGTGTGTGTTCTGGGCACTGTATTCTTGTTTTTAACTAGGAGCAGAGGCTTTCTTAAATGTGAGTTTTCCTGTAATTCTGTGTTGACTTACAATGTACTGTAGGTAGAATTACTTTATTGGAGAGAAAAAAATTTACTTAGGGGAAAATAATACTACCAGATATTTCTGTCCATTCCATCGTAGTACAAAATCAGGAAATGCATGTGAAGGATGCTACAGAGATAAAAGCACCTTACTTGTTTCACAGTAATAATCTTAAAATTTAAGCTATTATTCTCAGGGCTCCCAAAATGAAAGATTTACAATATGTAGAGTAATTAGTACTGACTAAAATAGTGTGGATAATTTTCAATAGCCCTATGTGGCCAAATAATATGTGTCCATAACAGCGGATCTCTGGGGCTGGACATCAGCTTCCACGATTCAACACCTTTACCGCCTCACCTGGGAATTTCCCTGCCCCACCACTAACCAGGGAGAAGGTACATGGCTGGCCTCATCTTTATGCTCATGTCTCTACCAGTCCTGCTCGCCATGTAGCCATACCTTAATGCTGTCCATGAAGGAACGGAGTTCTGATGGTGCCAAATAGATGCAAAACTAACCCCTTTCCCCTTACTTCTTTAAAAAATAAATTCCATCGTGGTAATAACTAAATCCTGACACTTTGGAATAATAATAATTTTCATTGTTGCAGTCAAGTGCTTAAGCCTTCTTGGATAGAAAGCAAAGATGAAAAAAATTGGGAGGGAGAGATTTATAGAGACAGAGACAGCCATGTAGATATAGACATCCATACCCAAATATCTACCTATAACTATTTCTTATTGGTTACAATGTATCATTTACTGAGAATCAGTGATCATCGGGAGCTATATCCAAAGTTTCCAGAGAGAGAAAATAACTCTAAAACCCTCTATCCTGAGACCACCTCCTATGAGACCTTTTAACATAAAGCACTTCCAGGAAGAAACCCCTTCCTCACACAACCATCCCCCCTGCTTTGGTCTGAGCACAACGGGTAGGAATATATTGGAATTAAAGTGACCAAACCGATATCAAATATGGGATGATAAAACCCAGTCTAACAGTTTTCTATCTGCATGTTATCTTCTAGATGATTCTAGCTTGAGCTAATTTAAGTCTTTAAACAGGATCCCGCAAACTTCCACATTTCAACTTCTGCAAAGGGCACAAAGCCTACGTTCATTTCCCCCTCAGCATCTGCTCTGCTGCCATCTCTGCTTCTTTCCGAGGAGGGAATGGGGCATGCCAAGGCACCCTGATGGAGAGGTCACTTAATTTTTCATCTGTAAAGCCAAATCCCCTGTGCTCTCCATAATTACCAATCAATTTTACATAAATAGCAAAATTAAGCCCCATTATTCTCATTTGCCACAAAATTAGAGGAATTAATTAAACATGGAAAAAGTGCCGATGTCTGCCAAATCACTACTTGCAGTACACAGAAACAAATTCAGGAATTTCGGGCAGGCAGGCAGGAAAGATCAGCAGGGCATCCAGAAGCATAGTGAAGTGATGCCGCTGAAAAGATTTTGTGAGTGGTCCAGCCTGTAAGCATCACCAGCGCGCGCCTGGAGTTTCTCTCCTGGAGCCAGGACAAGGAAAACACTCTTCCTCACTGAGGCAGGATCCGGCATCTTTACGAGGCCAGGTGTGGGTTCTTCCTTATCGTTTTGGGAAGATGTGGTTTGTGTTTCATTTGAGTTTGAACAAACCCAAAAGGGGAGGCAAGCTTAAGGTGTACTTTCAAACCTAGATGTGTCAGAGGAATTCCTTTCCGTGACAGATTCTAATGAGGTCCGTTAAACTTTCACTCCTGGAGCATCCATACTTCTCTATGAAAGGTCAAGTTCTGTTTAAGACCAAATTTCTGAACTAAATAGAAGCAGAAGCGATTGACGTGGTAAGGGTGGGTAGTCTGACTTCCACCCTTATTTTGGGCTCAAAAATGCTCAGATTTGATATTGGGCTCAAAAATGCTCAGATCTGTTAGAAAGTTGAGAAATTATGTGACCAAAAATGGTGAAGTATTTTTCATGAACTAGAAAAGAAAAATTCAAAAATAAAAGTGTTCTTCAAAGACTGTCTAAGAGTCCCTGGCAATTATTTCCAATATGAAACAATGAAATATGTACTATTCCTTAAATAAACCCAACAAAATGATACCCTCTTTAGACTTCTGGGCTGCAGTAAAAAGATCTTTGTATCTTCCTTAATGAGATTTTTATTGCTCGTGTAAATTTGTCTTGTGCTAAATTTTTGTCTTGGGAACCCTGAATTATGTTACCTTGAGTTGTTCCTGGTAGGCACGCGAGCATCCACCCAATTTTTGCTGTGAAAGTGGCTCCTTCTGGCAAAGTGAAAGCAATCGGAACTCAGTTTAATTAGCTGCCTTCTGTAAATATGCCATTATTCTTCCAGCTCTGTGCTGGAGTTATACTTAACACAGGGAACAGACAGCAATAATTATTTTGGGGTGTATTTAGTCAGTATTAGTTAATGCCTGAGAATAACTGAGAGCAAATTAAGATAAGTGTAGATTATGGGTGCAGAACGAGGATAAATGAGTGTCTGTCAGAGCAGAAATTTTACCTCCATTTTCTAGCATGGATTGGGAACTCAACTGCACAGAGAAGCAACAAGTTACTCCTCTGAAACCCCCTGAGCAAGGAGCACATGTGACCCACACTACCAAGTTCTGAACCATCACATGATGGGTTTTCTATTATAGATCTGCACTCCCACACCAGCTCTTCTCAGTGACTCAACACAGTTTTGAGCTACTCGTGTTTCCTTGGACTCAGTGGCACCCAGGGAAGGCAAACTCAGTTTAATGTCACGCAGAGCCAACAAGATGAAGGAAGAGAGTCTGTCCTTCCCCAAATCCTCAATGTATTCCAAGGCCAAATATAAACTGTGAAGGAGTTAGGTATTTTGCTATCCACTATTAAATGAGTCAAGCAGTTTTTCAAACTTCATCCTTAAGAACTGTAACACAGGCATTAGCGTGGGTAATAATGACTCAGAAGGGTGCTATAGCCTCTCCTGGTGGGAATGTTGGGAGCAGGTCAGGTGGGGCAGCCCTGCACAGAGCCCAGAGGCCGGAAGATGAGACTCAAACACTGAGGCTGTGGTTTGGAGGAGGGGAGCAAAAACAGAAAGTGTGCTAAGGATGCGCGCTCTGGGGTTCGACATCTCTGGGTAGTTGTTCAGGTCCCAGGGCTCACTAAGTGTGAGCTCTGGAGCAAGTTATCCGCCCTCCTAGCTTTCTCATCTGAAAATATGTGGGTAACGCTAGGACTCAGTGCTCGGAAGGCTCAAGAAGATAAATCACACAAAGTGCTGAGCACGTAGCCGGATGCACACAAAGGGGCTCACTTAGTGGGGCGACTCCAACTCCTGGTACTATGTCTACTCCATCGCCACCTCCTGAGAGCCTTTAAAACAACAGTTCAAATGCACATAGCAGGTTTTTGCATTGTGTCTAGGGGCAAAGGAAGGCTTTGGGCTGGGAAAAACCTGCCGGGAGGGCATAGCAGCAAGTGCTGGGTCTGCCCCCCGCTGGTGCAGTGGGCTGGGGGTGAGACGGTACCGCCAGAGGAGAGATCCACAAAACCCTTCTGTCTGTTTTATTTGTGCTTATTTGTGTACTTACGTTCCACATATGAGGCTTGGCAAAATTCTAGCTCAAAGCAGACTCCCAGTTCCTGAGATAAGTGGAGAAACTCTGGGCATGATGAAGGTGGCCTTGAGGTCCAAGGGGCGAACTAGCAGCGGCTTTGGGAAGAGAGCCTCTTCTCACCACTGCCTGGTCACACCCTGGGCCCCGGGACTGAGAGCCAGGGAGCACACAGCGTCAGCCCTGTTAGAGCGCTCAAGGTCGACCCTGCTGGCTGGAGGCTTCCACCCAGTGGTCTGGCACTAATTGACGTGGAGAGCTGAGCAGGGGAGGCAGAACAGGACAGGGGAGACAGACGGGGGACAGCAGCTCCCAGTTCCGTCCAGGAGCAGATGTGAGGTGCCATTTGGGGGAAATATCTGGGTGGCCAATGTCGAACCACGGGGGCACAAATGGTCACAGAACTTGATCATTTATGTTTTATATTGTTCATAATCACAGTCAGGAGACTGAGAGGGCTGGGTTGGAATTCATAACCTTTGTAACGGGATCAGCATTCATCAAAGCCTGCAGAACCCTGTAGGTGAGGAGAGGGCCTCCCCAACTCCCCCCGAAGTAGCTGCCGGGCTATGATGCCTTTGCTGTCTCTCCCCTCCACTTTCAGTTCGAATTCCAACCATCCGGCCTTCCATGCCTCTTTAAAGGCCTCCGGGAAGAGCAAGCTAAAGACCTCCCACCGTGATCCTGCTCAGGACGCCTGCTTTCGGTTCAGCTCTGGAGAGAGGCCGCATGGAGCAGCGGGGCTCCGGGCGCAGCTCGATCTCCGCAGGTTCTCGGTGTTGGCAGCGTGGGTTTGCTTGTTTCCCATCACAGAGGTGAATCCTGTCTTTAAAGAATTACCCTCTCAAACAGCATTCTGAAATAATTTCTAACTTACTGGGAAAAAAATGCAACAACAAAAAATAGAACTCCTATATAATCTTTACCCAGATTCACCAGTTTTTAACATTTATTCCTCTGTTTCTATGAACTGTTGAGAGTCAGCTGTGCACTTCATGCCCTTAAACCCTTCATACCTCAGTGCGTGTCCACAGACCACCAGCTCCATGGGATCATCTACCAGAAGAGGTTCCTTGGCCTAGAAAATGTGGGAAACCATCCAAGCCAGGGTCCTGTTTTAGAATTAAGGGCTTTGAGAGAAACGCTCCCAGGACTTGCTTGATCAGGGAGCATTTTGCTTCTGTGTGTGTGTGTGAGTGTGTGTACACAAGGATGCTTGTGGCACCTGGTATCATTCCACAAACCCCCTGGGGAGTGTTCCTCCCACCATGCAGACTGAGTTGGAAGCAGGCTGCCTGCATTTCCTGGCTTCTCAGGCCTCCCTCAGCTCCAGGACACGCTCTGCAGCTCCCCACTCGGAGGGCCACCTCTGAAACAGGACATCTTCCCACATACAAGACATTGTTCCTCCAGCAGGAGAGAGGAAGGAAGTGATCCATCTGAGCCTGAGGACTCGGATGGAGCCAGTTATGAAGGCTGAGGGAGAGGTGGTAATCAGGACGCCAGCAACAGCCCCATTTGGAGAGGCGACAGGATTTCAAACCTGGCACTGGGCACGATTCACTGAATTATTAAGAGACAGCTGTCTTCCCCAGACAGAACTTTTCAGTAATTCTGAAAATAAGCCCTTCTGACACAAAATCCATCCTATATGCCAATGAGGCACTTTCAAAACACAAGCGCTAATAAGAAAAAGTCCTACAACATGTAGGAAGCTGAAACGCACACCTGTCCAGTCCCTTCTCATCTAAAGGGGGCAACAAATGGGTGCTGGAAATGACTTTCTTTCACAAGAAAGTGGGGTAGAGAGAGAAGAGAAAGCAGAGAAGGGAGACAGAAGGAAGGAGCCCCTGGAGGTGAGAGGGCAGGGATGTCCCACTCAGCCCCATGTGGACTCTGAACCAACTGCTGAGGGAGGGGGCAAAGGGCCCTTCTCATCTGAGACAGAGAAGAGAGACATTCACAAAGGACATATGACTCTGGCCGAGCAAACATCTCACATGCCCATCTGCCCTGCCAAACAGTCAAATCCCTCTAATAATTCAGAAGTGGGATTATCCTGGGCTATTCAGTGTGTCCCTAACACCAACCTGGACGAGCCAACTGGGGTGGTGTGTTTAGTTAGATAGGCATGTGGATGTAAACTAAGAAGCAAAACCCACTGCAACACATCCCACAGACACAGGGAATGGAGCACTGAGGAAATGATCTAATAAGCAAAATCTCAGGCTAATGAAGAAGCTGCTGTGAAACCAAGCATAGAGGCAAATTCTCTCCAGCAATGAAGATCCGAGGGCCACTGACTTTGTGACCCATGTCGGAGTACGTGCTCTGGAAATGCTTGCTGGCTGTGTGACTTTAGAAGCATCACTAGACCTCTCTGGACCTCATTTCCCTCATCAGTGGCATGATGTTTCTTGAGTTCCTACCCAGTAACACTGTTATAAGGTTTTAAAGATTCTCCCGGTTATTTCTGGTTATTTCTGGGACAGTAAGCGTGAGGCTGCAGACATACTATCGAGATCCGTCAGAATAATCACTACGTGATTCCCGCCTCATGCTCTTGTTCGGTGGATTAAACAAGATAATGCATGTAAATTGTTTAGTCTATAGACGTATTTAATAAAGAATAGCTATTATTTCTATTATTATCAATATTACTGCAGCAATAATATTGCCACATAATCTACGTTTGAAGGATCCAATTTAAAATCTTACCATCAACTGGCGATGCAGGACTCAGATGAAGTTTATCTATCTTCCAAAAATGGGAGTTAAAATCTATTTTGATTTCTCTCTCTTCCTCTCCTCTCTCTTTTGGTGATGTAGTGAATGTGAAAGTGTTCTGTAAATTCTAATGTCTATAGAGTCTGCAGAATTTTTTTAAAAAAGTTAAAAAACCATCCCAACTTGTGGCCTCTGATGTATTTTGCCTGCTCCATTTTCTATTCAAAATGTTACGCTGTTTATTATCCCTGGTTCTCAGCAGTGAAAACCTTGCCAGCTGAGAACCTCTGGCTGGAACACAGGAGAAACTGCGCCATCTGCTGGCTGCTTGTGAGAACTGCTGGGGGAAGCTGCCCACAGCCACATAAACACTCTGGGTGGTAAAGCTGCAATCCGACTGAGACTCATCCGCCCAGTGGTTTGAGATCCAAGGAGCATGGAGGGCTCAGTCATCACTGAGGGTCTCTGGACAGTCACAGCTTGAGTCCCACTGCCATACTGCTGGGCATGTGGCATCTGGCCCTGGCCCGTCTCTCAAGACAGCACCTGCCTTTGTGACTCTTGAAGCAGATGATGATTCAGCAGGGAGCAGCCCTGATGTACTAATCATGCTGCTCCTTGGCGCTCTGTCCCATTCCCTGCCTGCCAGTTCATCACAGCCTGTTGCTTCCCGGCTGTGGCTTGGGCTCCAGCCACCACTGGCTCCAGGTCTCGCCTGCTTTTTCCTTTCCTCTCCCCAGGGTCTCAGCCACCTGTCCAGCAATGTGGCCCATGTGGTAGAGAGGCACCCTGAGCATCGTGGCCGGCGCAGCCCCCACACTGCGACAGGTGGAGAGAGATGCTGACCATCCCAGGGGTCACTGTCAAGGGCCCCAGCTCTCCTCCGTAGGCAACAGCTCAGGCCAAGACCCCATTTACTCAAACAACTGCTGTTGTATACAGATAGCCTCTCACATGATAGAAGGCTCCCAGCACCCAGCAAGAGGACCCTAAGAGAGTGTTCCAGAGCCGAATGCACAAACGTGTGAAGGACAAAGAAGCTGGCCCAGATGGAGCAGCTACTCTGTGCCAGATACTGTGTTATATGCTTTCACATTTTAATGCATTTAATCCTCACAACAACACTATGATGCAGATACTACTACTATCCTTTTACAGGTGAGGAAATGGAAGCACAGAAAGGTTAAGCAGCTTGGACGAGGACTCACAGCTGGTTAATGATGGGCTGGGATTCAAGCTCAGGCTGCCTGCCTCCAGAAGTCACACTTCTATTCTCTCAACGTGACTTAGATACCTAACTAACACGGAAAGACCCAATAATGCAATCAGAGAGAGGGGCCGTGGAATGAGGGAGTCCACAATCACTGGTAGAGGAGTCCCACGTAACCGGCTCCGTATACTGACAACAGGAACCCAATCTGAGACATCAAAGACCGATCATGATGGCTGGAGTAAAAGGAGAGGGATTTGGGAAACAGGACTATGGCAGAATTCAGGGAGAATCCGAGATGAGTCACTGCAGCAAATTACAGAGTCAGAAAGAAAGGGAACAGGAACAAAACAAAGAAGCGGCACAAAAGACTGACATAATCCTTCACACTCAAAATCTTACAGCTGAATAAGCTCAGCTCAACCGTGCACCCTGGTAGGCGAGAAGAGCCAAGCACAGACGCTGCTCAGGAAACACGTGGAGGGTCAATCACCAGACCAGGCGGTTGGCTTTGGTGCTGAACCCCTGTCAGACAGGGCGGTGCTGATGCACCGTCCCCCACACCTCCATGGCTCACAGACATCCACCCCCACCACAGGACCTGCACTGTCACTCACTCACCCACTCACCAGGTCCCCTCAAGGGCTGGCACAACAGTGGGTACTGGGGTGTCTGGCACTACAGGCACCCCATTCTCATGGAGTTTACATTCTGGTCGGAGGGGTGGACAAAATTCCAGCAGGTAAATCAAATAAGATAGTTACCCATCAGAAAATGCACTCTAAAGAAAATGCACAGGACACTGCTGGAGAACGACAGGGAAGACACAGATCTGCTGGCCACAGAGGAGACAAGCCAGGGAGGGTGGCCAGGCCCCACACTTCAATGGGCCTTGGGCCAACACTCATGGCATCTTGGGGGGATGGTCCCCACAGAGGCACAGGGGGAAGCAGACACGACTGAGCAATGATCACGTCTGACAGCTCTAATCTAGGGCCTCACCACCAAACCACAGGAGCAACTATGCTACCCACTCTTTTTACCAAAAAAATGCTCCGTCATCTTGTGAATAAATGAATTGGAGTTTTGTTGCGTTTTATATTGTTATGTATAAATAATATAAATATTTTAAGTACTCGGAAATCTGGGCACTTGATTTGGCATTTCATTTGGGGGAGGGGGCTGTTGGCTGTTGAGAGCCTCAGAAGCATTGTGCCCAGCATCTCCTGCTGACCTAAGACCCCTGGGATGGGGGTGTGGCTTCAAAGGTGAGACCCGCAGGAAGAGACAGTAAAGTCTCTGCGGAGGGGGGAAGAGCACTGCCAGCTGTGTGTAACACCACTGCACATCTGGAGGACAGAGGCACCTCTCCAGGACTTATTATTGAAAGGAAATTTAAATACCGTTAGGAAATGAAAGATAAGAGCCTGTAAGTTCCGGCAGGAAGGCTCTGAGTTCTGCCCAAGACAAACAGATTCTAATTTAGCCGCAGGTGGGGAAAACAAAGACCTCCCATACAGCTTAGTGTTGCCCTTCAGACTGATTCCTTGAGGCTCATCAGCAGAAATTTTGAAATGAAATGACTGAATTATAAGAAGCTAGGTCACCTGGCAAACTGCATCTCAGATTCATCCTGCTTCTGAAAACAGGCATTAAAACTGCAGCAATCCAGAAAGAAAAATACAAGTTGAGGCAGAATTTCACATGACAGCCTTCGGGACATGCCCTGCAAGGGGAGGGTGGCTGGTGGCTGACCAAGCTGTGAGCCCTCTGTCCCTTATGTCTGCAACCTCCGGCTGTTCCCTCAAGGGCTTCCATGGACGGCGCTAGACAACAAACTTTCTCTCGTAGGCTGGGGTTGAGAATGCTCCGTGTTGCGTTTTGCCCCTTACAGCTGGACCTTGAGCACAAGGAACCTGAGGATTGACTCAGGAGAGATGGTCCTGTTTGGGCCGGAGGCAAAGCAGCAATGTGTGCATTTGCGGAGGACCTGTCGGCCACTGGGGGAAGGTGTTTATGTGCTGAGAAAATAAAATTAGAGCAAGTGTTCCCTTTCTTTACCTACTTCCTCTTCCCCACCACAGAGGAGGACTTGGACCTGGCAGCAACCCACTGTTCAAATTTCTCACCAATTTATCAAGTGTTTCCCAGCGTAAAACGTCCTTACCCTTTGTATCTCTTCCCCACTAGTCAAGTTTCCCAAGGGAAATGTTTTATCAATCTCTTTCCCAGGAGCCTAAACCACTGTCTAAAACATTAGCACTTTCACTAAGTATTTATTAAATGAATGAATTACCAGACTTTCAAAATCTGTATCTACTACCACAGAATTCCCTTTGACAGTTATTAAAAGATTTTTTTTTTCCTTAGGTCAACCAATAGTCACGGGGAATCAAGCATTCACTAATACTTTATTTCATCACCGTGTATCTACTGGGGACCTACTAGGTAGCAGGCGCCTTAAAAGGTTTTCATCGCTCTCAGGGAGCAGACAGTGGGCAGCATCAGGGCCAGACTTTCCAGCCAGAGAGTAAATGTCTGAGGCTGTGCGGGCCACATGCAGACTCTTAACATATTTTTTTCTTTGCCTATTTTTTTCCCCCAATCTTTAAAACTGGAAAAAGCATTCTTATCTCAAGGGTCTTTCAACATAGGCCACGGGCCAAATTTAGCCATCAGCCATAGTTTGCCAACATCTGTGTAAGACAGATACCGAACAGTTGAATTCCTTGATAATGACGTAAGATTACAGATGTAAGCAGAGGTAGGGGAGAGAGAAAACCCAGCTGAGTTGTGGGATGACTTTGGAGGGCTCTGGGAAGGCCTCCTGGAATAAGAAACATCTAAAGTGTAATCTGATGATGGAGGAAGGCAAAACCCAGGCAAAGAATGGGAAGTGGGGGGGTGGGGCAGGAGAGCCTTCAGGAAAGGGCTTTAGGCAGCTGGATCGGATCACACAGGACCTCGTCTGCATCAGGGAGCTGGGATTTTTCTTGAGTCAGATAAAAGCCTTCCAGGAGCTTTAAACAGAGGAGAGCCAGGAGCTGATTCCAGCTGGAAGAACTCCTTAGGCTGCTTTGGGGAAGTGAAGGGTCCAAGGGGGAGGGGCAGTGAGCCGTGTGGATCACTGTGTGGTGGGCTAAAGCCTGTCTCTCCCCACCCCATCCCACAAAAATGCTTAAGTTCTCTCCCCTAGTTCTTTAAAATGTGACCTTATTTGAAAGTAGGGTCATTGCAGTTCTGCTTAGTCTAGATGAGGTCATACTGGAGAAGGGTGGGCCCCCAGTCCATTGTGACTGGTGTCCTGGTAAGAAGATGGCCATGTGAATAAAGCAGACACCCAGGGAGACCACCACATGGTGACCCAGGCTGGCAAACCCCCAGCAGCCAGGAAGGGGCCAGGAAGGCTTCCCTGCAGGTTTCACAGGGAGCATGATTTTTAGACTTCTAGCTTCCAGAACTGGGAGACAAAGTTTTGTTATCTCAGCTGCTCAGTTTGTGGTCCTTTGTTAGACAGAGCAGCCTCAGCAAACTAACACACCTTGTAAGGGTGACAGTGGCCAGGACAGTATACAACTGGCCAGGGGAAGGACACTGATTTGGAAAACATTTTGAAGGCAGAAGCAAAAGAACCTTCTGATGGGTTGGCTGGATACAGGAAAGTGAGAGAAGGGGAGAGACACACCCAACTGGTAACACCGCTGACCAACGGGACGCCAAGGGCAGGGGAGGGTCTGACTGGAGGGAACGAAGGGAAGAAGAGTCTTTCAAAACCAGACCAGTGCGTCATGTGTCTTGTTAGCAGAGGAAGTAATACTTTCATGACAAAATTGAGAGTAGACTGGTAAACAAGGAAAGAAAAAGAAAGATAAAGTGAAAGACTCCCAGGTCTGGCTTAAAAATCCGTGCGGGTAGAGGTACCGTGATCTTGCCAGAGAAAAGCTCAAGAAGTAGCAGGGTACACATGTGTGGGTGTGGGTGTGGGCACAGGCCGGGACAGGCCAGGACTTCAGTGTGGGACGTAAGGTTGAGATGAAGGAAAGGTATGAGGTGATAGGAAATCTACCTCCTCTCGAAGGATCTGCGTGCGTTCTAACCAAAAGCAAGAAAGGGTGATGCAAACAGAGGCAGGGATGTCTGGGGGAAGCAGGAACACAGGTCCCTAAAGCAGACGCCTGGTCAGCACAAGCCCCCTTTGCTCTGCCCAGGTCTGCCTGGTACAGGAGATGCGGCCCTGCGAAGCCATGTGTTCGCTGTGGACCCCTCCCTTAGAGGAATCCCACCACAGAAGGAATACAAAGGTTGAATGTTATTTTAATTGAATTTGTTTTCAATTTATTTTCAGCTGTCTAGGGAAAAACCTTTTACACTCACAGCATTTGATTCCTTTTTACTTCATGTCCATTATCCTCATAATGAGCTTTTAACACATTAATGTGGCCCTGTTTACTGAACGGTGAATCGCGGTGGCCCAATCAATAAAGAGCAAAAGCATAAAAATACACCAAACTATGACGCTAGCCCAGAATATAAATGGAAAACCTGGGATCCCATTTCCTTAAAAGTTGAGGCTGCATTCAGACATCCTGCCCCATGGTATCAGGCCGAGTGTCACAGAAATGTCTCTATTTTTCAAATTTCAGTTCCCCAGTGTCCACACAGCCATTAGAGGTAAACTCTGGAGCCAACAGGAGGCTCCTCTGCCTGCCATGGGTGTTTAATCTCAGCCCCCCACCTGCATTACTTTCCAGCAGTGCGTGGTTGAAATAACAGCTTTTTCTCAATGTATTTATGATGAAAAGGGCAAAATCAAAATGCAAATGTCTATGGACAGTTGTAAGGTTCAAAGGAAGCTAAGAAGAGTGAGAACTTTCACTAACTGCTCCTACAGTCTGTGCATCTAATAATGTCTACAGAGATGGCATGCACTGACCATTCACAGCGCCACCTTGGGCTGACAGAAAATAAACAGCTTTCAAATTACGACATGGGAACTCTTTGTGAGGACTTACCATGCGTCTCGATTCCAACAAAAAGGAGGATGTGCTCTGGCACCCACCCCATAATGGTGGCAGGGAGAGGAACATACCATGGGACTCAATTAATAAAGATTTGATTAATCCAGAACTGTTTCTCTGCCCACCTCTGCCAAGACCTTAAGCTAAACCAATGGAGACATTTGAAATGATCTAGTATGGAAGTCCTCCAACTGTGTTCCAAAGAACACTGAAAGTTCTCTGAAAGTTAATCAAGCATACCAAGAGAACGCACTCTGGTTAGGGAAGTTTAGAAATCCCTGCATACTCACTTACTCCCTTTGATATTTCAAAATGCACTAGCCTCAAAGGCTCTGATAAGTCCTGCAGCATACATTTGTTTAACCTGGTATTCCTCGTACTTCTTTGACTTAGGAAATTTTTAAAAAATTTTTATTCAAGTATATAGTTGGTTTACAATGTTGGTTTCAGCTATACAGCAATTATACATATACATATATATTTTTCATTTTCAGATTTTTTCCATTATTTGTTATTACAAGAAATTGAAAATAATTCTCTGTGCTATACAGTAGGTCCTTGTTTATCTATTTTATATATAGTAATGTGTGTCTATTAATTCCCAAGCCCTGATTATCACGCCCCAACCCTTCCCCTTTGGGAGTTTTTAAATTGCTTTTAAAACACTTTGAGACACCAATTCATACCATAGAACACAAGAGAAGTATTTAACTTCAGAAGCATTTTAGGAAAATTCACTGTACTACAACCTGAACTGGGTTTTTCATATTTGGACAACTAGTTTCACGTTCCACAAAATATCTATCACCCTCCTGAACAAACCAATTCACTGTTGCCCCTTTCTATGCCCTTCATAGGTGCGTGAGGCTCTTCTGGGCAAATTTGGGGCATTCCTTACCCGTAATGCAAAACCTAGATCTCACAAACCTAGATCAAATTAACTTAAGGAAATGGGTATTTACTGAAAGGACACCGGAGGAAGCTTGCAGCCTGGACATGCTGAACTACAAAGTCTCAGGAAGGCAAGAGTCAGGAAACTGAAGGGACTTCAGGGACACAACTACCATCTGGAAGCTGCGGGTCTCCTCTTCTGGCTGTTTGTTACTTATTTTCCTTTCTCCATGTTGGCTTTGTTTTTCCCAAGTGGCCAAAACCCTCATGGTTTTACAACTAGAGAAGAAAGATCACCATCCCTTCAAGGGGAAAAAAAAAAAAAGAAATCCCAGTGAAGAGTTCTGATTGGCTGGACTCATGGCCTGGGTTCACGTGACTAGTTCGCCTGGATCATGTGTCCACTTCTGAGTCTGAGCCCTGTGATGAGCAGCCCGCATCAAACCACAGAGCTGGTTCTAGTGGTTGGAAGGGCTCCCTAAAGAGAAAGGGGAGCTGTGTTCCGAAGAAAGGGGAGGTGTGAGGGGTGACACTCCATGCAAGGCCACCGCATGGAAAGAAAGGATTGCTGGTTCTGGGGAAAGAGCGAGGTCTAACCCACTTCTTCCCTCACACTCTTTGAAATCAGCCAAACTGCAGCTATGTTGTTGTGGACAAAGCATCCTGCTCAGCTCAGGTGTGGCCCTTGCATTTTGTACATAACCTGGATCCGCTTGTCCCAGGAGGTCAGCACACGAGGCTAACTGCTCTAGCAGGTGCATTATCTTGTTGGTGATTCTACACCTAATCCGTTCAGTATGCTGCCCACGTCTTTTTATGGGTGGAGAGCAACTGTGCTATCACAGAAGAAATGAGCTCTCTTGTTTCTTGAGAAATTCTCTTGTGCCTGGACAAAGGGGTTTTACATTTATCAACTTGTCCTTGGTGATACCTCATTCTAAGTGATGCATTAACTATGCTTTGCATATACAAATCAATTAAAGGCGTTTTAAAAGTTGGATTAATTTAATTATGCCTTTGGTAGGACTTCATATTTATTTAGACTTTCCATATTGACTTTTAATAAATCACAAGTAAGTGTCATGTCAAGATTGTATTTCCATGATTTTGCTCCTTATCAAGTCTTCTTTCATCTACCTGTGTATCTCCCTGCACAGTTACATCTAACTGTCCATCCATCCGTCTGTCTGTCAGTCAACCTATCTATCTACATACCTACCTACTCACCCACTTACTGACAGTCTTCTTTTCTAGTGGCTACATCCAAGTGGATTCTTATAATCAATACATGTGGGGGCCTGCAGTCATTCAGAGTTAGGAGGTGGCAACCAGCACCGCATGGTTCTCCTACTTGGGGAACTCAATGCTCCCCAGCTGCCTGATGTTCTGGGCTGACCAAGGTGGAGACACTCTAGCCATAGAAACGGACCCACAATTCACGTGTGCACTAACACGGGCTGAGGACCATTCCCTGCGTCACTGAAATGAAGACCATCACCCAGTCGAGTTTCTCTGCCCAGCAAGTAGACCACAACCATCAGGACACACTCATGGACCACAAGGTCTGCGGGATGCTTGGGTCCCACCTCCCCTCTCCTCATCGAATCCATGGCTTCTTATTTCCTAACATCTTTTCCAACACTGTTTCCTGAACCAGGCTGTGTTTGCAGCACAGAACAGGGAGGGAAAGGTTGGATTCCCTGGTGAACAGTCTCTTGAGGAAGTATTTTTAAAAATAAAACACTGTTCTTATGCACACAACACTCCCCGCACTGAGTCCACCAGGACCCACAGAACCAAACAAGTTCTTACTCACCCCCTGCTCCCGCCTCCCCACACACTCCCAGCACCCATGGTTGCTTTTTTGGTTTGTTTTTAAATATTTACCTCTTGATAAAAAATTTGTGATTTTTTGCACCCTCAAAACAGACAGAACTATGACCCATATTTTACAATACGTGTAGCTCATTCCATGTATTTTTGAAAGCTCTAGTTCCTTCCAACAGCTTTATCTTTCCCTTACATGAAATGTAAACACTATTTTCAAGATAAGGTCTTTTATTCCAATCTCTGGGCATTATTTTCCTTTGCCTTCAGAGTGAAAAACCAAAATTCAGTAGCAGATGCTCACAGGGCCTCTACTAGGTGCCAGACACTGCTCTGCAAAGTTTCCAGGATGCAGCAGTAGATACAGTCCACTGGGGACCAGTCACATGTCAGACAATTAAAGTACAGTGTCACACAGAGCAGTGACAAGGGAAGTACAGGGGCTGTGAATGAGAGGACTCACACCTATGTCAAACTCCAGTGATCAGGGAAGGCTTCCCCGAAGAGGTGACTCCACACTGAGGTTCAAAGAGTATGGAGGAGTTAGCCGAGTCAACGGGGGCTGGGCAGAAGGGAGAGGCACCACATCTAAGTGGCTGGGCAGTGCAGGTAGGAGGTAGGGCTTCCAAGCAGACAGACAGCCTGATAAATCAAAATAGCCAAAAAGAGGGGTGGGGAGGGAGAGAGAGAGGGAAAGAAACAAACTGGACAAGAATGAAGAGAAGGGTCCTAGCAGGAATAGGGTGAGAGATAAACAGACTATTGCTAGAAGGACTTTGTAGACGATGCTAAATCTGTTCTTGCAGCAACCCTTTTAAAAGCTTCCAGTGGGGTTTGCTCCCTCTGGCTGCTTACATAGACTTGGATGGAGGGGGACGAGCGAGTTGGGGCAGCAATGAGTGGCCTGCACAGGGCAGAGGCAGAGGGAGTGGGGAAGGGGAGAGGTGAGGCTTGGAAAGTGGAAATGCAGCACTTGATGATCAGCAAGGAGGAGGAGGAGGAAGAGGCAGTGATGCCTCCAGTTTCCTTCTCTTGAGGAAGACCGTGTCCCTGGGGAGTCTCTGCACATGTGTAAGTGGATGCAGTCCACCCACCATACTGAGTCAGACAGGATGAGCCAGGTCGTGCCATGGTGACAGCCTGAATTAACCCCCAAAACAAAGGGGGCTCACGCTGCTTGTCCATCACCAGTGGCTATGACTCTGCCCTACATCGTTTTCACTCTGGGATCTAGGCTGATAGGTCAGCCTCTGTCTGGAACACTACCCATCTCACGGCACAGAAAAAGACACGATGAGCCTCGAGCAGCCTCTTAAGAGACACACTTCACTTCTACTCATACTGCACTGGACAGAACAAGTCACGTGGATTGCCGGAGTTAAATGGGGAAGAGATGTAAAATCTCTCACTGAAAGAGTCATTGAAAGGTATGATGGGACGGTTGCACAATCCATGACAGCCAGGAGAAGTGGCCGGAAACCTGTTCCTGACACCAACTAAAAGGACAAAACAAAGTCTAGCTTTCCCCATTCCAAGCTGGTGAGGTTTGGTAGGTGTCAGCACTTGGGGATGCTCACTTCAAAGGGCCTCGTGTGGGGAGGGTATAGCTCAGGGGTAGAGTGCATGCTTAGCATGCAGGAGGTCCTGGGTTCAGTCCCCACTACGTCAATTAAAAAAAAAAAAAAGAATGAATGAATGAATAAACCTAATTACTTTCCTCCCCCCACAAAAAAGTGCCTAGTGTGCCTTCACGGGTCTCCATCTGTGGGATCCCACGCAAGTTCATTGCCCCTCTGGATTTGAGTGTCCCCATCTGGCAAATAAAGGCATTACAAAGAAAGGTTCTTCAAAAATTCCTTCCGGGTTTAAGATTCAATGGCTCTGATCTCTTCTCTACCTCTGTGGTCTGAGCATCTAATTCCCAGATCTTTTACCTATGCAGCTTCAGAGACAAGCATCTCTCTCACTGCCACATGGTCACCCTGTAGGAGTCAAGATTCAAACGGGGGCCCAGGCCTCTGTGATTTGTGAGATGTGCATTCTGCTCCTAATTGGTCACTGTGGGCTGGGAAGTTCTGCCCTCCCTACCTGGTCCTGCCCGCTGCATCGCATTAGAAACTAACCCATTACGCTTGACCTACTTCTTAGCCCTTCCTGCAGAGAGGACCTACGGCCCCTCTGGCTGTGGCCCGTCACTTCACGCAGTCACTGGGAGGCGAGAGGGTGGGCACTTGGACCCTCCCCCTCCAACCCCAAGTTGTCACGCTTCACTCAGTCCACCTTCATCCTGGCTGATTTAAGGGCCACAACTGCCATTGTCCCTGCTTCTGCTTTAATTTCTATCCCCTGATGTTCAGCTAGTGAACAATGATGCATCCCAAGTTGCAGGTGCCCGAGGCCACACATTCTTTCAAGATATATTCAGCTGAAAACAACTGGTTTTGTACCGGAGGCTGATCCAACGTGACTACACACCTATGACCAAGCTTGAATAATTAAAAATTAGAATTACTTATACACACACACACACACACACACACACCTTGATGCAGAAAAATTCGAGATGAAAAATTCAAGGAGGCACTGAATAGAAAAGTAATGGCAGAGGAAATGAGGTGGCAAAGACAAGGAGGGGAGGAGATTGGAAAGTCCCCTCCCAAGAACTACCTCAGTTAGCCTTATTACTTACAGCCCACTCTACAGAATGCGATTCTGCTTAATCTGTTTAATTAAGGGAATGGCATTGTCCTGGATTCCCTGAGCCTTCATTTGTGATCCAAATAAATGGAGAAGAACTTCTTACAGCAGCTAAATCACAGAGTCTATTCCAGAACTTCCCTCTGATAGAGGGTACTGTGCAATGTTCCACTCCTAGACCTTGATGGGAGACTGCAGCCTTGTGATGGGCAGACTCTAAGAGGGGCCCCAGTGACCCCTGACTGTGGGGTAAACCCTTCCCACTGAGTGCTGAGCAGGACTTGCTGCTCACTAACGGGATATAGCAAAGGTGATGGGAGTCACTTCCATGATTAAGTTACTTCAGATTGTCGCTCCCATATTGCCAGTAGAATCTCTTGGCTTGTGTTGATGAAGTAAGCTGTCCTATGGAGAGAGCCATGGTCAAGAAATTGAGAGTAGCCTCCAGCTGACAGCTAGCAAGGAACTGAGGCTTCTGGGTCAAACAGTGAGTGTAAATCCTGCCAACAAGCTGAGTGAGCTTGAGAGTGGATCCCTCCCCAGCTGAACGTTCAGATGAGACTCCAGCCCTGGCTGCACCTTCAACCCAGCCTGTGAGAGACCCTGAAGCACCAACAAAGCTATGCCAGCTTTCTGGCTATAGAAACTGAGATAATAAATGTGTGGTGTTTTAAGTTTGTGGTCATCTGTTATGCAGCAATAAAAAAAAACTAACGCACATCCCATAGGAAGCTTTGGAAAACCTGAAGGCATCTTGGTAGAAGACTTGTCTTTAAAAAGTTATATATATTTTTGCATTTACCTATTAGCTACCTTTCTGAAAAATACAGTGCATAGTAAAACCTTGAGGAGAACATTTCATACTTTACATGTAAACTGGAGTCACGTTCAAGGCTTAGGGAGGTGTAAATGGTGTTTGCACTTACATGAAATTCTGAATGACATCAGGAAGTCTTAGAGGAACTCAGACTTTTTGGTGCACAGGACTGTTTAGGGTATTCAGGACGCTTACATTTCCTAGGCGGGAGTCAGGAATGCTAAGTTACTGCACCTTCAGTCACTGTAATAATCAGAAGTTTTCAACATGGCCTCTTGGGAGCCGTACCAACCCCACCGAGGAATCCTAAAAAGTCACTGTCATGGAGAGAGAGCAAAAAGTCAAGTGGATGTAAAGGAAAGTGATAAACTGTCTTGGGAGAGAGCAGAGTCCTTCTCCTCAGAAGGGTCTGAGTACAAGCAAACACAATGGCACACACAGGATGCAGCCCAGCTGTGGAGGTGGCAGTGAGGGTCACAAACATGCAGTCCCTTCCCAGCGTTCTGGTCCCCAGTACCGTGGATCCTGGAGTCAGATCTGTGCACCACCCACTCCTGTTTCTCACTCACAGGCGAGGGTTACCCAGCACATCTGAGCTTTAGGCTTCTTCAACTACAGGAAGAGGGTCTTAACACTGACATCACAGGGTTGTTGGAGACAGTTATGCCGCAGAACTGAGCACAGCGCCTTGCAGGAAGTACGTGCTTCAGTAGCTCATTATCCCTCTACTCCTGAGGGTCAAGTTCCTGTCTGAGGAGCCCAGGAACCCCATGTTCATTTCAAACAGGACCACACGGCTCCTGGTCTCCATGCTTGCCTGAACAGAGATGGCAAACCAAACCTGATCTTTATTCTCACTTGTCCTTGTTATTCCAAGATTCAAATGCTCCTAAGTCCCGTGTTTGGTCCTCCTGTGATGATGTCTCCTTTCTCCAGGGAGGTAAGATATAGGAGCGGTTAGAGCACAAGCAATAAAGTCTAACTTTTTGGTTGAAATCCCAGCTCAGCTACCTAATGTCTCTTACCTGAGCAAATCTTTTAACTTCCCTGAGCTTCTGCTTCCTCCTCTGAAAAATGGGGATGATGATAGCATTTATCTCATAGGATTGTTTTGAGAATAAACAAGATCCTCTGTGAAAATGCTTAGTACAATATCTCAATGTCTAGTTCAGAGTAGGAACTCGGACAACAATGGCTGATGCTACAGCTGAAACTGTTACTACCACTTCTGTACCGGGGCCACTGCTGTTAACTCATCGTACGGCCATTAGAGGCCTACGGTGGGGAGACTACAGAGCACAGTGATTAAAAGTATCAGCTCTGGCGCCAACTGCCAGTTCTGCCACGTATTAACTGTGTGTTCTTGGGACAACTGTAACTACATGGTGTGAATCTCCACTACCCACCTCCCCAACTCGGCTCCCTCAACCTGTCACTTTCGGGACGGCAGTTAGGAAATACCCCTTTGAAAGGTGCCGACTAACTGCTTTCACTATATGTTAAAATCATTAAGCCTTTATTACCAAGATGATTGTGGGCAAAGGGAAAAAAAAAAACCTCTCAATATTTGGATAGTAATCATAGAAATGTACAGAGGCTCTGGCATATGGTGGCATCTAGGACGTAAAAAAAAGAGAGATCTCTTCTGTTCGAACGTGGACTGGATCTCCAAGTACCCAGGAGCTGATCGTCACATGGGAAGTCTTTATTTTTGTCCTTGCCTGGACTCATGGACCCTGAATAAGACCAATAAAATACTGTGTTTTAACCTGGATTATTTTCTCAGCCTTATTTCAACTAGTGGAGCAGGATTCAAGAGATGCCATGAAATAAATACTCATTTTTTTGAGGTTGGGAGTAGATGTATTAAGTTGCGGTAGAAATTTCTATTTTGGGGTAATATTTGCTGAATATTAACGTGGTTTTCCACTTGCAACACACAGCTTCTCCCCAGGGGCTGGCTTGCTTGGGAGAGCAGCTAATATTTTTCAGCAGCTATTGAAAGCGGGAACCAGGCTGGTGTAAAATGTGCATGCTTCTGCTGTCCTGTTGCCCCCTGCACAAAAAGCACAGCACCGATTGGATAAAATAATAGCAATTCAATTGGTCATTCCCCTATGGCTGCAAACCATTTGGAGGTCAGTCACGCTTATGAAAGCCAGTATCGACGATGTGTAGAAATATCTGGAATGAGATGCTTTGCCACTGACATCTTTCATTCATAATTACTGGAAAGTCAGCCTGCCCAGACCTGGCTGCTGGCTAGTCAATACTGTCATTATGAGCCAGGGCAGGGTGAATGGCTGGGGTAGAAGCACAAAGCAGACATACACTCTATGAGACCCATGGTCGCAGGCCTCAGATTTGGCCAGAGAGGGCCTGAGGAACCACTGAGCTCAGAGACACGGCTGGGCACAGCTGGGCACAGCTGGGTGCTTTTCCTGCAGTCTGTGTTCCATGCGGTTGGAAATTAAGTCTTTTCACAATAATATGATGTGTGTGAACACCCTCTGTGAATTGTGACCCTCTACTCAGGACCGAATCATTCTTCTCCGAAGAAACATGGCATCCAGCTGGGTGCAGCTACTTTTGCCTTTGGTGGCACTTGTCTATGTTGTCAGAGAACACACTTTAAATGGCTATGGGTAAACGCGGTTACACTCAGTCAATAAATAATTCAAATTAGAAAGTACAACAAGGAGGCCTATCCCCAAAGAAGATACCACAGCCCTGGCGGTGGTGCCGAAACCCTGCTGCATAATGGGGAGGAGTTGATGACGGTGAATAATCATGAAATGGCTCATGACCGTCAGGGGATCGTTCGGCTTTTGATGGACTGCTGGTCGGATCAGCTTGCACTGCAATCCAATTTGGCAATCTCCACTTTGTCACCATGAGACCATTCTGAGCCTTAATTCTGAATTTTCCCATAAACCTTTTAAGTCAAGCTATGCTAAGTGTTGGGTGATGTGGCACATGCTACTGAGGGAAATTTTCTTTTATATCACTACTTTGTTTTGTTTTTAATTTTTAATTATTTTGTATATATATATATTTTTTACTGAAGTATAGTCAGTTTACAATGTCGTGTCTATATATCACCACTTTTAAAGACTCACACACTGCAAGTCACTGAATAAGGACACCAGGGTTCTTGGTTTTACAGACATTCCCTCACTCTGTTTCACAGAAAATCCTTTCAGGTTCCGTTATTCTTGGCCGTGCTGAATATCACTACCTGAATCTAATTTAGGTAATCTTCCTACCACTTTAGTGAGCTAGCACAAAAATGAGTATTAATTTACTGCTAATTTACTGTGCTAGCCCTTAATTAGCAACAAGCCTGGTTTGAAATAGCCGATACTGAAAGCTCAGCAAGCTTGCATCCAAAATAAAGCCCCAATTGCAAGTGTGTATACAGACATGCACACAGACGCGTGCCCACATACCTTCATCTCTCCATCCAGTACATTTTGGAAATACACTACACCAATATCTGCTTTCAATACATTAATGCTAAACTTAAATGTTAGCCAAAATAGCGCAGCTTATCTAAGAAGCCAGCGGACTTGGAGATGAGCAGCTGGCTTAGAAAAGCCCGTAGCCCTGCGACAGCGCGTGCCTGTAGTCCCAGCTGTTCGAACCCTGGGCTGCGGCGTGCTCTGCCACCTGGATGTCTGCGCTAAGTTCGACATCAATGTGGTGACCCTCCCGCAGCGGGGGACCACCAGGTTTCCTAAGGAGGGGTGGATCTGCCCAAGTCAGAAACAGAGCGGGTCAAAACTCCCATGCTGATCAGTAGGGGAAAAGCCCACAGAGCTTCTCAGGTACAGGAAGTCTTCAGGGAGCTCCAGGTGAAACTGCATTTCTCTAAGAACAAGGTCGATGGAAAGTTCTACAAAACACTCATTTCATCCTCATCATAAGCTCTAAAGATGTTCTCTATTAATCCCCTTTTTTTTTTGGTTCAGGAATCTAGAGTTCAGAGAAGTTCATCCATTCATCCAACCAACACATATCTGAGTGCTTTTTATAGGAAAGCTCTCACCTAGGGGATGAAGACGCAGTTGTCCCAAAACTGACAAGGCTACTGCCCTCATAGAAGGTTATGTTATAGAGGGAATAAATACCTTGCCCAATGTCATACACTCAAATAGGGACCTGGCCAGAATTCCAAGTCATGCCTGCTTGATTTCTGAGTATTGTTGTTGACCAATACACCACGATGTCCTCTATGACAGGAGAATATTTAAGAGAAGCTAAAAATTCTTGCCCAGCATTTAACGTTTGCTTACTCCTAAACAGACACATGGCTTTGCCGTGCACAGTCCAGCAACTCTGGTAAACCAGGCTGTACCATGTGTCTCCTCTTCTCTCCCTCTCCTTCTCCCTCCCCCTTCCTCCTTCTCACTACCAAGGACTTAGACATTTGGAGGGGCAGGCAGCAAATAATTCTTAATGTCAAACCATGTCAGACACTGATGGTTGCCTCTTCAATGTCAGTTCTCTTTTCTTACTATAACAACCGCAACTCTGCTTGGGGCAGCCCATTTCCTCACTAAAGGAGACAATTTCCCAGCCTCCCTTTTACCAGGGATGCTCTCGTGAATACATTCCAATCAATGAATTATAAGAGGAAGTCCACTGGGTAGAGCTTTTAGAAAAGCTTTGTTTTCTTGATAGGAAAAAAAAAAAAAAACAGATTCAGCTGGCCCACATCTTCTGCCATTTGCCCTTTCTCTTCTTTCTATTGGAGCAAAGGCATGATTCCTGAAGGGGCAGGAGAATGTTGCAACTGTGATGATTAGAGTCATCTAATAAGGGTGGCAGGACAGAAAATTGGAAGGAGCTTGGATGCTTCAGAATTTATTCCATCAGCCACATGAATGCTGGGATACCTCTCCTTGTACATGAGAAAAATACACCACCATTTGGTGAAGCCATTGAAGCCGGATGTGTGTACATGTGACTGATTACAGTACCGCTGCCATAAAAACCAAACAGACTATTGGTAAATTCAGTGTTGAGTAATCCCCACCTCTGCACCACTGTCACTACCTCCTGAGGACTTTATACCGTGCAAGACACTATGCTAAGTTTTCTTACATTGTATAACTCACTCCTCACGGGAAACCTATTAGGGAGGTATTGTTACAACATTTCATAGATGAGAAAATTGAAGCTCAGAGTGGTTAAGCAACTTGTCCAAGGCCACTCAAATAGAACACAGTGAAGCTCCGGGCTTCAAACCTGGCTCTGGGCACCTGACCTGCTCATGCCTTTATGAAATCTCATAAAGCAACCATTGCTGGTATTTGGAAAATGCTATTACATCAGTGTTTAGTACTGTAATGGTCCAAGAGTGAAGATGAAGATGAACTCACATTTCCAATATCTTCAAACCTGCTGTTTCAATTAAACATCCTTCCTGAAATTATTCAAGCCTAACCATTTCCAATTTCTTTTCTTTCTGTTTGTAATCACAGACAGTAGGACAAAGTGTGAAATACATACTCCCAAGCTCTGTGCATAACTGGAAAAAGATAAAGCCTACTTTCTAATCATGCTTATATCCAACAGTATACATGGAGTTATTAACAGCCTTGTCACGGAGTTCTCTCTCCCCTGGACTTATTCTGACCATATCATGATGGAGTCTGCAGCTGGGAAACACCATGAAGGATGAGGTTTTGAGAAGCACAAACACATTCAGGGAAGGACATCAAGGATGGTGGTCAGATGAGAAAGACTCAGGTGGACACCACCCGGCGCATTCCTCGTGCCTCTGCCCACCCGTCCTCTCTGCCAAGACATCCTTCCTCTCAGTAGCAGACGTGGCCCCGGACCCCACATGCTGAGTCTAGCTTCTGCTTTCTCCTGCGTAGGCTACTCCTTTATTACCATTTGAGAAAACTTTTTTCTATGATGCCATTTGACATTTAATCAAAGAAGATTTGATGATATGTTTTCACCTTGTTCAAGATTAGATCTATTTTTACACACACACACACACACACACACACACACACACACACACCCGCTCTCTTTAGCTATGCCCCACTCCATCTTCCCTCCATGTACATCCTGCCTGGTTCAGCTTTCAGGCCTTTTACAAACATCTGGATTGCCTGCCTGAAAATACAAAAATATCTGTCCCAAAGTCCTCTTCGTTTCTGTTTTGCTCACTAGGAGACATGCTCATCTGGCCAGATTTAAATGTGTAGCTGCCCAAGCACTGGAAGGATGATGATACTCACTCCCCCACACATGTGTATCTGTGTATATGTTCTCACAAATATGTGCTATGTGTGTAGATCCATCCATCCACCACCTAGCTATGTTGTGCTGGCACGTGAAGCCCAGACTCACACTGACAACCTGCTGGTTGGACAACCCAGCACCCTGGGCACTCAGACACTCATACGAGAGCATTTCACTCTACTTTATACGTGAGGGAAGAGCTTGATTTTCAAATTCCTGGGTCCCAAGCTTGGGAAAACATAAAAACTAAAGGAAAAAAGATCTTTTCAGACAGAAGTACACCATTTAAAAATATAAAGGGAATAAGAATTGACTGCCAAGGAACATTATTACTATTGGCCTGTAAGACAGAGCAGTATTTCACTTTCGAGTCACATGTTGGTTTAATGCTTCTTCAAAAAGTCTGTCCCTATTTTCCATCCATATTAGATGATGGGTCTATATGATTATCTTGCCCAATCCATACTCAATTAGATACTTAAATACATGAGTTTTAATTGATTGATGAGGTGCATGAAGAAACAAAGTTCACACCTTCAACTTTCTGATTCCAAATATTAAGAACACACTCAGAACTCAAGCAGTTTAAATCACATGTCACCTATAATCAAGGTGAATAATACTTTCTAACTGTTCTTTTGTTGTTGCTGTTCTTGTAAATTAGAAACTTACAGAAAAGTACAAAGGAAGGAGTAGTGTTCACCCATTTTTACGTGACTCAAAAGTTACCATTATTAATCTGATGCACCTGCTTTTTCTGTGTACACACTGTTAGAACAATTATGAAAGTTAGATGTGAACACATTCCCCCTTTAAACGAAATCTTAGAACACTACGGGTAAAGCTAATGGCTTTTTTCCCCACCATCCCCAGCCCTATCTCCACCCATCTCGTTTCTGTCTCTTTTTTCTCCTCCAAAAGGACCACCAGTAATCATTTTTGTATGTAGTCTTACAGTCCTTTTAAAAAATGCTTTCACATCTACCTATGTTTATAGGAAATACACAGGAGTGATTTCTGTGTTTTTCAAGTTCATATTTTACTCCAGTAGAGCACCAGTCTTCAAAGAACTCTTCAGAAAAGTCATGTAGGAACAAAAGATGCAGGAAAAGAATCTAATACAAAATAATACCTATTATTTCATTAAATTAAAAAAAAAATACCCTTTCAGAAAACTAGGGAGAAGAGTGATTTTTTTTTTTTAAGCTGAAAAGACAAATCAACCAAAATCCTACAATGGAAAGTCTATTTAATGGTGAAACATTAGAATACCTTTCAATGCTAGGAACAAGCAGCTGTCACTGTGTCTGTTTCGTATATTAAGGCCAGTGTAGTAAGACACAAAAAGGCAGGCGAAGGCATAGCATCGGGGAGGAAGAAATAAATATGCCATGTTCATACTCAGTATGATTTTTGTCTTCATGAAAATCCCAGAGCATCTATAGACACAGAACTAAAAAAGGAAGCTTGGCAAGTTTTCTGGATGTTAGTTGGACACGTACAATTATTTACATTCTTTTGCACTAGCAGCAATGTATTAAAAATGTTTTTTAAATGCCATTTTTAATGATAATGAAAACTATAACATATAAAGAAACAAAATCAACCAAAAGTGTGTAATAATTTTACAGAGAAAATTTAAAACTATATTAAAAATATATTTATATAAAAACCAAAGAATATATAAGAGATGACCTAAATAATGGGAAACATATATTAACGAATGGGAGGCTACGATTATGAAAGTGATCATTTTGCTCATATTAATCTATAAATTCAAAACATGAATTAAGATCTTAACAGGTGTTTATGGTACTTGATAAAAGGATCTTAAAATTCATATAAAGCTGAACTACCCTAACCAAATTTGAAATAAAACAGGTAAAGGTACTAGTCTTACAAAAAAAACAGACCTTATTTTAGAGCTGTATTAATTAAGACAGTGTGTTGTTGGTCATGGGTATAAATTAGATCAATGGCACAGAGTAGATAGTCCAGAAATAGAGTCATAACAGAGGAAACCAACACACACAGAAAAAAATACTTATATATGTGTGTATGTATATATATATAGCCATAAAAAATTAGTATTTAAAAATGGCCTGGGACAACTGGTTATCTTTATGGAAGAAAAATTTAAGATACAGATCACACCATAAACAAAATAAGTCCCCAGTGCATTAAAGAGAAATACGAAAATTAAAACTAACTTTTAAATGAGACTATAGAAGAATACAGCTCAGGATAGGGAAGGACTCCTTGAACAAAACCCAGTGTAACCTTAAAGGTAAAGACTGACAAGCTTGCATATTAGATTTTAATACTTCTGTACCTCAAAAGATACCATAAACAAAGTGAAAAATTAGCCACAGACTACAAGTAATGTTAGCAATACATGTAACTGGCAAGGTTAATATTCAGATTATGGAAAGAATTCCTAAAAATAAAGTAGAAATGGATATCCATTAGGAAAAAATTTGAATAAAAAATTCACAGGAAACAAAATAACCAATAAACATTTTTTTAAATGCCCACTGGAGATCAGAGGCCTATAAGCTATATTAACAGAAGAAAATGTCATTAAAATATAGTATGCTCAGAATAAAATACTATTGAGTAGTTCAAAAGTATCAACTATTGCTTCCTGTATCAACATGGATAAGTCACAAAAGCATAACACTGAGTAAAAAAGAATGCAGAATAAGATATATATATACATATACTTACAGCACAATGCATTTATATAGTTATAAAAATGCCAATTTGTATATCTTAAGAATAGATACAAACGTACTAAAATTATTTTTAAAACATACATACATAGGAGTGATAAACAAAATTCAGGATGACTGTTCCTTCCCTCTGGAAGAAAGGAGGGGAACAGAATTGGAGAGTGGTGTATATGGAAATCCAATGTGTCCATAATGTTTATTTCTTTAAAATATCATACAAATTTGGCTAAAGTCATATTAGATAAAGCTGCATGGAGGTCTCATAGATGTTTGCTATGCACTCTTTGGTATCATCAAAGCATTCCATTTAATTTTTTAAAAGAATGTATCTTTTTAAAAGTAAGTAGCCTTATTAATGTTGACGGGCCAATAATGGACAACTAATCATGAACCCCGGAAATATGGGATAGAAACTGCTGAGAACTGATAACAGATTCTCTAGAAAACCAACCGAATTTCCTCCAAAAGGAAAGTCATGTTTTACACACATTCGCCCCCATCTGTCTTCAAAACAATACACTCTTTCCATGCTCATCATCATCAACCATGTCAGCCCGCAGAGGCCCGTTCCTAAATGAATGCTGCTTCAAAACACTCCCAACCATTTCCCGAAACACTGTCTGTCACTGCCAGCCTTCCTGTGTCCACTACAGTAAATCCATCTTGGTGACGTGCAGTCTGCTTGCCTCAGCATTTACACAGAGCTTCTCTTTTAGTCTTGAAACCTAGCCTAGTTGCTTGCTCCATTTCATTTGGTTTTGCCTTCCTTTGTTGGTTATCGAAGCCATTTGTTTACAGGCCAGTGCTGTGTGTTCTCCCAGTTCTCATCACTCCACTGTAATGTGTGTCTGGTTTGTTAACCTCAGACGAGCTGCAGTGTACAGAACTCCTTTGCATCTTCAGGCACCCGAGGCTCTCTCCCTGCTCTGAGCGCTTACACACGCTCCCTCTTGGTGGGGAACACTTACCCCCAACCTTTACTTTTCCTGCTGACTTCTCAGTCCCTTAAACCCCAGCTTAATCCCTTCCTCCTGGAAACCTCCCCAGATCTTTTGAGACTGCCACCCTCTACTTGTCCTGTGACATTCGACACATAGTATCATAATCACTCTCACCCACCAAATTTAAGTTCTGTTCAGCCAGGGAAATGGCTGGATCATTCATCACACACTACCTGTCCAGCATAAAGCCTGGCATATAGCAGATACTCAAGAAATAGTTCATGAATAAATGAAGTAAATCAAGTAGACTGTCTACCCAGGAAATCATTCCCTTTCTGGTGAGGGATACTGTTTGCATCTATAAAGTCAAATTTCTCCCAGTCAGTTCCAGTTACTACCAAGTTGCTCAGTCAGTCATTGTAACCAATCTTTCAAGTGTTTACCTAATTTTCTGCAGGACTTTCTCTTTTAAAAAAAAATTAGCATTTCCAGGCTTACACATTCCATAAAGTTATAGCATACTATGTAAAGTTTGAGTTATTTGTTTCAAAACACTTCTTTCAAGTCTAATCTCTTTAAAATATTGCAATACTATTTCTTTACCTTCTTTCTTCCAGGTAAAAGTAATACAGAAAGGCTTTTTATCTGAATAGCACAGTGAAGGAAGGAATGAGGGAGACGAGAGAGGAGATATAGGAATGAAGAGAGAGGAGATATAGGAATGAAGGGATGGCTCTCGTATAAGGCAAATCAGACCCAACTAGCGCATACGCATAAACTGTGGCATTTGTCTATCAGCGGTGATTGTGGATTATGGTCCCATTCTATTAGCCTTTTAGGGATTTTGCCTTTGCTAAGCCTCAGACAACAGCATGCAAATGTGAGTGCGGAAAAGGGAATTCTTACTAACAAAGCTTGTTTGGTAAGTTCTTCTTATGCCAGTTTGAAACTATCTCTTTAGTCTGCATCTGCAGCAGCAGCTGGGAGCAATACTTCCTTCAAATTATCACAAGATTTAATGGTATAATGTGATCCCACGGCAAGCAGAATTAGTTACAGCAAGAGAAAAGTGATAAAAAAGAGAACAAACCAGTTCTAATGTATTATAATTGTACCGATTTTTTACTTTATGAATGTTGTATGAAAATACACGTACTTGCATGTTGTTTGTACAGATAGAGTTCATTTTTATGTAATTCATTTTATATATTATATATGACTGTACAATGAAACTCATGGATATCGTGTATTTCAGAGATGGGTGTATTTTACATTTACTCTTTGTTGGACTGTAAGCTGCTTTTCCTGGGGAAACTTTTCTTGTCATTAATATAATAGATCTTGTTTTTAAATATTTTAAGGAAACTTAAAAATTTTGGCTTAGCTGAAGATAGAAAATCTCCAGGGGTTCCAAGTTTTAATTTCATAAAATGTTTAAAATGTCTTAAGTAAATCAGATAGCATTTTCCCAAACAAGCATTAGGAGATTCTTTGCCATGCCCATCAGAGCATGTCACCAGTCTGTTCCAATACCCTTATTCCTGACTTAAGCACTGTTAATCCTTTACATCTTTCTTCTGAAGAGCTTTAAATTATACTTTTAAGTAGGGCTTATTATGATGAATTTCAAGTACATAAATTAGTGTTTATAGATTTTAAAGGTCTCCTGTAATGTAGTTGCTTATGCATGCAGCTAATGGCCAAATAGTGTGTGCTGAACACTGGAATACTGTGTTTTGCAAGTTAGACTTAAGCAGAGCGTACCAGGCAAATATATTTAGAGAGTTTTTTTTTTCCCCCTCAAACCAATGCACTGATCTCAGAAAACCACATGGTTCAGGGTATGACCCTAGCTGTCCACAGATAAAACTTTGAGTGATGGCAGCTAATATAATTTGTAAACTTAAATGTTTAAAAACTATAAACCACATCCTCTGCTTCCCTAACCTTGCCCTCATCCCCCTTCCCAAAGATCACTCCCTTCCTGTGTATCATAAAAAGCAAGCCAGTATAGTATGTCTTCCTTTCAAACACATGTTTCAACTTGTGAAGTTGTGACCTGCTTCTGGGGTTGTCTTGCCTGTAACTCATTAAAGGTAACTTGCAGACCTATCTTAAGGTCTCAGTAGGGCTATTCTGATACTTCGTGGCTTTTTTAAAAGTCAGAAGTTGAACAATTAAGTGTACACAGGTTAGGACCACACGTTATGAATCAGACAGCTCTTTCACTCAAACCCGTTTCGTATTTCCTAGCTGTGTGCTGCTCAGAGAGTTATATAACCTCTCTGTGCCTCAGTTTCCATGTAAATAGGACAGTGACAGTAACAGTGCTTTTGGCTTCAGATTACTGGAATGGTTCAATAAAAAAATTTACATAGGCTTTTAGCACAATGTCTGGCATAGTTAAGATCTCAAAAAACTTCAGCTGCTGCGGCCTGCCGCGGTTATTACTAGGAACTTTGTAGTGCAGTGAATTAGCGCCTGTTAATTTTCTCTAGTACTAGTTTAGCATGCTGAGGTAACAGAACCTGGCACAGAGGAAGACCGCCAAATACCTCCCTATGTTCACATAGCAGATTCTGGTTAGCAGCTTTGCTCTAACCTGAATGCATTCTGTGTCCTCTGAGGCTCTGCAAGCAAAATGCAGTCACAATATTTCATCAGCCAGCCTTCTTGGTTGCAATCAAAAATAAAACAAAACAAAACAAAATAAAAAGCAGACTCTGGCTGACAGAAGTACAATAGGAATTTATCGAAAGGATGTTGGGAAACTCATGGAGAATCGTGGGGGAAGGTCTGAAGAACTAGTCTCAGAATGAAGGTAAGCCGGGCAGGCGGGACCCAGGCTCACATCACACCTCAGGGCCCGCTGGCAGGGGCACACTGACGTTAACCTCCAGGCTGCTTCCCTGGCTCATGGACAGCCCCAGACTCTGGGCGACAGCCAGGCTGCCCTGGAAATTGGCTATTGCTGATACCAGCAAGACTCCATCCCTGTTCATCATTTCTTACGGCTTTAGTTAACCTACATCGTGGGTTCTGCTCTTCTTCTGGCATACCACACAACCAGTGAATGCACGATCATAAAACACACAAGCCACTCAACTACTCCCACACAATCCAAACCTTCAGCAACTCATGTGACCAGCAGTGACTGGCCAGCTGCACTTCTAAGGGGCCATGGCATTCCTGGATTACTTGAAAACTCCAGGGTACCAAGGTGCTTCTTAACCCAGTAAGGACAGAGGAAAAAGTTTAAACATCCTAAACTTCTCAAATAACTTCTTACCTTATTCTTGTTTGTTTTGTTTTGAGAGAGGGACATAAAACAGGCAGTTTCATGGACAACCCTGGTAAGTCCAGGAAGAGTCTTGGGGTCTAATAGACATTTAATTTTTCTGTGTTTTATTTTTGCCCTTTATGAAACTATAATATTTAAACCAGGCTTCCAAAAATATGCTTCTGATGCAACGAGTAAATTTTTTTCTTAATTTGCCTATTTAGAGAGTGACAGGCATCACCTAGATGCTATGCTGAGTTTGACAATTCCAGCGACTGTCACTGGCTTTCTTTATTGAAAATAATCAATGGCTTTGATAGATAGAAAGGGGAGGCTGCAGTGGCATATTTTGATGTATCTTGACAGCATGGTCCAGAGTGGTTGTCCCTGACAGATTCTGCCCTTTGATTTTTTTTTTTTCCTACCCAAGACCCTAGGGAAAGTTCTTAGGGCCTTTAATACTGAAACTCTCCAAACATAAGGGGCAATGGATATCTAGAACTTGCCTGATTTTCATCCACTGATGAATTTTATATTTTAACTCTTCATTTTAGCCTGCTATAGTTTCAGTAGAGCCTTAAAATTTGGAAAGATTCCTTTGGACTTGGGTCCCTGCTTCCCGGGCAACAAGAAAACACATGGGTTGACAATTATGTCACAGCTACACTTTACTCTGGGTTCTCTTATAGGATTCCAAGAGATCTTAAACTTTATTAATAGATACTATAAATTACTAAAGTTCTCTGATCATAATAGTTACAGGACAAAGGGCATTTTCATCACAATTCATTACATATACCCAGAATTTCCATCACTCTTGCTGCCTAAACAAACACAAACATTATTTACGAGAACCTGCTCGTATATGAAAGACTTTTCTTTCGAGAGAGAAAGATGTAAGTCACACTTGCATCTTGCCCACAGGTGAGCTGCTCTCTCTCCTCATGGCAGAAAATAGTCTGTTGTACTAAATAATCTGAAATACCATTTTGTTAATAGGCAATTAGAATGTGTAGCTAATGGGCCTCCTAAGACTTTAAGCTAAAACTACATGCTGTCATTTAGAAGATTCTCTTGGCTCTGGCAGCTGCCAATCCAGGGGGAAGATCCTGAAACCAGATCCATGACAGGTACAACTTCAAGGACTCCAACTACCGTCCTGACTGGGTTAGCCTGGATGCTAGGTGAGACCTAGGGACCCTCACGCTTTGGCAGGAACTCCTGCTTCTTTGAGCTATGACCATGGATGCAAGTCAATACAAAATACAAAACCAAAACCAAGCCAAATACGAAATACAAAACCACGGTCCCAAGACCATGGTCATCGCTTCTAGCCTTTGTGAGGGGGTTATCGCCCAGCCGGGTTGATGGAGTACCTCAGCTTCCTTGCTTAACGCCTCCTGACAACTTGCCTGACGTCTCAAAGAGTTTCTTAAGATATTCTTAAACCTTTGGCATCCCTTCCTGCCCTGGGCCTCATGAATAAAACATTTATCCAGTCAGCAGCTTTGGCAGAAAGGAGAAGCCAAGTTCCATCCATCAATGTCAAGCGCTGAATTACCCAGTGGTTGCGGATCCTTTAATAACTCTGCTTCTTTATGACGATGTTGGTAAATAGTCCCACACCGCCAGCAACTGGCTTCTTGGTAAGCCTTCCTTGTCTAGCCTGGTAACATACCACCACGATGTAAAAGCGATGAGTGGCCATGGTGATCCTGATGGCCTCGGGCTTCCGTCTGAGCTCTGCACTGGAGTCCTAGGGCTGCCATAACAAAGCACTACAGAGGACTACACGCCAAGTAGCTTAGCAACAGAAACGCATCTCCTCCAGCTCTAGTGGCTGGAAGTCTGAGATCAAGGCACTGGCAGGGCTGGTTCCTCCTGAGAACTGTGAGGGAGAATCTCTTCCCCATCCTTGCCTCAGCTTTGGTAGTTTCCCAGTAATCCTTGACAGTCCTTGGCTTATAGAAGCCTCACCCCGATCTCTGCCTTCATCTTCACGTGGCATTTTTCCCTGTGTGTGCCTTCCAAACTTCCCCTTATAAGGTCACCAGTCATACTGGCTTAGGACCCACCATACTTCAGTATGACCTCAACCTTACTAATTATATCTACAATGATATGATCTCCAAATAAGGTCACATTCTGAGGTACTGGGGCTAGAGCTTCAGCACATAAATTTTGGGAGGACACAAACTCAACCTCTAACACAATCTTTACACCTTTTCCAAAGCCTTTCTTTTTTCCCCCCAACATGCATTAATGTTGGTTGCATGAAGACCAACCAAACCTACTCATAAAAGACTAATAATGATTTGTTTTCCTTAAATGGGCCAAATACAACCTGGGCTTCTTATACAATCTGGTTCACTTACCATAAGAATCAATTTACCGGTATGCTGTTTTGTGAGGCTAACAAGTAAAGCAATTTTGGTTAAGTAAAGTCAATGCTATTGGCATTTTATGAGTAGGTGATTCTTGATTACTCCAAATTAAGAACAAAGGAAAAGGAAGTCAAACAAAGGTTGATCATGCAGGCTTTCAAAACTCCATATTTGAATATGCATAAAATGCAATTTTTTCCTCAGATTTCTACAGAATTATGTAAAACTTAAAAGCTGCCAGGATTGGGGTTGGAGTAATGAAAGGGGAAGCACTAACTTATTAAATGAAAAGTCACAGGACCCATAAAATGAGTGATAATCCCGGAGGGCTTTACTAGTTACTAAACCAAGACAGCACCGCATTTTCAGATTTCTTTATGCACCAGGTCCCCGCTAAATACTCAGAAACATATGAAAAGAAAATGTGTCCTCATTTTGCACAGAGACTCCATCTTGATCCTAAAGAATAAAGTTGATTCATGGTGAAGACGGTTCCACTCAACACGTTCTCATTTTATATTACCTCTGGGAAAAAAAAAATTTCCTAGTTTATCTAGAATAAAGCAGACTTCTGCTAGTCTCTTCCATGACATCAATCTCAGTATATATGTGGATATTTTCCACATATCCACAAAGCAAATATATGTGGTGAGGACATCACTACAAATTTGATATCCTTTATCGTGAGCTTCCGTTACAAATGCAAAGACAACAGAACTCAGTCCAATACAAGAATGAATTGAACTGAGGGGGAAAAAATCTTAGCGTTGTGTAGACAAAGTAACCGGTACAGAGTTCATTTCTCTTGGCGGTGTGTTGCCTCTGTTTATATGCAGCCAGGAGCTTCCTCATTATTCACACCCTGCAATTCTCAGGCAATGAGCAGCTCTCTCCCTCCTCCTTCACTCATTCTCTTATACACACTTACACACACACACACAGAGCCATAGGCTTTTCCTACGAAGAATAACCAAAACCAAACTGCTTTGACTAACCTTTCCTTCTGTCATTTTCTCCTCATTCCAACAAAGCTACTAGGGAAACATAACAACAGAATTCTTTCCTATGCCTGTCTGCCCTGGACCCTACTAATGAAACATCTTAACAATGTGTACGATTGTTCATTCTTCCCTGAAGACTCATCAGCCGAAGTCAGATTGTCAACATGGCTAGAGCCTCTCTGGAGTCCCTGGTACCTCCCCCTCACCCAAAGTGCTCTCAGTCTAAGTATTTAGAGAAAACTTTCCTGTGGTTGCTTTTGTTACAGTCTCTTAAGAAGAAAAGAATCATCTCCTTAAATAACATTTGGTTTTAGTTTCAAGAAACACTCTTTCAGGTACGTTTGATTAACTCTCACTGGTTGAAAATCGTATTTGATACAGAGATAGTTGTATGCCTAAATACAAAAGATGCATATGGCTATTGGAAACATATAACATAGAAGGCAGTACAGTCCATCTGTTACTTGTAAAGATGTTCCTTGCCTTTCTTTTGCATGCTTTGTTGTTAGATTCAAACCACGCATCTGGGAAGCCAAAGGGAAAAATGACTAAGAATAATCTTCACAGAACACTCAGGGACTATTTTCTTGCTCCGTTGGGATCATTTTCAGGTAATTTTCCTGATAAGTGGGGAACTTTCTCAGAAGACCTTCCAGTTTGCACTGTCTCCAACACTGTGACATTTTTATGTACCTGTTTTAATGCATCATTAATTTTATTACCACTCGATTTCCTCAGGAAGCAACAGTTGCAGCCCCAGTTCTCAGAGTGTCCTGCTGAAAATAAGTATTTAACTGTTAAAGCCCTATTTTCCAAGGGTTGCTCTTGTTGGTCTGCAGGAGACAGATGCAATAAGAATTTTGCTAAGTCTTGTTACCAATCCAACTGCACGTTGCCTCCCCTTCTCCAAGACCTGGACCAGGGTTTCCGGAGATCACCGAGTTCTAAATACAGGCCATTAGCTGGTGTCATTGTGAGCTACAGCCTGTCACGTGTACCAGAGGGGAATGAGTTCTTGTGAATTCACAGAGGTCAGCCTAGGAGGAAGGGTGAACCCCTCCCAGGTTCAAAGGCCCTGATGCCCTGAACTTGGAAGGCGTATTCAGCCAAGTGGGGCACTTGAAGCTCGGCTCAGAGAACAGGAAATACCTCAAAAACAGACACCGACCTCCCTAGAGAGGCTTCCATAGGTGTGAATTGAGAAGAAATGTTGCATATCAAGATAATAAGTATGAGCCCAGAGAAGCCTCTGTAGCTCACTGTTAACCCCAGTCAGACAGAAGATGTCAGGTCCCTGAAACCCAAGTATCTCCAGGAAGAACTACATGTTCTCTTTCCAGCTTCATCCTGAGACCAGGGCGAAGAGCCCCACTGTCACAGTGGAGAAAGTGTTATCAAACAAACTAGAAGAGAGCCCAGATGCAAGCACAAGAAGCGTCCTGGTGACCTGGGGTAGTGACTCGGGGAAAGGAATGTCACCCTCTCAGTCACCATCACGCCACTGCAGCCCCCAAAGTTCCATACATGAAGATAGGCTACAGAAAAGCCTGGTTCTTTCCCCGTCAGTGGCTTTGCTCATGCTGTTCCTGGTGCCAAACACTACTTTTCTGGCTTTCACAAGGTTGGCTCCTTCTCATGTGTGAGATTTCAGCTCAAATGCCAGCTCCTTAAAAAAGGCCTTTCTTCACTATCCTATTATAGTAACTTATCTCTCCTATTGCCTGTCCCAGCAACCCTGTTCTCATCCTTCACTGATGTTATCACATCCTCTGCTTGTCTTATTTATAATCTGCTTCCCCACTGGACCACATGCCCCTGAGGGCACAGACTGTCTTGACTTCACAGAACAATTCCTGGTGACTATTCTACTAGGTGGCCAAGAAAGGCTGGCTGACTGAACGTGTTCTGGAGCAGCACGGCCCAACAGAACGTTCCGCAGGGACGGAAATGAGTTCTACGATGTTCTGTCCAATATGGTGGCCTCCACCCATGCGTGGCCACTGAGGACTTGAAATGTGGCTATTGCTAATGAGGCACTAAATTTCTAATTTAACCTATTCTTAACTAGTTTATGTTTAAATTTAAACAGCCACGTGTGGCTATTAGCTGTCACGCTGGAGAGTGCAGCTTTAGGACAAACCCCTCAGTCCACCAGAGTATACGTAACCGTCTCCAGGAGCTAACCTGACTGAAAAAGGAGGAGCCACCCCGAGCCTGAGTTTGGTATTTTGGTGAGCTGCTCAGCCATGCCCACACAGCCTGGAAATCGCCATGATTAACTTTCCTAACACTTTTCCTGGGTATAGAAAATGATACATGCTACAAACACAGATAATTTGGATAGAACTTCCAATAAAATCAGTTAATATTTTTTCCGATTCATTTTGTTGATGAATTCCGTCAACATGCAAAACTCAAACATCCTTAAAAAGAATAAAAAAAAAAAAGGAAAGCAGTAACTTAAGCTAATTTCCAAGCATCTGTTTAACCAAAATAACAAAATGAACCAGAATAGGTGTCTTATTGATTCAAAGGGCTGTGGCTTTTGAGGGCAGAGGCTGTGTCTCTTAGTTCTACGCTGTGGTCACCTCCAGGGCCGGACACAGTGCTGGCATGGAGAAGGCACCCAGGACGTAGTTTCCTGAATGCATAAATAAATAAATCCGATTGAATCATTCTGTCCAGCTACTCGGGCTTATTTATTTTTCTCATTTTTTCTATTCACTGTATTAATTTTCTCAGCTGAAACTAGAAAAGGATGGATGGGGAAAGGCAGGTTGAAGAATAAAAGGATTTTTTTTTTTAGCCACGTATTCAAGTTTCTCAGGTAGCATGGCCCAAGCAATGGATGGGTCAGTTTTAAGAGACTAAGAGAGCACAGGTCCAGGGTCTCAACCTGTCCAAGCACCACGGGGGCTGGAGTGAGAGCACAGGAGGGTCCTCTGGGCAACATTACTTTCACCCAGCTACCAGCCAGAACAGACCACTGGCTTCTTCTCCAAACCATGCCATGGGGATCCCGAGGAAGGAAGAAACAGAATAAGACCTAACTGGCAACAAGAAACCAAGCATGTTCTCCATCAACCTGATCAGAACTCCATCACGCTTGAGGTTTGTGCTTCTCCCTCACACAGCACACAGACCCCACCACCGCTTCTCTCTCCTGAAGCAGAGAGTCCCAGGACTTTTCTCTTTCCTTTGGGTTCCTATCTTCCAGTGAGAGCCAGACAAATAGTTTGTTCTTCTAATTTGAAAGTGACAGCTCCAGCAAATAATTTCCACAAGAATTAACAATCACCCTTTTCATTTATCTCTCCCTTCCCCAACTTCTTCTCCTTCCCTCCCTCGCTTCTCTCTGATACAGTGGATCACAGTCAGAATTTTCTCTTCTTGATCTAGTTAGAAAAACAGTCCCACTGCCTCCATATTGACAGCAGCTGCAGCTGGACCGCCCCAGGCCAGAAACTCTTTGAAACAAACAAACAAAAATCCTGCCTCTCCCCACCTCCCTACCGGAGCCTGTCGCCTGCCTCTCAACTGGAAATCTGACCCACGGGCATTTACATCACGCGGTTTGTTTTTAGAAGTTATAGCAAACGGCAAAAGTAAGCGTGGTTCTCTGGCTACAGGGCAGATTTCCCAGTGCCTCATTTGTTAGGGATGACATTTCTGTTAATGCCCTTGTATTAAAACTGCATGCCCGTATTTTAATTTTGCCATAATACCACATGATGGCACTTAGTGAGAGAGGGCCATCGAGAACCATTACTGAAAAAAACATTATGTGACTAAATTATATACTGACTGTTGGTCAGTGTTTCAAAATATTTTCATTAAGAGTCTGTCATCAAAAAAAGGGGTGGGTGGGTGGGGAGAAAAAGGAACAAATGGCCCTTCAGAGTAGGAACTCCTGAAAAAGAGAGAGTAACAATGCATTTGTTCTCATACTGCATTTATCACCCATTCCATTATGCACCACATCTTTTTTTTTTCAAATAGGTTTGATATGAAATTTCTCATTTTACTGGGTCAGATATTATTATGTACCAACCAACTCAGAAACCTACTGTGCCTGGGAAGCATGTTTGGGAAAATAGGTGTGAACACTGAGGCTCTCATTCTGCTAAATGACAAACTTAAACAAAGCATGAAGAAAGTTGTGATCCAATCTGTTTGATAGTCATGATGGGGTGTCAGAGCATTTGTGACACCTGTTAAGGTTCAGGGCGAGCTGCCCCAAAATGTACCTCGATGGCATATTGATTATTTTAAATTAGAGTTATTTAAGAAATGGCCAGCGCAAGAGGGACACTCTGACCGTCCTTTCTGTCCCTGAAAGCAGGAAGGAAATCTCTCGTGTGAAAAGTGTACTCCCTGAATCTGGAGGCAAAAGTACACCCTTATCTACGGAGAGAGGGAATTCGAGAAGCCAGTATAAACAAAACCTGTTACTTCTTTAATGTACTACCCCAAGCCCATACTGTGTTTACATTCCTCACTAATTATGCATCCAAAACCCGAGTTTCTTTGCCCTGTCAATTCCTCCTAAATCTATTGTTTCCTTGTCTAAAAAGTATAAAAGCTGCCTATGTGGGTCACTTCTTAGGTCTCATTTCTATGAGATGTCTGCGTGCACAATTAATATGTGTTTCTTTTTCTCCTGTTAATCGGTCTCCTGTAGCTCACACAACAACTCTAGGAGTGTATGGGGGCAGGGGGATTTCCTCCTCCTCGACACACCACAACCAGGAAGACACTGATCTTCCCTGTGACAAGACAGCAGCGAGAAGATCACCAGCAGAAATTCCTTGCCTGTTTTTATGGCTAATCACCAACAGAAGAAGAAGATAAAACATGCCAGCCTGCAGTCATATACAAGGCACTCATTTATAGAAAACCGTATGCAGAAGAAACGTACATCTTAACACTCTGACTTTGGAGAAGACAGTGTAGGTATCGCAGGAAAACGCAGCAAACACCAGAACTCCCTCTCACCCGGTAAGGGCCTTCTCCCATACCACTGACATCACCTTGTCCGAGACTTGGTTGGAATTTTACAACGGGTATTTACAAATCCTCCAGAAGCTTCTTGGATACAAAAGAGAGAGCAATTCTTTGCCTAGCAGAAGGTAGTTCTCTCTCCAATTCTCTGACCCAGCAAAAATTACTGTCAACTATCTGCCCAGTCAAGGGATATTGATTCTCCTGTTGCCGTGGCAACACATGAGTTGTCAGGTCTGTGTGTGTCTTACACTCAATGCCTAATCTGCTCCTCATGGCTTTTGGATTCTGACACTTCCTAAGCCTTAATTAGTTTATTTGATGGGACCCGCACATTTTATTTTTATACTAAGCAGCTATTGAAAACACAGTCACCCAGAGAACAGATCACAGAGGTAAAAATCGGTGTGCTGTCAGGCCGACCAGAGATGACAAAGAGCGAGAATAAATTGGGAGGCATGGGCTCTGCTCGCTGCGCCTCAGATACTGGGGAAAATCAAAACAGTTTTTGCCATCTGTCATATAGCAGAGTGAGAAAATTACGGAGCTGTTCGTTTCGACATTTGAAGAACATTCTGCCACTGTGATTAGATCACAATAATACTGCCTAGTCACTAAAGGTTTGGATCAATGCTTTTTAATATTTTTTTCTTCTCAATCTCTGTCTTAACTTATTTTGCAGTGGGAATGTCTGCTAAGTGATTCACTTAGAGATAAATGTCTCACACAGGTAAAGCACTGAGGATGGGAATCACAGTACAGCTGATAACTTAAGTTCAGAAAGTTAATAACAAAAGAAAGCAAGGAAAAACGTTTCATAAAGGATTACTGTCCAGAACAAAGAGTTTCTCTAGCGAAGAAATTCTCAAAGTGTGGTCCACAGAACCCGTAAATGTGGGGAAGGCCTGGGGTGCAAAGGGCCTTAATTTAGGAAAACCAGCAGGTCAACGTTATTGTTATGATAAACCTGAGATATTATCGCCTCTTTTCACTCTTAACCTATACACTGGTAGTGCAAAAGTCATCATGGTAAAACTGCTAAGTGCCTTAGCACAAATCCAAGCAATCTCTGTCTGTCTCTCCCTCTCTCATGCACACGCAGAAGGAAGAAAAAGAGAAAAGAAGAGGAGGAGGAGGTTAAATTTTAAAGTGTCCCTGATGAGAGAGTTTAAAAAAATTAACTCTATTAAATCACGGCCCTTGAGTAGGACACCTTTTTAATATTCTGTATGACAAAGTGGAAAAGTGGAAAATTGCATAAAAGCCTTTTGTTATCACTGAAGTAGGACGGTTGTCTCAGGGAAAAGCATTTGCATGATTGAGTGGAGAGCTGAACTAAGCACTTTTTTAGTGGAATACAATTTTTATTGGAAAGAACAATGTATAAGCAATGGTATTATTGACACTTGAGTATTTGGCAGATTTTTCTAAATTAGAGAAAAATCTGTTATTTCAACAGAACAACTCGGAGTCTATGTTGCCAGTAATAAAATGGGAGTTTTTAAGCAAAATTTAGGTTTTTGGAAAAATTACATCTGTGAGCTTAAAAGATTTCCAATACATAAATATTTTTTTTCTAAGTGGTAATACTAATGAATGCAATTTTAAAATACTGTCGATTGAAATGTGTCAATGTTTGGAAGATCTGCACCAATATTTTCCAAATAATCAATGAATGATGCTACAGAATCTTTCTAGGGTAAGAGATCTATTCAAAGTAAAAGATCAATAGATTTTAACATAATAGAACATAAAACACTAATTCTCATGGTTTCAGATTTCATACTGCAACCAGCTTTGGAAAAACTACTTGTCAAGTGTGGGTATACTATCAAAGAAAAATATCCACAATTACCTAAAAGAGGCCATTGAAATATTTATCTCTTTTACAGCTACACGTGTGTGAGACCTGAGGTTTTTTTTTTTTTTTTTTTTTACATCTCAACCAAAATGAACATATCACAACAAATTGAATGCATAAATAGTAAGAGACACTATCTGTCTTCTATGAAGCCACACATTAAAAAGGTTTGCAAAACTGTAAAACAGTGCCACTCATCTCACTAATTTCTTTTTGTTTTCAAAAATATAGCTATTGTTCATAAAAAAAATTTTAGTTACTACACAATGGGTTAATTATTTTTAAAATAGGTAAATATATAAACTTAATTTTTTACCTTTAATTTATATTACAGTTAATATGTAAGCAAAGCCCTTTGGAGTCCTCAATAATTTGAAAGTGTAAGGTATATGAGACCATGAAATTTGAGGACCATGATTTCATAAATGATCAAAGGAGGAACTCTCCACAAATCTTGATTCCACAAATCAAGGACAGGGCACACAGGAAGGTAGGTTCTTTGAAATTCATTTCACCATCTAGTAGACAATTAAACAGTTGCTTCTTGACCAGGATCTAACCTCTTATCCTCGGAGAACAGATAACAAAATTACAGAGCAAAGAAAAGACAACCTAAGTTTAGCCCCAGGACACGCTTCTATTTTCTTGGGTAAGACATACTCTTCTCTCTTTTTTTTTTTTTAAATAAGATTTTTGTCTTCTGGGTATTTCCATATTACCCAAGATAAGCAGCAATCCACTTTACACGAACATAGACAAGATGCTTTGGGATCACCCAAGAGTCTATAACACCAAATATTTATAAAGACAGAAAGCAGGACAAGAGGTGATATATTTCACCTTTTAACAAATATCATCCCCAATGCCTATAATAAAAGATTATAGTAACATTCTGCTGCTGATGTGTCTTATGTTATTTAAATAAAACCCACAAATTCCAATACCACTATGGCACGACTAATGGTAGACGACGGGAAAGGATACCATGTTTCCAACAGAGATTGGCATCTTGGACCAACGTAACCATTCCAGATCATCAGATTAAGACCCAGATCACACTAATATTAGAGAAATTTTGAGAAGCAATACATCTAGCAACACTTAGCAGAATTCAATGATTCAAACCTTCAAAAGCATACAATATTATTCCAAAAGCAGAACATTTATCATCCTGGGAATGAGTGAAACCAAGAAAGTTCAAATAAGAACTCCGTTCCCCATGTATGTTTTTCAGAATAAATCAAATAGTGACCACTCTTTAGTATGGACTATTCTGTAGCCTACATCATCCAATCATGGGAGGACTGGGTGCTTGGTTTCTCATCAAGTAAATGTAAGGAAATCTTATTTACTTACCTGAGTCCAAGACCATCCAAGCTCCTTGACCACTGAATCTGCCATGTCATCTTCCTATCACAGAACTGTGAAATATAATAAAAACAATTATCAGCAACCAGCCTGAAACCCTTCTACACTTCTCCCTAAACTGTGCTTCTTTACTTCTGAAATGAACAGCAGCTTGAGGAAAGGGAGACATGGGGGATGAGACTACATGTAACTCTCAAGAAACTGCCCCCTGGAGCGCACCCTTCCAGGGAGGGCATCAGCTTTTCTTTGCCTTTTTTTGCTCAGGTTCATTTTGTCTTTCACAAGCTACAAACACAGTGATGCTAACTTTATGATAGCAGTGCCAAAGTTGTGTGTGTGTTTTTTTTAAAGAATAAATCAATTTTATCATACAAAATTAAGGCTTTTGCATTTTTAAGTTTACTGAGATTAACAGCAGCAGCAACAAAAATCTCTAAAGAATCTTATTTTAACTCCTTTACAAGAAGAATTAAATATTTAGTTTCTTTATCCCCCACCCCTAAAATTAGCAAAGGGGACAGACCGAATGTTGTAGAAAAAAATACTATAAATAACACCAGATCTTAAAAGGAGTATGTCCAAATGTTACTGCTCGGCTTGATGATGTTCATGGCAAGGGAAGGTGTGACTCTAAATCCCTTGGAAGATGTAGCCAGCCCACCTGGCATCTCTAGCCAATCCACCATTTTCAGATTCAACAAAAGCAGAATCATTTTCCCAAGTACAAAACATATTGTCCTGAAACCAGAAGATTGAGCAGCTAATGCATCATCCCATGAGTCTCCTCTGATAAGTCATAAAGAAATAAAATACACTTCAGGGGTAACAGTGAGAATCTGGCGTTAAATTTTCCTCGAGTCTGGAGGCGCCGGGCTTTCATTTGTAGCAACAATGGTCTGTTCCAGTGTTTTGATCTCTTTCTTTTGTTTGTCAGTAAAAGTAGCATACCTTTTAGCTATTGTATCAGAATCTGTTTTTGCACGCTGTGTTTGCATTTGTTTCTTACAGGATAAAAAATTATTTTAACTGCCTCAAGGTAACTGTTAATGAGACCAGTTTTTTAAGTAAGACAGAGATCTTCAACCTCATCTTCAGGGCCAAAATAAGGAAACAAGGCACACAGGGCTTTCTTATAGTTTTGTGATTCATGTTGTAGATAGAAATTGTATGACTTAGTCTGATATCCCTGTTTGGGGTTAGAAACAATAAATCTAATAAACAAGACAAACTAGCTCTTAAGAGTCAACCCAGCCAAGGCTACCCTTAAGAGTTTCTTTATTACCATCAACTGAGTGGTCAATAATTTTGTCCTGTTCCATAATTAAACCACATGACCCAAACATACTGTCCACTGTTATCCCCTCTTCACTAAAGGATTACGTTTTTCCAAAGCTTTGGTACTAAGCAACCATGAAGAGTTTCAAAAACACAATTTTTCTTATCCAGCAACTAGACAATGGGCTCCTCACAGGCTTCAGTAAAAACAAAAGTTAAAAACAAATTAGGTTTAATTTATATTTCTTAATATTCCCCCTTAATGTCATTCCTCTTCGTGTTACTTTCAGTCTCATAAAATTATTATTCGCAGAAAACAAAAATTCCTCCTGGACTCTCTGCTTTCCTGCTTTCTCACTTCAGGACTTAAAATATGCAAGGAACTTTATTATCAGGGAGGAAAATATAATTATGCCTCTCAATTTATGGGAGGAACATTTGCTATGTGCTTGCCACAGGGAGATTTCATCACACCCAGAATTTGCATTGAATGTCTTTTTAATAAAGCAAGACGAATCCCTGTTCCTGGAAGAGATGTCAACCTCAAGGAGAAGATGGACCATTGTTCTAGTGCACCTGCCTGGTCACAGCAGCTGAGGACAAAAATTAACCGTCAAAATATCCTTTATGTGAGGGCTAACCCTACAATCTTTTTATTGTGGTCAGACACATGTAATGTAAAATTTACCATTTAAAAGTGAACAATTCAGTAGCATTAAAATACATTCATAATGTTATACAACTGTCATCACCATCCAGTCCAAAAGTTTCTCATCACCCCAAAAGAAACTTTGTACCCATTGTATCTACAGTATTTTAAACCATGGATTAAACGCTAGGTTTGGGATCAGCATTTCTTTAAGTCCTCCCTTCTCATCTCCAGTAGGTGATCATAGCTGAGAGCACAGACTCTGAAATCTGACTGCTTGTATTCCAATTCTGCTCCTGGCGCCTTCTTGAGTAAATACTCATTTCTCTGAGCTTCACTGTCCTCATCTACACAATGGAAACAATCATAAAACCTCGTACACGGTTCTGAGGAATAAACTAGAGCATATACAACCTACTAGGTTCAGGGACTGGCAAGCATTAAGAGCTCACTATACATTTTGCATGTATTTATTAATTTAGTTTTCCATCATATCTTCTATGTACTAAGCACCATTCTAAATGCTGTGTAAATATGAGCTCCTTTAAAATTCTCAATCCCAAGAGCTAGTCACTATAGTCAGCTTCATTTTACAGAAGAGGCAACTCAAGCACAGAGAGGTTAAGTAACTTGCCCAAGGTTACACAGCTTGTAAGTGGAGGCCAGGATGCAGATCCCCAGAGGCCATGCTCTCGACCACCCTGTCATGCTGCCTCTGTCTTATTACTTCCAGGTACCACACTCACACCAAAATGCACAGGCTAAGTCCTTCCTTACATTCTTTTTCTTCTTCCTGAAGCAATGTGATGCTGTCAAAAACAGAGAACATCCATGTTCCTGCCTTCTTTATCCAGCATCCTAAAGTGTTTCTGTGTGGGCCTGCCTTTACTTTTTTCATGAAATGCATAATTTTACACAGCAGTCATCAGACATGCAAATGTATTCGCTCTTTTGCCCCATCACATTGTAACATAATCCACAAGAAGAATTTTATTCCCTCAAATGTATCTGATCTTAATCCTTTAATTACTAGTCATCCTTTTGTGCTTTCCATCTGTTTATGTAGATACAATATACCTTCTACACCCTGAGTGGCTGGCAGGCTCTGTGTGGCCAGTTAGCTCACATCACATCAAGAACTGCATTTAATGCTGGGTACGACAGAAAGGTGAGAACTCAGAGGGAATGCTGGAGCTCTGCCAGGTGTGCCAAAGTCATGGTGTCAGCTCATCCGGAGGCCAAGGGCACAATGCAGGAAACAGCCCCAGGCACGGGGGGGGGGGGGGGCAGGGGGTAGCGAGCGAGCACGGGGAAACCAATACATCAGCTTCAAAAGCCCAAATTTGACAGAGAAAGAGTGAGGAGAACCAACATCAGCTAAGCCCACATGCATGCCAGTGTGTGGATGAGATGCCAGTCTAACAAAGACCACTTCCAACCACTATAAATTGTCAGCAGAGATCCGCACATTTAAACAAAGTAGGCCTACTGGATATTCAGGGCAAGATGCTTTATTACATTAAAAGTAAAAAAAAAAAAGTTACAACCTCTGATAATATAAATTTCCCTTGAGGCAAAATTGTTTTTCTTCATACCTTCAAAGGGTATGTGTCAAATTCCATTTCTCCCCTTTCTCTCTCTTTTCCCTTAATTACAAAGCTAACATACGCATCTTGTAAGGAGTTGAAACAACACAGAAGTATGCAGAGTAAAAGAGTCCCCCTCCTGCCCTCACCACCTTCCAACCCTAGTCCCCAGAGGCAACCACTGCCAACACTTTCGAATACAACTTTCAGAGTCCTTTCCTATTTTTCACACATATGCAAGTATTTTTGCACATATGTAAGTGTACATGGATATGCAAATGCATGGGTATACATACTCAAATACACAAAAACCTAACTCTTATTTTTCTTAATCATAGGGAAAAAGCATAAAAAAGATGAGCCAGATTGCAGCAGAGGCTGAAGACATATTGGATCTCCTCTTAAGAGCTGCTGACACTCAGAAAATACCATTGAATTGAAAAGAAGTGCAGAGAAAAGATTAAAATGAACAGATCTTTTAGCTGAGAATGAAACATCACTCAGTGAATGATGTTATGTATGTCTAACTCCGGACTGTGGCCAGTTTAGTTGGATTGGTTAAATAACCACTCCTCCTCATCAGAATTAAGTCAATAGAATCACCTGCTTTGAAGATTTATGTTCGGTGATTCTTCAAATAGAAAACTGTTATTGCATATATTCATTGCTATTCACATCCTTGCTTATTTGATTTGACATTCTCCCTAACAGCTTGGCTCAGGCACTGCCCCTCTTGCTGAGAAAGATCCTTCCTCCACCCCTCATCTTTCTCCTTCTACCTAAAGCTTATTGCTCCCAGCACTAGGTCGGGTCCTACCACCCCTGGGAGGACTTCTTCATCACTCTGACCCAAGGACATTTCATCGCCTCTTCAATCTTACCTGTTGGGGTTTGCTACTTTGTGATCAACCAACCACTGCATGTGTTAGTTGGACTATAGTTCTGAGCAAGGGTATCTCAGGCATTTCCAGGTTACGTGGCATGATACACCTAGTACACATTAGAAGAATGTTTGATGAGAAATTTATTTCAATTGCTATGGACTGTGGCTAGATCTTGATCCATGTTCATGGCTTAAACCTCAAGTAAGAAATCAAAGATGATTTCCCCAAAGCTTACAAGTCCTGGATTCTAGGGTAAAGGAAGTTAGCATGCCGACCAGGGTTTCTTAGCTTGGAACCCCCCTCAAAGGACTCCAGAGGGTCATTAAGCCCTCTGAAATCATCAGCAACACTGGGTGTGTGTATCCATGTGCAATGGGGGTGGGGTGGGTGGGAGATAAAAGCCCATGGCTTTCACAGGTGCGCCACAGAGCCTGTGCCTTGAAAGGGTTAAGAAACACTATTTAGGTCACAGAGCAGACATATAAAGGCAAGTGTTTGAGGAAGGGGTGGCATTTGAGTAGCAGGGTGGGGGCTTGGGTAACAGAAAGGGCCCTGCCTCTTTCCACACACAGAAGAGTTTCTAGGAGCATTTGTTTCCACTCCTCCGTTTCAGCCAGCTGCTCAAATGCTTGACATTAATAAACTATCTCCCTTTTGATACTTTTCAACTCACTGAAAAATATCCGGTCATGACCATAAACTCCCTTTATGACAGGAGATTGCAGCAGGGAGGGCTGCAGGGATGCAACGAGAAAAGTGCCTCAGGCCAGAGAGGGTTTACATAAAAATGAGACCTGCACCTTAATAGGATCTCAAACCTCAGTACACCATTCCACATTCAGTTAAACACACGCACACGACACTGCAAAGTCCTCTTTCTACTGGAATGTGCTTATGCATAAGCGGTGTGAATGATCCGTAGAATGAAACATGGCTCTGAGAACCACGTACAACCCTTCAGCTCCTTAGAGGGTATCAGTAAGAAGGATTCTAGAGCACAGTATCCAAGCCAAAGAGAAGTCTGGTGAGTGGAGCTCATTATTTCTGAAACTTGTCATGCCCCACAATAGAAAAAAACAAACAAAAAAACCCACGTCATTTGCTCTGACTTAAATTAGAACTGGTTTCCCACTGAGTGGTGTGTTGAATCTTCGGCAGAATAACAGATGACGTCTTAGACAATCACACATTTATCTTGGGATGAGAATGAACCCAGCGGTATTTAGACATATCTCGATTTCAAATGATGGAAGCAATTACCCCATTACAAGACGAGAAGCAAAGTCTATATTTTCTGGGAATCAGGACATCTGAGTCTGCCATTGATAGGTATGTGACCTTGGACAAATCAGTTAATCAGATTTTCCTCGTTTGTAAAGTGAGGGGGCTGGATTCTGTCTCCTCTCAGCTTCCTCCCAGCTCTGGCATTCTGAAGTTTATGTTATCATTCCAAAGGCAGAGAATAGATGAAGAGATTTTTGATTGGAAGGGAAAAAAAGATCTATCCCACTTTAAGACATGAATTCTTGGAAACCCATGCTGGATTATGGATCTGTAAAATGGATCTCATCCTTTTATTAGATATAGAAATAGGCTGTCTTAGATAATTTACTACTTAACATTTAAACTTTAGGTTTTCTGATCTTAGCCTCTCTGGAGGTGAAGGCCATCGAAACAAAACACCGAAGTACAACATCTAGAAGATGTTTTAATATGCCCATTTTAAATGGTCATATATCAGGTTTTCTGCAGTTTGGTTTGTCCAGGACCAAAACTTTCTTTTTATTGAATAACTCACAGCTCACCCATCACACGACAATACAGGACCACGTACTGGGAAACAGGGAGGTCTCAGTGAATTTGGTCGTAAAAGATCAGAAACTCTTTTCAATGTAACTCCACCATCTTTTACCAATGTCTAAGAAGATAAGAATAATTTATGTCCTTTCACGACAGCATTTCAAAAGAAAGCAAAGGGCATGTACACATGCTTCTGACTTGGGAAAATTTTATTGCAGAGCTCGGAAGAAAAGGCACAGAACAGGCTCACAGCATGTCTGAGCCTCTTTAGCTGGAAGAATTAGAACAGCTTCGCCCAGGGAATGGTTTGTCTCCAAAGATCAAGGGTCCACTGATGTCAGTTATCTAGGAAGTAAAAATAGCTGAGAAGATGGACCAAAGGGATATTTGCACTCAGCAACTCAGTTCTGGAGTTGAGAGAGCAAGATGACTCCTGGAATGTGCTGTAGACACAGATGGGCTTCTCTGACTTGGTATGAGAGATGTGCCAATAGCCACGTTCCTGCCTAAAAACCTCCGCAGCGCTAGGTTATCTTTCTGTATCTTTTCTTCACAATGAATCGTTCAAGAATCCTAATTTTCCCTCAGAATATATTTATTCAATTACTCCTGAAATATGCAGCTGAATTTTCTATCTGAGCAAAATGTACCTCCTTTAAGTAAAGGGGAAATCGTATGTTAAATCAATAATATTGAGTGACTGATGATCCAAATAACTCCACATTAGCTTTACATACTGTGGCCTCTAGATCTTTTATTCCATGAAGTTATGAAGACCTGCTGTGTGCTAGTTTTCCTCCTGGGTGACAGTGACACGGGGAAGGTAGGACAACACACTGAGTATGACAACCATAGAGAGCCTTTTGAGGCAAGAAAATTATGCCTCTCTATTCTCTCTGGTGAAAACTATGACCCACAAAGCAAGAGTACAGCATGCCCATTCAATTCCTCCTTCTGATACTTATTAACTCAGCTAGTCTCTCTGAACATCAGCACCCGCGTCTGTAAAATCAGGATAATAATACCTACGTCATGGGTTGGTTGTAAGGATTAGGTGGGCTAAATTACGCGGCACCCTGAATGAGTCTGCTAGCGCTGCTGTCACAAAATACCCCAGAATGGATGGCCTCAACCACGGACCTTCATTATCTCCTAGTTCTGGATGCTGGGAGTCTAAGATCAAGACCCCTGCAGCGTTGGTATCTCGCTAGCCCTGTTCCTGGCTTGCACATCTCTGCCTTCTCATAGTGTCCTCACCAGATCTCTGTCATTTCTTCTTGGAAGAAGACAAAGAGGAGTCCTGCTGACAGATTACAGCCCCAGTGTTGCGACCTCAATTTTAACGACCTACCTAAAGTCCCTGTCTCCAAATGCAGTCATGTTGGGGTTGGGGCTTCAACAGATGAACTTTAGGAAAACAGACTTCACTTTGTACCAGGCCCTTCACACAGTCTCTGGCATGTTGAGCAGGTGACATTTATTGAGAGCTCACTTTAATTGCCGCTGTTATTTTTGTAACGGTAGGAGTGAAGAGTGTTTTCTCCATAAACTCAAGACAAGTTAGGAAGATTGAAAAAAGTAAAAGTGAGAAAGAAAATGACTATCAAATCTTTCTCAAAAGCCCCTGTCCCCACATCACCTTCTCAAGAAGATTGTTTTTCTCATGTGGGGTTCAGTACCTGTGGACCGGGGTGCCTACTGGCACCTGTGACCCCCTATCTGATGCTGGTCATGAGTTATGATACCCAGCCTCTTGGTTCCATCCTGCCTACTCGCTCCCCCAGCCCATCATTTTGCAGTCAGTTCATCACAGGCCTAAGCAATGCACTGTCGCCTGCTGTAGTACCAACACAGCTATTCTGCTCCAGAAGGCAGGGTCCGATCTGCACCCAGGAGCCATTACAGCATTTTTGTTTGCTTTAATGAACAGGCCTCTAAAGCAGAACATGTTCCAAAATGAACTTACACAACAGTCACTGTACTCTTCTCTTGGCACAAGGAGAAAAACTTTCACTTTAGGAATTTGTGACCATTTGGTGAAACCTTTGTACATGGGCCTCTGATGTAAATTTTTGGGTAAACTTCAGAGAGAGAAGCTTTTAAGGAATGGAAACTGTTTGGTCAGTCTTTGATGATGCAGGGGAAAAAAATCGCTTGTTCCAAAGCGCTAATTCGCAATACAAATACTACATAAAAATCAATATTTTAAGTGCTTGCTTACCTTGTCCAAAACAAATGCCTGCTTAGAATCTGAGTGGGAATTTACGGGTAAGACCCTGGAGTCAGAGACCCTTACTACTAATGCTGGTTTCTCTAGCACCAGATGGGTAAAACCAGGGGTATAAGGATTACCCAAGGCATGAACACATATGTGTCAAAAGTAAACAAGAATAACATGACATCCAACAAAACTTTACTCAAACTTGGCAACTACAGGTAGTTGAGCCAGTGTAATGATAGAATCTTCCCAAAATACAATATGGTTCAGTAAGCGGTATTCTTATTTTGTCTCAAGATTAAAAAAAAAAAAAACACCTAACGGGTGATATTCCATCCCTGTAAGTCACAGACACCCACAAAAACCCTTCTTTACCTCAGCTAGCCCCACCCTAATCCAAGGCATCGTCTTCCCGTACTTCTGCCCCTCAACAAAATTCTTTCTTACTGGTACGCTGGTTCACACTCTTTCCCTTCTTCCAATCCAATGTTTTCTTTTTTAATATATTTTTTAATCGTGGTAAAGTATACCTAATGCAAAATGTACCATTTGAACCATTTTATGAGTACAATCCAATGTCACTAAGTACATTCACAATGTTGTGCAACCATTACTACCATCCGTCTTCAGAACTGCCTTATCATCCCAAAGTGCAACTCTGTACCCATTAAACAGTAACTCCTCCAGCCCCTGGTAACATTTATTCTACTTTCTTTCTCTACCCATTTGCCTATTCCAGCTACTTCATATAAATGGAATAATATTTGTCCTTTTGCATCTGGCTTATTTGATTTAGCATTAATGTTTCCCAGGTTCATCTGTGCTGTAACATGTATTAGAATTTCTCTCTTTTTAAGGCTGAATACTATTCCATTGTACACATATACCATATTTTATCCATTTATCTTTCAGTTTCTAGAAACTATCAAAACTTTTCTCCATGGTTTTCATGTATGCTATTTCCTGTGCCTACAACATTTCCCCTTTCTTGGTTTTTTCCCTCATCTTTCAGGTTTAATATAAAGAAAACCTCAAGGAGGCCAGCCCTAATGGTCCCCAGCATTCGGGTCCACCCGTCCTATCACTGTTACTGGTCCCCCTTTACGTCCTTCACAGCACTTGGTTCACGGAACAGCTGCGTCTTTGGTTGCTCTTTTCTCTGGTGATTCTCCAGTTCCCCCAACGTAAGGGTCTTAGCCGTCTTATCTACCCTGTATCTCCATGCCTGGCACATTGCTGACCTGCAGTGAATAATTACTGCATGAAAACAAATGGCGTTGACTATAGCACACAGGCAAAGAAGTCTTGTCAAGAAGGTCGGCAGGAAACAGGAATACTCTACAGTTGGCGGTCGATGGGTTGTCACACATACCAAACTCAGCTGAAATATGCCCACTCTGGCCTACAAATTCAGTGATCTGGAGAACACATCTAGCCAAAAGAAGGAACACTGAGTGGTACACCATTAAAAAATAAATTTTTTTTTAAAAGATTCCTCAATCCAATGCCACCACTCATGTCACAGCTTTAGGACACTACTACTTAATAATAGTGAAGAACAAGGAGTTATTCCATGCCCAGGCAGTTTAAGACAAAATACTTCCAAAGGTTCTGGTAATGCCTCCACTGACATTCATAGCTGGAGATAATTTACATCACACCAGCTCCACTCACGACAATTTACCAAAGCTACTGCCTTCACAACACCCACTGAGAGCGACATTAATCACAGACGCAATGGGGCCGGGGGTTAAGTAACCAGTGTGGCTACTTCACAGAGAACGGGGAACAAAACCGGCTCCCAGGTGGGGGCTGTCCCCTGCCGCAGCATTTGTACAGCTACAGCAGGAAGTTATCAGCAGAATCCCTAGTTTTCTCTAAGGAACTAATTTTGAACCAGAAGCACCACCAGGAAACAGAACAGCCCGAGGGTCACCAGCACTGACTCGGGAATCAGAGCTGGTTTGAAGCTTTCCTCTGATAACCATGAGGACAGGGTGACCTTGGGTAAATGACTTCACTTTTCTGAACCTCACTTTTCTTATCTGCAAAATGAGGCCCAGAGACCACCCCTTCAATATACACTAAGAACATGAGTTCTAGAAACAAACTGTTTGGGTTCATATACTGAGTTTGCCTCTTGTTAGCCACATGCTGATGGGCAAGCTGGACAAGTCCCTCCCTGGGCCTCAATTTCCTCACTGATCAAGTAGGGACAAGAGTAGTCCCCTGTGAACAGCTGACACAGTTCTTAACATGCAACTCAGAACACGGCACATAAGAAAGGCCCAGAAAATATCAGAAATTGCTGCAGTTTTTATTTTCCAGGCCATTCTACTAACTTAAAGATGTTCCTTGATACAGCGACTGAAAGAAGTTCTCATAGGTACCCATCAAGGATGCTTTGGGTAGTAATGCCAAAGGGTGAAATGAAATATTCTATACATTCTTAAGATCTCTGGGACAAAAGCATTCAGAATCCCCTACAAACAGAGCTACTGAAGCAACACCTTGCATCCTGTGCCATGTAAGAGGTAAGGAGAGGTGAGCAGGAGAATGAAAGCCTATACGATGGGGTGTGGAGGAGGAAGGGTGGGAAGACACTCAGAGATAGGTAACAACTTCCATCATTCACAAACAATTTTCCATTCAATTCCAGGAGTTCACACACTTCAAATAACCCCTGCCATTGGACACCAGAATGCTGTTTAAATCAGATTGCCTGGGGGTCCTGACAGACCAATACTGACTCCTCCGAGAGGCTTCCTTGGCACATTACTACTCCCATAGGACAAGGCCATTTCTCAGCCACTATAAGCACAGAATCCCTACATTTCAAGTCCTTCTCTGGAGGTTCTTCCAAAGTCGCTCTTCCATTCTTAATGATGCCACAAAGTCTGAAGCCTTGCTCTCTATACTGATGACCATCTCCTTGCTTATGATGAAGCAGGGGCAGCTTGTTCCTTTGACACAAAGTATCTGAGAGCCTGGTCCGTGCAGGGCATTGCGCTGGGGGCTGGGGCCCAAACAGTGATCGACAGGCATTGGTCCTCAGTGAGCTCACAGCTTAGAAAGTGAACCTGCAGAGTAATCTGGGAGTGTGGGGATGGTAGGAGACGCTATGGAAATAGACACAGGCCTGAACCAGGGTTGGGGGCTCAGAGAGGCTTTCCAGGGAAGCCATCTCAAAGCAGAGCTAAAGAGGAACCCAAGCTAACCAGCAAAGGGGTGTGAAGGGTAGCAAAGGAAGGGAGAAGACCACGCCAGGGAAAAGAAAGAGCGTGCTGGACAGTGTCAATAGGGGACTGGTGCCTCCAGGGTCTTGAAAATCTGAGTGAGTGAAACTCTAGAATGTAAGACAAGTAGTGGTCTGAAAGGACCTCCTGGTGGAAGACTCTGAAGATGATATTGGAGGGTTTTGATACTATCTGGTAGAAAGCAGAGATTGAAGGAATTTTAAGCTGAAAAGTCACACAGTTCACGCATCCACCAATCCTGAGGGACAACTACATTTTGGTGACAGGATCATGTCCCCAGCACCCATCAGACACATACCCATCGGTGTCTGCTTCTCAAGCATGTGTCCAGAGAACCTAGGACTCTCTGGTGAATAAGGCCCTGCCTCTGCCCACATGAGGCTCTCTGCTGAACCGAGGTCTCTTTGTCGAAACAACAAGATGGATGACAGAAACAGGTGGGGACATTTAGGAAGCAGAACTGAGTGCAGTCGTGGCTCAGTCACAACAGCCCCTGGGGACACACAGTGGAAAAGAACTGAGAAGTTGGGAAGAGACACCCCATAGGAACTTGGTCTCCATGAAGGCGACACTGGGCTGGCAGAGGAAGAAGGTACCTGAGGGGACATTCGCTGGGTGTCCCTCAAGGTAGGGAACAATAATGAAAGCAGGCACAAAAAATGCATGACGTCTTAAATGAACAAGAAAGGCCAGCTCACACGAGATCCCCTGCAGTCTTCTTACAGAACATTTAGAGTTTCTCCAAAACACTCTTAAAAGATAATTAACTTAATCTGGCACATTACAAAGTCATTTTAAATATTCATTTGGTGAATGAAGTAATATATTCAGCAGCATGTGTGTGTCAGTGATAAGTCAGTTTATCAAGGGCCAGAGGAGCCCCATTTCCAGGCAAGGGCCTCTTTATGAATCTGGGGGCGGCAATTATCTCCTACCAGCCTTGCCACCTGCAATTTGGTTGCTTGTGATGTGGTCTGGCTTTAAAAATAATACCAAATTATCTGTAGGGGCTCCCATCCTGGGCTCCCAATCTGAGGGCTTACACTGAATACAAGCAAGTTTAAGGGAGGAAACAGCCCCATTCTAACCATGCTCTTGAAGATACAACTAAATTAAGGAAATTTTATATCCTTACCTTGAGTTTTATTTGTTTACTTATTTATTTTGAAGTATAGTCAGTTTACAATGCTGTGTCAATTTCTGGTGTACAGCATAATGTTTCAGTCATTCATATATATATATATATATATATTCCTCTTCATATTCTTTTTCATTATAGGTTACGAGATATTAAATATAGCTCCCTGTGCTGTACAGTGGTAACTTGTTGTTTTTCTACTTTATATATAGTAGTTAATACTTTCAAATCACAAACTCCCAATTTAGCCCTTCCCACCCCCTCCTCCACCTCCCTGCTCATAAGCACAAGTTTGTTTTCTATGTTTGTGAGTCTATTTCTGTTTTGTAAATAAGTTCATTTGTCTTTTTTTTTTTTTTTAGATTACCTTAAGTTTTATTTTTAAAAAGGTCATTTCGTCTTTTCATTGCCATTTCATGCATTTCAAAACTAATCCCTTTTAAAGAAACAAGCCATTGGGGGCCATCTAGATACATAAATCGTAATTACAGGATTCCCTTAATTAATTTTGACAGAGGATTTCACAACAGAGATCCCAAGCCAGTCTCGTTTTCCCCAGAAAAGCACTGTGCATGTAATCTTTATTCACAGGGCCCTCTGCTGAAGATGGAGGTTTAAAAGCCATCCTCTTTAACTACCTTATTGCTAATAACAACAGAAACAAATAAGTACCTTTGCAGTTCCATCAGAAAGTGGCACTCAAACTGTCCCAGCTGGCATGCATGTGGCCCCAGAGGTCACCACTGTTCATTAGCTTTACTTGTGATAAGATCTGGAGGCAAAAATGGGAGCTAAATATAGGGCCACTGACTGGATTAATGAGGAAAGTAAGGCATTCCAAAGAAAGTCATCAACCAAGCCCTGAGAGACGCTAAGTCAGTTGCCCCCCCATGTTCAGACCGAGTTCCTCCGCAGTGGAGGCCACACTGTTCTCGTGGCTGGATCCCGGTGCCCAGCCTGGGGACTGGGTGCCGTGGGTCCCCAGTAAGTACTGCTGCACCTGCGTGTCAATCTCAATCTCCAGCACCTCAGCCAGGTAATGTTTCCAGTCCTCCGTCATCTCCGATTTCAAGAGGTAAGAAGTCTTTCTTCATTCTGTCACAAGCATCCCAGCTAAACAGACACACAAACCTACTTGCTCTACAAAAGCTTTTTACATCCTACACCAACTGCTTTGAATTTTTATAGTTGGGTCTGGTGGATCCCATTCCCCCATCCACTCACTCACTCAGATGTTTGCTGACCCCACACTCTGGTAGAGCTCAGTGGTCCCTGCCCTTCAAAAGCTGACAATTCTGATAATCACACCAAATCAGGGCCACTTGCAGGGGGACAAGAAAAGCAATCCCTGTTTGTAAGTATGTCTTTTTATCCCTAGACCTTGAATGGTCCACTTTCTGCAATTCAAAAAATGCACCTTGAATCTCTTACCCTCTTATTCTCTGCACAAGTAGCGCTGATGCACCATGAACTTTGCTGCTGTTTATAAACCTTACCTGACGTGGACACCCCATCTCTAAGCCTGGGCTCCAGGGTTTTCCAAACTCTAGTATGTATGCAAATTCCATGAGGGTCTTCTTTGATACAGCAGGACTGGGGAAGGGCCTGAGAGCCTGCATTTCTCGCAAGCTCCCAGGTGTCACCATGCATCTGGTCTGCAGCCCATGCTTGGAGTAGGTCTTTCCCCTGTGGGTGTTTTTCATTTTCATTTGCAATCTCTCCTCAGTATGACACTCAGATTTTACTGGTGCTCCCATAAAAACTAACACCACAACCCAAATTCGTTCCACATGAGAACACTGCTGTAAAAGTAGGCTCACTTCACTCTTTCCCCATTTGTCATTTCAATCACTGAAGACACACAAATTAAAAAGAGAGAAAGAGAGAGAGAGAGAGAAACAATGAAGTACCTAATGTCCCATGTTCCCCTGTTTATCTGAAGGTGTTGATTACCTCGAGGTAATTTTTTTCTTGTAAAGTAATTTATTTTAAGTAAAAAAAAAAAAGGTCAGGCAGCTATTTCATTTATCACTATTACAAAGGAGTCTAACCCAGTGATGGAGAAAGGGAAGGAGAAATTAATTACAAGTCAGAAGCTGCAATAACACTCCCGGTAATTGTGACAAAAATTTTAAATTAACATTTCTGTCACTGAGAGGAATTTGATTAATTTTACAATTGGAGATGCTATCGCCCGAATATTGGGAGGATCGGAAGACACAGCAGTCTGCAGTTTGAGATGTAGATGGCTTCTTTAAGACTCAGAATGTATCTGTGAGGCACCTTCACACTTTATTAACAGCTCAATCAGTGCCAGGCTGGAAATAATTAGCCAAGAAACCATGGAGTAACTGGCAAACCGTGTGAAAAGAAATACAAGCAATGAGTTTCTATAAAGCTGTAACAAAGCAGACCTTATTTTGTGTTACAAAGTATCCTGGGAAGACCGCTGTTGCCACTGAAATCTGCCCTTCGGGAAATAAAACAACAGAGCAGGCAGCAGATACACTTTTCCTTTGGTATTTCCTTAAAGATTTTACTCTGGGGAGCAATGGAAGAGGACTCGAAGCCAAAATAATAAAAATTAAGAAGAAAGGAAAAGAGGTGTTAATAACATGTTAATAACTAGCTGACAATGTTCTTGCAGTGATGAATTTACCAATGATCTGTGTAGTATACTGGCCTCAAACTAAAATGTATGACACTTAATTTAGGGCTTATTATATTTAGTTTAAAGCTTTATCTGTACTAATTTCTTCAACCCCCAAATGACCCATTTAAGTAGATTCTATAATCATCCTCATTCTGTGGCTATCCTATCTTGTGGCACAAGAGATTAAGAAACTTACCCTGGGTCGCACACCTACAGAGTGATGGACAGATACTAATTCCCAAGCAAACTGGCTCCAGAATCCACAATCTTAACCAAGGGTAAGCAAACCACATCCCACAGCTTACCATCTATTTTTGTAACTAAAGTTGAACTGGAACACAGCCATGCTCATTCACTTCCATTCTGTTCATGCCTGTTTTTTCACTATGGCAATAGAGTTGGGTAGTTGCAACAGAGACCCATGCTCATAAAGCCAAAAATGGGGACGATCTGCCTTATATGGAAAAGGTCGCCAACTCTTGCTCTCAATTGCCTCTTAGAAGACTCCCACATTAATTCACAGCATCCAGGAAAGAGCAGTTGACAGACACTGTGGGTCACTTGAAAGAGCAAGCAACAGGGAAATGCGAAACCAACAGGCTGGAGAATGTACTTGCACAACGTGTATGCTAACTTCTTCATTTATTCAAGACGCTGATAACAGCACATGTGATTGCATTAGATTTTGATGTAACACCTATCATTTAACTTATGGAGGAAAAGCGGGACATACAATTTCCACATCTTGACTCCTATAGTCAAGAGATGGTAGTTTCTAGCATGGATCACTGAGATGTTATCAGGGAGGCAAACCTTGAGAGAAACAGGATTCATTTCTTTCCACGGAAAATAAACAGAACTTCACGGCAAATTACAGTTTGAGACTACTGCTTGCATTGAGGCTTTTCAGGTCTCTGGGGGAAGTTTGGGAACATGCAGGCACTTTCCAAATCCCACAGGATGAAAAAAGAAATATAAGCAAAAAAAGAAAAAAAAAGTAGTATGACTTCCCCTGAAGTCTGAGTTTTTTAACTGTATAGGATGAGAGACAATCTTGATATAATTAGGGGAAATGGGAGGGAATTATTGACAATGACTGACATGTGATGTTAACAGATATTAACTAGCACTCAGTAGAAGTCTGTGATCTGAAATGGAAGCCTGGTGTAAAGCAGTGAAGGAGGGAAATTGAGAGAAAGTTTGCTGGAAAGGTCACTTTTAACACCCAAGGAATATTTATAACAATAGTTCATCTATAGGAGCAAAGGGGGAAAAAGCTCACATATTAAAAATCAGAAAGAAAAGCAGACACTGAGAGATAATTTCCAAACTAAAGAGAAAAATCCAGGAAATGCAAAGTGCTAGATATTAAAATATATTTTAAATTTATGGAAACTAAAATAATTGCATTGACCTAAGAGTAGACAGGTGGGAAAAAGAAATAGAACTAAATCTTAAAATATGTACATAGTCAATAAAGGCAAAAGGGGGCATTTAAATCAGTGGAGGAGATTTTTCATAAATGCGGCTAGAGCCCTCCCCTAAAAAATGTTAAGTAGTTTCTTCCCTATATAGCAAAATTAATTCCAGATGAGTTAAACAAGTTTAAAAAAAAAACTGAATCCTATAAGGACTAAAGGCGAATGTACACTTCCCTCTAATTTACTCACTCTCAGAGTGAGGTGATCAGAAAGCAAGAGAAGAGATCATGAAAAAGATTTCAGAAATATTTGGCCTCATAAAAATGAAATTAAAATTTTATTGTCAAAATGTAAAAGTCAGACAAAAAACCTTTGAGTTACCTATTATGTTAACTAATAGTTTACAAGATAATAAAAAAAGATGCCTTAATTACGGTGAACAATCATAAAACGATAGTATTAACAAACATAAAGAAGGAAAAATAATAAAGGGTAACAAAAAATCTGGTCAAAGAGGAAAACACTTGAAAATGCATAGTTATCAAAACAATGAAAAGTTTTATAGCAATCAGATACCCAGTTTGACTTACCAGGTTAACCAAGAATATAAGCCACCACCTTCACCTTCAGTGTGCTGGTGAATTTAATCCAAGGGCCCTCCTTGATCACTGGTGGATGATGTAAGCCCGTAAAATGTTCGAAAGAAACAGGTTAACCCAGCAATTTCACTCTGAAGATTTTATCCGGAGGGGAAAAAATTGCACAGATGTTCAAAGAGAGTTGAACGCAAGCAGAGGTCTGATAGGATTGGTGGACAAAGTTTAAAAGGGAGGAAAAAACTCTAAATATCTAACAATATAACATGGTTAAATAGGGTTTGGTACATCAATTCTATGGAATAATACTCAGTTCTAATCTCTTCTAAAATAAGATTTGAAGGCAAGGGAAATATTCTAACTACAGTATTGAGTGAAAAGTAATTAACAATACAGTACGTGCAATATGACCCCTGATTCAGAAAAAAAATGATGTATATCTTTTAATTTGTATTTGTTCATTTATTTTAGGCTTTTTCATTTATTTGTATACTATTTTTGATATATATTCATATATATGCAATATTTGCAATAGGAAGATGAACAAAGGAATGTTGTTTTTCTTCTTTCTGCTTTCCTGAATTTTCTAAGCTTTTTTAAGAAAGCCTGAAAGATTTTTGTAATCTTTATGGATAAATGAATGAAGAGCCTCTTTGGAAGAGAATATGGAAACAGGCAATGCTGACCCCTGTCCCGGAGGATCAGTGTTGGAGGCAAGAGGGTTCTGGATGGCTGGGTAGAGAACAGACTTGGCTGGAAGGACAATTAGCTACTTGGGTCACAGGCTACCTCTCTCAGAGCGAGCGCTGCTGTCTGACTTTCCCATGATGTAGTGTTGCCTGGAAGAGACAGGAAGGTAGCAAGACACCAGTTTGATCAAATCCAGGGCTTCAGGGGGCCTGAGACACACACGATCACCCCAAGAAGGGAACCATCCTTCAACATTTTCAGTGTGTGGGCAGAGGCTGCCCCAAATGACCTCCTTGGAGCCATCAGTTCATCTGCCCCTAACTCCAGGATCACAGCACCACATAGGAGTCCCTATCTGCGACCAGAAAAAAAAAAAAAAACAAACTGACTTGGTGAGACAGAAAGCATTTCATAGCGAGCATCTACAGTGATTTTTTTCCTTCAAAAACCATCAAAGGTAAAGACTCCATTAGAAGTGGTGTCACCGAATCCAATTCTCTCTCCCGTTTCTAAAAGCAGCAAGAGATGTTAAAAGGCAATGTGATAGAAAGCTTTTAGTTTGGATCCGTGTACACTTCATTCCTCTGATAGGAAGTGACTTCCACCTTTGAAGTCGTGGGCTTCATGCAGAGAAGAGCTCAATTGGTCCTCCACCACTACTCCAGTTACTTTCTGCTTTGACAGGAAAGAGGAAGAATACTGGGTATTTCCTACTGGGTAACTGGGCTCACCTGCAGAATAATAGTAAGAGTCCATTCCCAAGCAATGCAGATACCTGGCACAGGGCCTGCCATATGGCAGGAGCTCCATAATAGGCTTGAATTAATAATGCTGTGACATCCACACTATCTGGATGACAACTGGGATTTTCCCTTTCTTAAATTCCCTTTCTATGTATTTAACTGGCCAACATGTGGGCCGCTTGAATTTTACTCATTTCAGGCATTCTGAACTCATTCTGAGATGTCTGGCTTTCTAGACATGAAACACTAGTCATCAACACAAACCTTCAACAGCTGGCCAGTTAGGTTCCCTGCTGGATTCTGCGTGTTTACTTGGAAGGCATGTCACTCGCACCTCGCCCATCCCAGTCAGTCAACAGAGCCAGAGAGCAGGTATGAATTCTTAGCTGATGGGGGATTAGGCTCCAAGTTTCCTTCTTCCTGGGTCAGGGTTCCATCAGATCAACCTTTCATTCAGCTGGTCCCCAACAGACCGAGCATGGGGAGAAGAATATAGCTTATATCCACGTGGAAGGAACCATTACATTGTGACTTTTTCCCTTCCATGTTGAGGCAGTTCCCTCCCCCTCGGTCATGGCCATGTAGTTCCAAATAATTTAAGTAACTGATGCAAGTCATCCAAATGGGGAAAATCATTAGAAGGTACAGTGGTTGTGAAGTGTCTGGCTGTGAGTGGCAGCAGAATCACCTATGTTTTCAGAATATACATTTCTGGACCCACTTCTCACCCCCAATGATACTGATTCAATCAGACTGGGAGTGATTCAAGCCCTATGAATCTGTATTTTTAACTAGCTCCTCCAAATGATTAAGGAAGATGCTTTGTGAAACATTCCACCTGACCATGAGCTCCGAGGAGGCTGGCAGCATCTAATTTACCTATTTATCCACACCACTTAGCCCAGTGCTTGTCATGCAGAAGGTGCCCCACACATATCTGTGGAATGGAAGTCAAGTTTACTAGGGACATTATGTGTCTCTGTAAAAGACAACAATCTACTCATTGGGAAGAAATTTAGGGTAAGCAGCTGAAATCAACTTCTTATTGGTTTTTAACAACAATAAAGTGGCCTGCTTTTCTGATTTCTCTGTATTATGATTCCGCCACTTACCACTCTGACATGCTCAGGAAAAGATGGAAAAGGCAAGGAGACTGAGGTCCTGAGAGTCATCACTTCCCCCAAATCACACAGCCGACATCTGTCAGCATCTACAACCCGTGGGCACCCTTCGTCTTGGGAAGGTCACAGCAGGGACACGGAAAAGAATAATAGTCACAACCACGTGGCTCCCTCCAGTTTTAGCACCACCTATGAGCTATGTGATCTCTAAGCCTCACTTTCCTCATCTGTGAAATGGGAAGCTCTTGCTACATTTTCTACTACGAAGCTGAGAGGAGATAGGCTCACACGGAGCAGAGTGAATGTGACAATTGTGTAAACTGTTTTGTAAATGCCAAGAGTTACATATCTAAGTTATCACTAAGAGTACTATTAGTTTTTCACTTCTGGTTTTTCAACATTTACTCACTTTTTCCAGTAATGATTCTTTTAGTTTCAAATTCAAACAACTTTTGAAAACAGGCATCTTAATGCAACTATATAGTTCAGTTAACTTACCAAAAAAAAAAAAAAAAAAAAACGGTTAAAAAAAGGAAAATATCCCCTTCTCCTAGAAATAAATTGTCTAAAATGATCATGAATTGGGGTTGGTGTCTGTCTCCTGAAACTTAGTCTTCTTAATGAATATCATGTCCACCTCTTTATATCTTCTTTATTATCCAACAAGCCTGAAACTAGCCTATATTTCTTAATTAAAACACACACACACACACACACTCATGTTCCAGATAAAGAATCAAAAATACATCCTCCTTACTGGGAGGATGATTCAGAGCACATAATTCTGCCTTATCCCTGTCTTACTATTTGTCATGTCTTTTCCCCACCTTTGACCTCCAATTGTTTGAAAAGTATGTGAATACATTCTAATGAATATACTGAATCTTAATTAGGTTAATTAGGCACTGTGAGTCCTTGAAATAACAAATGTCACATGCCCTATCTTAGAAACCAGCTATTTCAATTTCACGCCATCAGTAATTTTACTATTTCAGTTTTCTCCTTGAGAGAATATTTGTTTCTGATTTTATTTCTCTCATCTTCCCAGTATCATTTTTCTTCAGAGTTAAATTCCCCATGTGTGGTTGGGTCTTTATCTGGACAGAGGTGGAGAGGGAGTGGGGTTAGTCTAGGTCCTCGGGAGGGAGCAGGGACAGCATGGAGAGGCCACGAGATCACAATGTGACCTGACCCCGAGTGAACTAGTCAGAGAGAAGGTTGGGTGGGAGACTTCGGGAGGGCCCTGCAGTCATGGCAGAGTCTTAGAGCCAAGACTGGTAAACAAGTAAGTCTCCCGTCTCCCAGGAATGGGCCTGCCTTAGGATCCCAGCACTTTCAGTTTTTAGCCAGAAGTGGACTGTAGGACGTGCGGTCTTGGTACGAACCTATGATGGGTTTCAAACGGCAGCAGCTAAGACCCTCCGTCAGCAATGCTCTTTGCAGTGGGAACTCTGCAGGGAGCATTCTTAGGTCTACCACAGTGGCCTGCAATGAATTACACATCTGATTAGAGAGTTTTTGAGGGTCACTTTTCAAGTACCACATTTAATCGGCCCCATGATGGAGGAGGAAAGACAAAAAAGGGGAGAATATACAGCATTTGGAAAAGAGCTCAAGAAAATGATGTTGTCCAGGAATTCTTGAGGGTAGAATTCATTTGCAAGCCAAAACGTTTGTGAGATTTTTTAAAAAACTGCTTTCACTGCGAGGCCATCAGAGCTGATAGGATTCAACCCCAGAGGCAGCAAGACTTTCCAAGTTAAAACAGTAAATAATTTGATTGAGATAAAGATTAATAGCTGAAATCATGGGAGTCAGTCAGAAGCACCAGAGAGCATCAATCTCCAAAGATTAATAATGGTAAAAGACAACACTGGGATAATCAGTTTCACAGTGATGGATCATGGGAGAGTTTAATGAGTGAATTTCAGGAGGAGAATTTCAATAGAGTCGAGCAGACTTGGGGAAGTGCAAATCACACGGCTAAACCTGCAAGCGGGCGGCCTGCCTGCAGGACATAGGTGGGAATACCATTTTCCTATCTGCGTGCTAAACGCTGAACTATCACACAAATTGGTGTCAGGAGGTTGAACGGAATCTGCTGCAGCAGAACGTGACTGGAGCAGAGAAACCATGCTCACCACCCTAATTTAGAAGACAGGAGAGCTGAGCCAACAGAATGTAATTGTGTCTTAATGTGCCCAAGGAGACTGAGCACCATTTGTCATTGTCTGAGGAGCACACACACTGATGTCATTTATGGGACTGTGTCACGTTTCAGAGAGCAGGGGGCCACGGTCCTCACCTCTTGTCTTTGCCCATCCATGGCTGCATGGATCCAGTTCTCCTAACAGGTTTTGGGTACCCAACAGGTAGCAGGCCCTGTGCTAGGCATGGAGAGTAGGATGACAAATGAGCCAGTCCGGGACCTCAGAGGAGTTACAGTTTAAAAAGGAGAGTCAGACACGAGCAAAAATTATAATCGAGTGAAATCTGTCCTGGCGACAGCTGGGAAGGACAAGCGTGTGTTTTGGAATATGAGCTTTAGAGACAGACTGGTCCACGTTCTAGCCCCAGCGCTACCACATACTGGCTATGGGGCAGCGGCGAGCACACCTGAGCCTCAGTTTCCTCACTTGTCAAATGCGGAAAATCAGAGTTCTCACCTCATTAAGCTGTTATAAAGCTCAAATAAGATCAAGGCAAGTACGGCCTGGTGCACTGTGATGGTCTAGGAACTGTAGGTAAAAGTTTGGTGCCACAAATTAACAACACTTTGATGATATTGTTGTCATGCACAAAATTAAAAGGAACAGAATATAAGGAGAAATGATATTTTTTTCCCTGCAAAGAAGGATGTGGAATAAGATTAGAGAAAAGCTTCAAAGAGGAAGAAGAGATAGATGTTTGAGATGAGCCTGAAAAGATTCAGAAGGGAGAAAAATTTTCAAGGACAGAGGAAATCTTATGAGCCAAAGAAGAATACGAAAAACAGGAAAATGTTTGAAAAAATGGCCAGTGTGTCAGTGTGGCTGGGGTATTTTATGGTCCATGGGCTGAGGTAGGAAAAGCTGATTGGGTTGAGACAGTGAAAAGCTTTAAATTGTACGCAAAAGAGTCCAGAAGAAACCAAATGTTCAGCTGGCACAATTTTACAAAGAAACACATGTATAAACCTCAGAGATCTCTTCAAAGGAAAAAAATAAGCAAGGTGTATAGGAGGAAACTTGCTATTATATACCTGGATTTGGATGTGTTCTTTGTCAAATCAAGGCCCTCCAAATGAAACTATATTCAGCAAAAGCATAATTAAAACAAGTGGGTTAGAATATGAGTACTGGTCCCAAAGACCAAGGAATAGTGGATAATTCTGTCAACATTGTCTGCGTGTGTAAGATCAGTGATGATGGCTAAGCAAGTGTCCAAGCACCTCCAACCACACATCTTCCTCCACAACGACGCTGCCCAGAACAACCACCAGCTAGTAAGCACCTCTTACGTACCGAGGGTTTTGTGGCTTATGTGCTCTATTATTTGTCCCCATTTTGTTGATGAGGCAAGAGTCCCAATGAAATGAAGCAGCTTGCCCAAGGTCACACAGACAGTAAATGGGGCACCTGGGCTGGGAACAGAAGGCAGCCTGACTCCAGAATGCATCACACAGCCCCATGTGTTGTAACCTCCCCTCCTCCCTCTCCTCCAGCGAGACCTCAGCAGTGACAACCCCTTCTGCAGGGAGCAAGAGAGGCTTGAGACTCCCACTGGTTTGCACTCTATTCACACTGGGCAAACTACATTGTAAATTAATCCTGATGAAACACTCAACTCTTCCTTCCCCATAAGCTCAGAAGCCTCACTGTGGTCCTGAGACCCCGTGGAAAGGACCCTCAGAGGAAAATCCAGGGGCCTTGATTGCATTCGCTTTTTAATTAATCTCAAGTGTTAATTTTCAGCTAGAGGAAAGTTAATTTTTCCTTTTGTTAATCTAATGGCCACCGGCAACATTAGTGCCATTGCAGCAAAAGTTTGGATTGACTGTCGAGCTCCCCGGCGATAAAATAAATGCGGCGGCAAATAAAACAGCTTCCTTGGAAGGCAAATTTAAATAATTTCTGCAGATGGTCTCGGCTTCTCTCGGTGAGGAGAAAAAAAGGCTAATTGCAACCTAATCAGGTCACACTAACATCCAGACAAGTCCATTCACATCTCTCCTCCAAAAACGAGAAGGAAAAATAAACATCAATTTCTTCCAACAGCAGAGAAGCACACGAGAAAGTTACAGCGGGTTTTCCTGTCTGGGGGCTATTCTATTCCTCATCCCCCACTACATAGCCACTTTAGAGGCTGGGACTCCTCTTACCTAGGACAAAGACTGCTCTGTGGAAAAGGAAGGAAAGCTATAGATCTCTTGATTCTTCGGAAGGCAGTTCCGAACATGTCATATCTGTATGTCAAGCGATTTATGGAGTCTGGAACAGAGATGCTTGTCGTATGCAGCCAAGATATTCAAGGAACTTTGGGGTGATAAGCAAAGATGAAGTTCTTATAACCACGTCTCTTACTCCAAAGCCCTTTCGGAAGGTTTAAGACATCCCAAAGAGGGCCCCCAGGTATGGGTCAACAGCCTGTACAGGAGCCTGCATTTTGGAATCTAGGAAGGCTGGTGAGACAGCAGCAGCAACCAGAGGCACCCCAAATTTGGCACTGACTCCGGTCTTTATGAGTGTTAGTTGGCCAAACATTGCCAATTATCTTTTAATAGTATTTGCTTACTATTTCTTTATTTTATCCACTACTTTGATTTCACATGACAACTCAAGTTGACTGGTGGTAGCTACCTGGACCACTAAGTTTAAAAAAGATGGTGTGACTCAGTGGATATGGAGTCCCTGATCTCAGAGATATCTTCTCAGGCATCAGAAGGAGCAGGGGAGGGTGGGGCACATGGGCTAGGTAGGTCCCTGCCATCCACGTACCAGTGATCATATGGCCTCAACCCTGAAGGGAATCTTAACTCTTCAAATATCACCTGTCTGCTGAACCTACCCCTACATCATTTTGAACAAAGGAGTATCAATCATACTTGAAGAAATTCCTGAACAGTTATTTTTCTCCCAAAGCAATTCTTTCCAAAGAAAGTTGTTCCTTACAATGAACCTGTCTCTTTCAAAATCTTTCCATCTTGAAGAAAGGGGCTTGGAGAGGTGCAGCTTTGGTTCTGATTCTCTAGATGAAATGTGCATTCAACTTTCTATTGAAATACAGGGAGAAAGACTCATGCAGGCATCAAGGGGTTACACCTTTGTGCAGAGAAAAATTCTTTCCCAAAGTCAGTTAGAAGCAAACACAATGAATTCAGCCCATCTACTTTTTAATGGCTTGCATTATTAAAAACATTACTTATGCTTTTTTGCATGACAAAGAACATGAGTAATAATTTTGATAATAACTTTGTCTTTGATACACAAAGGAACTCAGTGTGAAAGTTTTTAAAATACTATCTTTGGTGCAAAACTGGAGATTAGCAACACACTGGGAAATGAGCTATTCAACTGAGTGAGAAGCCTGCAGTACCTTTTCTTCTTTAATTTTAATTTTAAATTTGGAACTATAGCAGAAAGCTGGTAGAATGCTTAACCAGTCAGATGTCCACTAGGATATTCACTCAATGGAGTAAGATGTGAAACTCCTAATCAGGAAAACAAAATTTAAATGTGTACCTGTTATATATATATACACACACACATACATATATACTTATCAATATATATTATTTGTTAAAACTTGTCCTTACTATAATAGTTTTTCCATCTACCAAATAGATTTTCAAGATATTCAAAAGGTTTGTAGTTCAAACCACACCACACCAATGGTTTGCAGTTCAATACAATTAGTGGACAATTAACACTTGAATTTTCATGACAAGCTTGAGCTTTTAAATATATCTTCTCCTGAATTCTTTGCTAAGTGACAGTTGGAATTTATTCATTCCACAAATGTTTACTGAGCATCTACTATGTGCCTGATATTGAATCCAAGAGAACAACGATAAATAAGACCACGTGCCCCATCTGTGTGGAAGTTACATTCCAGCAGACGTTGAAGAGTAAACATAATTAGAGTATGCTGTATGGTTATAAAGGTGCTATGGAAGACGGTCATTTAGGGTGGAGAAAATCAGAGGTACCAAGAGAGGGGTACAGCATCTAAAACGGGGTGGTCAGGGTCGCCTCCTTGAGAAGGGAACATTCAACCCAAGATGTGGAGGAAGTAAGAAGATTAACCATCCAGTCCACCCCAGCCAGTGCCAAGATCCTGATCAAGATAGGGAAGGCCGTATGTGGAAAAGATTTGGGGGGTTGAGGAGATCTGGATGCCTGTTTTGGTCTGGCTGGGTTCAAGACCTACTAGACTGCAGATGACAAGAGACTTGGACGTAAGTCTGGAGTTCAGAAAGGAGAACTGGGCTGCAAATATAAACGTGCATGTTTTGGCAGAGATGGCATTTAGCTCCTGAGCCTGTGTGCGATCTCTAAAGAAGTAAGTGCAAATAAAGAAGAAATCAGGGTCAAGGACTATGCTCTGGAGCTTTCCAACATTTCCAACACGGGGGAAAAAGAAAAACCAGCAAAAGAAATAGAGGAGATTGTGCTGTCCTGGAAGCCAGTTGCAGAAAGTGTATCAGGGAGGAAGAAGTCGTCAGCTGAGCCAAGGCTGCTGCCTGACAAGTAAGGACAGATGAATGTGGGGAACAACCCGTGCGTGGAGCGGATGGTTACCAACAGAATCACCCAGCCATGACACCTGCAGTCTGATGTCTCCTGCTAATCTGAAAATAGTTCACAACCCATTTCCCCAGGGCAAGGTCACAGCCTGGTAGCTCATCTACAGGACTAGCCTGTAGAATTTTGTTGTTTTGTTTTGTTTTTGCTTGTCCAGCATGTTATTTTATAAACTTGAAGAAAAATTAACATTTTGAAATTTTGTATTTCAAAAATACAGATTTTCATGTTCTCCTAAGAAACTTGAACCTCTCACTGGTCTGACCCACATTCCCATCAAATAGCAGTGACTGCTCGGAGCTGAGGGGTGGGAGTGCCCAGGTCCCCAGGGCACCAACCATGCGTCAGCGGGGAAAGACCCACTCCACACGGCCGGCCTCCCTGACATACAGGACCTGGCTGGCTAGAGAAACACCGTGGCTTGCAATCCCTCTTTTAGGGAGTTTTTGAAATAAAATCTGATCCCATAGGTGCTGAAGGCATGCCATAGATCTGCATCTATATACAAAATATAATTTTTGGATAGTTCTGTTTACGAATCTCAGTCTGGAAAACTCACGTTGTGACTGATTTGTTTTAAACCAGCAGAGAACACCAGTTCCAAGAGAGATGTCAAGCAATGTTAAGTGACAAAAAGATTTTATGTTTAAATAAGCTTGGAAAACATTACAGTTATTTTTTTCTTTTTTTTGTTTTTACTAGGGGACATCTTAAAGGTTTTAAATGCTAATGTGTGTTAAAACTCTTCAAGAGTTATGTTCTACACACTGTTTCCCAAACCTGTCTGGATGTAGACTGCTTTTCTACTGGATGGAATATCCTGAGAGATGAGAGGCCCATAGGATACCCCTGCGAATGGCTACTCTGGACGGGGACTCCCGTGATGGCCGGGACCATGTCTCTTTATTTCCAGATGTCAATGCCTTAAATGGCATCAAACGCATAGGTGTTCAACAATTTGCTAAATAAATTATAGACTGGAGAGGCTGGACGGGTCACCCAGGCGAAGGTAGTGGGATCCCAAATTTCGATCCACAGCTGGACCCACAGAAGATGGGGTCCTCACGTCCTGCACAAAACCAAGCCCTGGGAGCACGGCATGTGAGCCACCTCTCAGCTACATGACTTAGACACCCTACCCAGGCAGCCAGGACCTTGCCTACCCAGCAGTGTCACTCACAGCCTTGGGAGGGGCTTGTTCCAAAGCCTTCCCTGCAACTGGGCCAGCCACACGCAGAGCATACAACCCTTCTGCACCGCTCAGTGCCCTCTGATGTCCCCTCTTTGGCTGGTCTGACACAGCGTAACTTGCTACCCAAAGTCATTTTGCTTTAAATTGGGAAACAGTCTCTGGCAGTAGATGACAGTGCCCAGCAGTAGCTCCTGGCATTCCAGCTTCAGTATGTGGGAGTTTGACTCCATTTGTGCATGAGCTTAAATCAAACCTGCTGTAAAGATGAAACGCCCGAGCAGGGCACTTGCCTGGGGGCGGGGCTGAGCGGCCCTGAACATCTGCCTCTTGGCCTGATTTTGTCCTTCTTGCTTCTTTTTAAAAAGCTGTCACACACTGGGTGCGAGGCATTTCCTTTTCACAATAGCCTCATGAAGCAGATATTAACCCCATTTTACAGGTGAAAAAACCAAGGCTCAGAAAACTTTTACCCATCCTGCCCAAGGTCACACAGCTAGGAAGCAGCAGGGCTCAGACTGTTACCTCAGATCTGACCTGATTCTAACCCGCCTCTGCTGTATAACCAGTCATTCTCAGAAACTCTAGAAGAGGCTTAGCAAAAAATCACATAGGCAACTGATGAAAACACATTGTCCAGATTCTTTCAGATTCTCATACATGTGTCCCCACCTCCACCCAGACACAGGGGAGGGAGGAGAGCATGTATATTTAGCCAAAGAGTCTGATATAATTTTGTCCAAACTGGCCTTGTCTCTTATTCGTAATGTGTTTGGTATCTTTTTCCTTCTGATTTTTATCACTTTTTAGCTTTCTGCATTGAAAATATATTGCATTTATAAATTAGGGAAACAAAAGGAGAAATTAAAAAATAGAATAAACTTAAAAGATGATAAAAGACTTGTTCTTACATTTTTTTCCTTCTTCATAAAGAGGCAATTACCACGTTACCACTTTCCTGTGGGGTCTCATTTGGGGATGATGGAAATGTTTTGAAACTAGACAGAGATGACGGTCCTACAACACTGTGAATCTACCAAATGCCACTGCTTGTACAGTTTAAAATGGTTAATTTTATGTTATATGAATTTCATCCCACATTCCTGGACCACAAAATTAAATTCAAACATGCTGTACGCTGGAGAATCAATTCTACTGTTGACAAAGTCCTCCCGGGGAGCCACCAGGCATTTTTCGAAATTCAGGGACAAAGCAGCTTCCTGAGTCACCAGAAGACTTGTCACTGCCATTAGAAATGTGGCAGCAGAGTCAGCGCATCTGGAGCAAGGGAGAGGGCGCCACGGTGAACGCGCCACAATGCACAGGTTTTAGAGCATTCAGCCGCGCGGCTGACTCTGATTCTCTTAGCCTTGTCCCCCGCGCCCCTGCACAGACACACAAACACCCCTGTCTATGCGGCTGTGCCACCCAAGCATGGAACCAACCCCACTAAAGCAGCCCAGGTCTCACACAGAGCGGAGAGCCCGGTCTCTGCCGTGCCTGGACACCTGCTTGCACCACTCTGCTTGCACCCAGCATCCCCCCAGATCCCCTGCCTCCTGTGACAAGCTGTTCCAATGTGAGGCTTGCTGCCCTCACATTCCTAACCCCAGGGTGTGTTCCTCTCATCACAGGCTACAGTGCCCTTCGGAATCACTGTCACACGCACTTGTGTCTGGTGTTCAGGAGGGAGGGTGAAATGTGCGTCGTCATCTGTGACCCTGGCTGAGCAAGGGCGAACACTTACATCACGTTCCACCAGAAGTCAGCACGCAATTTCAGGCTGTGTGATCGTTTTCTGCCATGCAAATCTAATCAGCCCATGTGGGGATCATGGCAAGGATGCTGGTCTCATCAGCACTCCCCCAGACTGTTTATACTTCACAAAGATCAAAAAGCATACAGAGAATGTAGGCAAATACCATGAAATGGCCCTGTGCTTTAATTTCTTCCCTCAAGGTCAAGGCTTTATAACGAGGCTCACAAAGGAATGATACAGCGGGCTAGGAATACACATTAAGAGAACTTCTCCTACATCAAAAGGGAAAAATAGGCCATTGACCATTTTAATAGGATCATTTCAGTCCACTGGCCCCTGGTGCTAAAACCATATTGGAAATGGAACAGTGAGTGGGATCTTTCATATTCACTAATAATGTCCCGACAGCAGTCAAGACTGAATTTAGTTTAAAATTACACACTTCTGCAGAAGGCAGGAGAGGCCTATGAATAGAATGTATCTTAGGACAGGTCTCCTCAAAAGACCACCTGAGACAAACTTTGTATGCAGGTGGTTTCTTTGCAAATGGATGTCTGGGGCAGGAATGAGGGGCTGGGAGACTGAGACAGGGAGGCGGGGAAGCCAACTCAAGGCTGTGCTATCAGGTTGGCCCTGTCTATGGACAGTGCGATGCTTGATCCTTGAGGATCTTCTGGGAACCGTTCTGGTACATGCTTTGGAAGTGTCCACCTTGGAGACGAGAAGAGGAAGCATTTATCCTCTGGCTCTCAATTCCCATTGGCTAAGAGGTGCCCCAAGAAGCATTAACTCCCGGGCCTCCAGGATGCACCTGCCAACCCACCAAGCAGCTCTGACAGTCACCGTATGCCACAGCGTCAGAGAAAGCCCACAACGAATGCAGAAGGCGCGCGACGCACACCTGAGCAAGATGCCATCTAGCTGTACCTGTGAGAGGCTGCTTGAAGCCCATGTGAACGGGCTGGTGCAGCCATGGTAAAAGCAGAAGTGAGGAGAATTTGAAGCCACGTTCAATACAGAACCCTGAGCCCAGAGCCTTGCTGGGCAGGGCTGGAGGAAGTAAGTTGCGCCAGTTGGAAGACACCAGCTAGACACCAACAAAGCTTTGCGTGTGAAGCAAAACCCCACTAACCTCACCTGATGAACAAAGTTGCTCAAAATTTACTGTTTGCTCAATTCCCTGAGCATCTTAAGCACGGAATTCATTTTGATAAAGGAACGGGTGCTTCCTTGCCCCTTTGATTAACAAAAAACAGATTCTCCACTTCTAATACCCAGTATTAGCTCCTGTCTCAGAAGTACTGACATCATGGTTCGGATATTGACTTTGGACAGAAAAGGCAAATAGTCGAATTCTGTCAACGTGGAAAAATTTACTCTTTCCTCTTCCTCAGAATAGCCTCTGATTTGCTTCCTCTGCCACATTCCTACTCCCTTAACACACATGAATATTTGTGATTCAAAATTCACAAGTTTCAGTCCCATCTTGTACGGAGGCCAGATACAACTGCAGGAGACTCACAAGCAAGAGGAACCCTGTCTGAAATGATATCGTACACGTCTGGGCTGAAGAGACCACTTGCTAATGAGTTTGGCATTTCCTTACTCAACACGGTGACAATCTCATGGCGATTCACACACACAAAAATACTTATTGAATAAATCTCATTATTTTGCAGTAAGAAGAGAAAAAAGATGATTCCCTAGTAATTGTTGCTTAGGGCAGGAAATTCTATCGTGGCTGCAAGTGTGTGGCCAACAAAAATAAACAAGTCTACCTTTCCATTTTGTGGCTTCTTTAGGTTTCTTGAATGGTCAGTGGCTAAATTTCCCCACTTGCAACCTAGAGCTGGTCTGCCTGACCCCTGGTTCTCAGCAGTCAGTAAGATCCACCTTCAATCTCCAGCAACTGCAGCAGTGCTCTTTGCTTTTCCATCTGGGGCTTTAAATTGTTCCATGAGACATACAGACACCCAATCTGGGTTAGGGGTTTGATTTAAATGTGCTGTCAGTTTTGATTCTTCACATTATCAGCTCATGCTGGCAGAGAGGGCCCACTAAACTAGCAGTAAGTTTCAATCCGTGGAGGTCAGAACAAACCCCGTGTCACGTGAGTAACCAGGCGCTTCTTCTGATCAAGCTCAGCACACTGAAGGCACCAGCTGCCCAGTGAACAAGATGAATGGGGACGGTTGTACCTTCCAGGGTTTGGCCACGGGATCCTACCCTCATTAATGTCGCTCTTTTTGGAGAACAGCTTTGTAAATCATGGCAGGGAGACACAGTAGCTGCTAATTAGGTGTCCCCTCCTAGCTAATTGCTTGACCACAGAGAAAACAAGTAAGAAATCCAAGAGAATATTTGTGGTTCTTCTTTCAGAAACTGCCCGATGAAGCAGTCAGAGGTTCCAGCAGTGCCCTGTATACAGAGGCGCTCAGTAAATGTTTCCAGAGTAAGATGCAGTGGGACTGACCCCAGGATCTTTGGTTTCCTACTCAAAGACACACAACTGCCCACAGTGAGCGTGGTACGTGGGAACCCTGTCTCTAGAAATAGTCTACCTGGAAGCCACTCTTAACAGGGATTCTTCTAAACAGGCAATGGAACAGGTATTTTTTTCTCATTCAACTCTTATGCATTTGGGCTAGCCAGATCACAGCAGTCAGGACAGGCTGGGCTATGCTGCAGTAACAGTGAAGCCCTCTTTTGGCCGTGGAAATGTCATTCAGGTAGACTGGTGGTGAAGAGCAGAAGAAACTGGAAAAACATGGCAGAGAACCAAGAGAAAGACAGTAGTGTTAAGGGAATCATGTAAAATTGGCTTCTGCAACCAGAATGTATGTTCCCTTCTTAATTTGCTTTTTAACAGCTTTGGGGCTGAGGCTCTGAGACTTGGACTGCTTGTCTGTGTAATGCAGGTAAGTGAAATTACTTGATCTTACCAGTGTCTGTGCTGGTGTCTTTATCAACCAGGACGGCAGGGCACATCCTCCTTTGAACATGAACGAGGACCGGGTAAACAGAGCTGCCGGTGGAGTTCCATCTCCACACAGTCTGCAGAGGTGGCACCACTGTCTCACCCACCTGGTGGGTTCAGCACGTGCTCCACTAGGAGTGGTGTCACTCTCTATTTAAATGTGAGGAAAAACAGGTAATTAATCAAGGCCTGACATGGATCTCCAGTCGAAGTTTACTAAGATGACTTGGCACCTCTGATGCCTGCAATTTAGTTCTCCATTAGCTGCCAAACTACACACAACAACAGAAAGGGCATGGTCCCTGGAGTGAAAGGAAACAGAGAGAGAGCAGAGATCAATAAAGAAGTCTGCTTTTCTCTGCTCTCACTCCTGCCGTCTGCATGCAACCATTCGACCACGATTAAGCATTTTCTACAGTCCGTGCAGGGACTCCTATCTCAGTGCCAGAAGAGATCAAGTCCCTGCTCTCATGGAGCTGCTATTCTCCTGATGGCAAGAGACAGGAGGTACAAACTAACAAGGGAGGTAAGTCTACATGCTGACGTACGCCATGAAGGTAGTAACTGCAGGCTGAGAGAGTGATTGGATGAGGTCAAGTTTAGGAAGGGTGACCTAACTTTTAAGTGTGACCTGAGAAGAAAAGCAGGAGGTAGATATGTGATCAGCTGCAGGGGGAGCATTCCAGGCAGAGGGGATGGCTGTGCAGGGGTCCTAAAGTTTCAAGGGGCAAAAAGGCCAGAATGAAGTAAGGGCAGGAGAAAGAAACCCGAGACAGAGGCTGACAAACCAGAGGGTGTCAGGTTATGCACAGTTGTGACCCTGACGCAAAGTTTGCCTCGATTTTGATTGATAACAAGAGATAAGGTTAAATATTTACAACTGAGCATCTGGGGTCCTATTCCAGGTCTTGGAGTCTGGCTCAGGCAGGACAGCCACCCAGAAGGACTGGCAGTCAGAGGGGCTTGCAAAGCCACAGCTCGGGGAGGAATGGGGCTGAGCAAACTGAGGTAGCTGACCTGCCACCAAGCCTGAGGGGTAAGTGTGGTACCAGATGGGAGAGGAGAGCCAGGGCTGGGAAGACAGACAGCAGCAGAAGGTAAGAGAAGACAGCATGAGGTGGGAGGGGCCACCACGTCTGTCATCAATTATCCCTCCTTTCGGCTGGTTTCATGTTCCCTGGTTGGTTGACTGTGGTTAAGGCACAAGGTGGCCATTAATAAATCTAGACATGGGCTCCCTGAGAGTACACTAGAGGCCAAGTCACCTCCTGTATTTCTCAGGTAGTTGGTTAAAAACACGAGGTGTAAGACCCACAAACGCTGAGTCGTGACACGCTGAGTCGCTGCTGGTGCTGTAGATGGTCAGAGCACTCAGGGCAGGGAGAAAAGGAGACAGAACTTAAGGTGGGCCTTAGAAGAAGTGACGCATTTGAAGAGGCAAGAAATGGTCAGGAGACAAACGAGCTGAGAAACAGGGTGACAACTAAGAACATTCCAGATGAAGGTCACTATGGTTTCCTTTCTGGGATTTATAGCCAAGTGAATTTTCAAGTAACAGTTCAACCATACGGTTAATTCCCTCCTCCTGCCACCCAGCTCAGACCAATGTCACCTCCCCTTTCTGAAAAGAGGGAGTTCAGAGAGACTCTTCAGAGACGTTAAGAGGGGAAATTGGCTGTTCTGAAAACAGGGCCCTTTCTTCTTTGAGACCTCTTACCAAGGGGAAAGCTGCATGATAATGAAACGTATCACTGGCATTATTGTTTTCCTCAAATACTGGGCTCTCTCCTAACAAAAGCTTCATTCTCTGTAATCTTATTGTTTGCTAGCATGAAGACACTGCAATTCATTCACACCTTCAGCTCCTGATACGAGTGCCACCTGCTGCTCTCCCTCTGCGGCGGTTCATCCTATTATGCTATTTATAGGGACTCCCTGGTAAAGGTGGCGGGAATAGCAATGCCAAACTTCCCTGCTTTTCTCCATCTGACAGCTGGCGTGTTGTCTGACAACACAAAGGGAAAGAAGAAAGGTTGCATATCAAAATATTTTGAAGGCGTTGCTGTCGAACATACAGACACACCACATGGATAATTACTTAAGTTTCACTGCATTGTCCAAAAGGAAATCTTCTAACCTAGGGAGGGTTTACAAGTTTTAAGAAAATAATTTGGTTTTTGACTCTAAAATTTTTGCCTTTTCTTATTGCACACATACACAGAAAACTCTTAATTACTATGTTACCACAGAAATCAATTCTAAGTATGAGGGCTTTGTGGGGTTTTTTGGTTTTTTTTTAACTTCTGATATATGAAGTGAGTTGGTCCAGGTAAAGGTCCATCATATAAATCATACTCATACTGACTCTGATAAATAAAAAATAAAATCACCCAATAACAACATTTACACTCTGGCTGGCTAAGATGGGGCCTAATACAACTAATTCCCAGGAGTACTCAGGTTATAATGAGCACTCGATGTTTGACTCAACTGAACAGAAGATCTTTCCTAACTCAGAATCATCTATGTGTTAGCCTTTGGGTTCTAAAAGCTTCTCAATATGTAAACATCTTAGAACATCCCCCTTTGAGTGCTTGTATTATTAAAACATCACACTCCACACTTTGCACAGCAAAGGAAACCATAAACAAAATGAAAAGAAAATATACGAACTGGGAGAAAATGTTTGCAAATGATACAACTGCCAGTGTCTTAATTTTCAAAATATACAAACAGCTCATACAACTCAATAACAACAACAACAACAACAACAAACAATCAAAAAAGGGATGGAAGACCTGAGCAGCCATTTCTCCAAAGAAGACATATAGATGGCTAATGGGCATATGAGAAGATACTCAAAATCGCTGATTATCAGAGAAATACAAATCAAAACTACAATAAGGTATCACCTCACACCAGTCAGAATGGCCATCATTAAGATGTCCACAAACTACAAATGCTGGAGGGGGTGTAGAGAAAAGGGAACTCTCCTACATTGCTGGTAGGAATGTAAATTTGTGCAGCCACTGTAGAGAACAGTATGGAGGTTCCTTAAAAACTCAAAATAGAGTTACCATGCGATCCAGCAATCCCAATCCTGGGCATATATCCAGAGAAAACTCTAATTTGAAAAGATACATGCACTCCAATGTTCATAGCATTATTTATTATTTACAACAGACAAGACATGAAAGCAACCTAAGTGTCCATTGACAGATGAATGGATAAAGAAGCTGTGGTATTATGGAACACTACTCAGTCATAAAAATAATGAAATAATGCCATTTGCAGCATCATGGATAGTTCTAGAGATTATCATACTAAATGAAGTATGCCAGACAAAGACAAACATGTGACATCATTTATACGTGGAATCTAAAAAAATGACCCAAATGAACTTATTTACAGAGCAGAAAAAGACTCACAGACATATAAAGCAAACTTATGGTTACCAAAGTGGAAAGGGATTAAATTAGTTTGAGATTAGCGGGTATAAACTGCTATATAAAATAGCTAAGCAGCAAGGTCCTACTGAGTAGCACAGGGAATTACATTCAATATTTTGTAATAACCTATAGTGAAAAAGTATATGAAAAAGAATATATATTTGTATATATTCAGTGTTTAACTGAATCACTTTGCTGTACACCAGAAACTAACACAACATTGTAAATCAACTATACTTCAATAAAAACAAACAAACAAACAAAAATCACACTCCAAAAGTGTCACATACTGCTTACCTTGTGGCAAACATTCCTGAAGGTAAAGGTCTTTTGTTAAGATGAATCCTCTCCCTATTTTGTGACTTGTCACAAAGCCTAAGGTTGAAATGTTAAGAAGGTACAGTGTCAGCAATGGACTTTTCACCAGTGCCCTTCAGCCTCCCAGCCACTATCCTCTATAGAACATTCATTTCTGCTGCCAGCCCCCCAGCTGCCTGGATGAGGAATGGTTCTCCAGAGGTTGCCCCTGACCTTTGATTTCTGTACCAGGACTCCAGAGGGTGTATGGCACCAATTAGATTCTTAGGCATTTGAAACAAAAGACACTGGCTAAGGATGAGAAAAGATCAGATACGCAGAGAAAATTGGAGAAAGCAAGAGAGACAGAGGTGAAGGTCAAGTCAGTCCATGGAGCTCCCATGATGCTGGACCTTATAGAAGTCAAGTTATGTAACATTCCCTGGATTCCTGGGAGATCTCTGCCCCCTTATGAAAGAAAGATGGACTTTAAACTTGAAAACCTGAGCTAGTTGAAGCCAGTCTCTGTTTCTCTCAACTGGAAGATCCCTTATGGGTAAGATGGCCAATAGGCTACCTGAATCAGAGTCACCTGGGTGGTGGTTAAACATCCTCAACACTGGTCTCCACCTAGACCTCCTGTATCAGGAGACACTGGGGATGCCTATTGGAAATCCACATTTTTATCAAGCTTCACATACCCTCACTAGAATCTGAGAACAATATCCCTTATAGAAACATCTTCAAAGGCATTTCGTCTGTAACAGTCAATGAAAATATGAAGAACAAAAAGTCCGCTCTAACTCTATTCAGTTTTCAGAACATGCCACGTTCAGTGTCTTGAAGTCTTCTAAAAACATCACAAATATGAGAGGTGGCTAAGTTAGCACACAAGAAGTGAATGCTTGTGATAATCACCCCTTACTACTGTGCTAAGTTCCAACTGTCCTCCTTCAGCATACATGCCCCTATTAAAATCCACATCTCATACAGCTGCTCCAGTTTCCCCTCTGTCCATACATTACTATTATGTGTCATAAAGAAACTGCCATGAAATAACTGTAATGATTTCAATGCTCATTAAGTGAGAAAGCTGATATCAAACTATCTCCAGAATCACACAGCTTAGTTCTTAGTAAACATTTCTTGAAAGACTAACTCTGTGGCTAGAACTCCACCAGGCACAAGGGATAGAGAGAAATAACCAAGATGCCAAGCCTTGACCCAAGGGAATTAGAACTTTGAGTTGGGGCAGGGGAGGTTGGGGGAAGACAGATCTGTATTTTACTAGGTAATTTCTTAAGACTGCCAGGAAGAGCTGTGAATACGAAAGCAGACATACAAGTGCACACTGCGGACATGGAGAGAGTAGAGCGAACTCTGTAATACTAGGGGAACAGGCAAGGTGTCCTTCATTTCCATTCAAATACGGTCTAGTACAGTACAGGATACATCCGAGTGGGTTCATTTGCTTAATTTTGAAATTGAGAATTAGAAAGCATGTTGGCTTGCAAATGAACCATATCCTCTAACCTCACTTTAGCAGTAATAAAATAGATATTATATATAGCCTACATTTGCCATCTCCTCTGTATTATTCTTGGGTTGATCAAAACTTCAAGAGAGTGTTGTTATATATTGGGATCCCTCAAAGATCCCAGCAGAAAGAAGTTAGTTAATAAGAAAACATTTTCCTAGAACTTCTCTATACTTCATTTCAACAAATATTTCAGCATTTACTACACTGAAGACAGTGCTATGCCCAAAGATGATGGTCATTATCACCTCCACCACCACCATCACAGACTTCAAAACCAAAATTTCAAAAAACACATGAGGTCCATGGAAAGGGCAAATAATGCCTTAAACAGTACCATCTGCATCACTCTTGGATACGAAAGTAGAGGAACAGTGTGAGCAGCTGGAAAACGACCAATTTAAATCCTATTTGACATGGAAAAAAGAAAATCCAAATTGAAGAAACTCTTGCACTGCGAACTCTGAAAGATGCTTCACCGGCATGGCTCGGCAGCCAGTAGGTGCTCGATTGACATTTGACGACTTTGTTGCTGCACTAAAAGGGGTTTCAGCATAGAGAAGCAATGCTGCACGTCCGCTCACGCTGGGCCCTCCAGGGCTGAGGCTGGGGCTGCCGCCTGGTCACAATGTTAGTGAACGGAGCCTCACCACAAACTGTATCAGGCACTAAAAGTCAATATCCGAGTCCTCTCCCCACCCAGAAGGTGAACTGATACTAAATTGAATCCTTTTTGTGTGTGTGCTGTTGCAAAATAAGCCCTTAAAAAACAATGAGCAAATGGAAAATAGAGTGTCTTTTATTGATCGTGGTGTTTCCACTTAACCCGATTCCGGCAGGGGCGCTTCCCCCGCGGCAGGTGCGCGCGGAGCGAGGGCACCGCCACGGTCGAATAGTGCGAGGAGACGGAAAGCCTCGTTGGCCTAATGGATCACTCCAATTTCCTTCCTTGGGATCCAACGTGGAACTAGTCACGTGACAGATTTTTCCAACAGCTCCTCTGGACTCTACTTTCTTTCAAAGCAATTTGGTAAATGTCAGTGGAGCAACTGGGCTTACTTTCATGACTAAGGATCTTTTTTTTTTTTTTTTTTTTTTTGAACTAGTGGTAGCGGTTGATTTTTGTATTACTTCATTTTTTCAGCATGTCACTAGCAAAATACACATTCCTGCGTGCCCACACACACACACACACCCCTCCCCTGCCCACACTTTATAGGGAAAAATGTGTTCATGAAATATGCTCTTAGAAAGAATATGCTCCAGTAGTTTCTTCAGTGCTTGCCTTCCCACACCCTGCTTTCAATGCCATTTTAAATGAACTTTATATTTGGGAATAGTTTAAGATTTAATTCTGTGTAAACTGGATGGTGGGGGAGGGGAGAAAAAGGAGCAGTTAAATCCATTTAAAATCTTACTGAGGTAGTAACTACTACATAAACCGTGTTCCTTATGTGTTGTTTATGGTAGCCGATTCTGCCCTGTGTTCCTCTAAGCGGGAGTCTCTAGCCAGCTGCGCTGACACTGCCCAGGGGAAATGCAGGGTCTCAGGCCCCACCTCACACCTGTGGAACCAGGAGCTGCAGTTTAACTAGATCCCCAGGTCACTCATGTTTGCGAAGTTGCTGCTTTAGAAAGTATTACCTATGAAACCATAGATGTGACGGATAAACATGGAGCTAATGAAAAAAATATGTGTGTGGGTTTTCATCCTTCTCTCTTCAAGCCAAGGATAATATGTATGCTTTCAAAGCACAGTTTGCTAAAGGAATCAATGGTTTTGGTCTGTGAATTATGCTATTTGATTTGCCTTGCAAAGCAAAAACTGTTCTCTTGAACAGATACGCTTTTTAGTTACAGCTTGAGGTAGTCAATGCATGAAGAGATATCCTTTAACATAATCTTCCTTTTAAAAAGTGGATAGAAAAATAAAGATCCAAACAGAACCCCCCCCCAAAAAAAGCATTAGCCATTAAAAAAAAAGTGGACTATGTTAAAATTAGGAATTGTTCATCAAAAGACATCTTATAGGAGAAAAAAGGAAATACATAGAATGGGAGGTGGTATTTGTAATCAACATACCTGATGAAGAATTTCAAAGATATAAAGAACCGTAAGTAAGAAAAAATAGGGAGCCCAGTGTTTGAAATGGGCAAAAAATGTGACAGTTCACAAATGAAGACAGCCAAGTGATGCTACACAAACACAAAGGTGCTCAGTCTCATGAGAAACAAGGAAACAAAGCCAGAATGCCAAAGCCCTACTCCCTTAACCACTAGAATGACTAAACAGGTGGAAAAAACAATACAAATAACTGACATTACAAAGCATTGGCAAGAATGTGCAGCAATAGGAACTGTTTGTATAAACTAGGATAATAATTTTGAAAAAAAAATCTTAAAAAATTTAAAAAGGAGATATAAGAAAAGTCAAGTCACATATTTTGAATTTCATCTTATAACCAAGACAGAGAAGGTCTCTAGTCCCAGTGTTTTTACGATAAATCCTGTCCTCACTGCTCTGTTGGTACTTATACTTCTAGCAGGTCTTCCAGACAACAGATGGTTGTTTTTAATCACTACATATGTTTCAAATGTGCCTCACTATATCCAGACCCCATTCCCCGCATGACCTCTGAACCTTGGCTTTACACCCTTCCTCAGATACCCCTCCCTCACTGAGGAAATCCCCCCTGACACTTAGCCATCGCAACATGGATTTGGGATAGGAATCCAGTCGCTGTGCTGAGACGCAATGTTTTTCAAAGAGACATGACAAAGGTCACCCTGGAGACAAGTTTTCTTAACAGATGATTCTCCCAGGAACCAGAGACGCCAATGTGGACCTCGACTCAAATATCGTGCCGACATCCTGCATTTTGACAGCTACAATTCTTCCTTTTTCAATTTCAATTCTTATTGATTTTCAAGATTCTCATTTCAGAGATGTATGTTATCATTGTACTACAGTGTTTAGCAATTTATCTGTGCCCGCTTTTATATGCCAGATTGATCCTTTCCCATGGAAGCTGCAGGCGGGCGAGCGTCAGATTGCTGCTCAGGTGCCATCTCAGCTCACAAGCTATTAAACCGAAACATTTCACCCTCTCACCTGAGGAAAAACACGCCGGGGGAGGTTCACATTTGGTAACGAAGCAGAAGGCAGAGGCTGGCAATGAACTAACTACTTCTGAGGAAAATAAGCCATAAATTGGGGAGAAGCAGAATCCAAGGTGGGCAAGGGGAACAGAGACATTGCCCTGTATTTCTTTCAAAATGCTCAGCTTCCCCTCTGGGATGTCAGGAAGGGAACCTCATTAAATGATTAAATACTTGCTTGGTTCTGTTTCTAGGGCAGAAATGGTGAGCTTTTTTTTTTTTTTTAAATATGTGCAAATAAACAGCTAGAAGAGATTTTAGAAAGCATGAATAAGGCAAATTAAATGAACCTGGATGAGAATCTGGTTCTTGCTGGACAGTTTTTCCAAGCAAGAAATTCTAGGGTAAATAATGCAATTTACTTGAAGTAAAGCAAAACATCCACAGTGAATGTACTGTAAGAAAAATGCTTCTCAAAATTTAGAGAATAAACGTACAAAGATTTAGGGATTACAGTAATTACTTTTTTCCCCTCTTTTGCATAATTTCAACTATTCCATCTGCAACGATTGTGATAATTGTGTTTCCTTTTTGTTGAGGGTGGTGTTTCTTTATGTGAACACTGTTCCTCATACTTTTTTTTTTTCTGATTCCATTAGAAACTCTTCCCAAATTCCACGTAATACTGAAGGCCTCTAAGTCATGGGCCTCCCTTCTCACCACCTAACTTGATCCCCTTGGCCAAATATTGCATGGGACATATTTATACTAAAAAAAAAAAGTCATTTTTTTTAGAAATTCCTATTTAACCAGGCACGTCTAGAATGTATTTGTACTTTAAAAAGTATTCATTTATCTGAAGTTCAAATTTAACTGGGTATATTTTGGAACATACCTATACTAAAAAATTATTGGCTGTTTATCTGAAGTTCACATTTAAGTGGGTATATCTGAAACATACTTATAACTAAAAAATTCTTTGTTGTTCACTTGAACTTCAATTTTAACCACCATCTCTGTATTTTATCTAGCAAACTCATGTAGGGGAGCAAAATTTCCCCTCCCAAAGTGTTTCTTTGGCATGAGGATTAATTTAGGTTGATTATTTTTAAGACACAGGAGAATAAGGATGCCTTTTTTTTTTTTTTCACCTCTCCTTTAGTTGCTTAAAGAATTTAGAGAAAGGGCCTGTTCCAGGAATAGAGCCATCACCAGTGATACCTGTTAAGAATATGGACTATGTGTGGTCGGGGAAACTCTCAAGAGTACAGAGTCCACTCTGTGTCCTATCCTCTCTGCACAGCCCTGCAAACACTGTGCTTTTCCATCTCCATGTGAATTGCCTACCTCCCCTGTGAAATCCCAAGCCACTACCCCCAGCATCCTTGTTTGTCTTTAGCTGAAGATGGTACTTCAGGTAAGGGCTTTGGCCATCTGGGGGAGTTACTCAGTTTTCTTCCCATATTAAACTTTGTTTGATCATCTCCTGTAATCTGTCTCCCATCCATTTACTTCTTAGTCAAGCCACAAGAAGAGCCTAGAAGGGTAGAGGAAAATTTCTTCCTCCCGGACATTTACATTGTACCCACCTCTGCTCACTTGTGGATGCAGTATTTCCCTTATGAAATGTACCTGCTGGGTTCCCATTCCATAAGGCAGCAATTATCAAATGCCACCTTAGTGTCAAACAACTGGGAGTTTGGGATAAGTAAGCTAAGTTATTCTGAACTGACCTTGAGTAGAGTCCTTACCCTACTCTATCTTTGCTACAGCGGGTGGGCTCCCTGAAGAGATGTGAGAGCACCCCTGAGAACAGTTATTTCCAAGAGAAAAGACAACCACTGAGTGAGGGAAGGTGCAGTCTGTTACCCTGTTATGACAGAGAGTGGCTCAGGTATCCTCCCTTACGATATCCCCACTGCAACATGAAGACAGTGCTTTGTCAAAGAAGAGTCACCTTGCACAACTCAAAACAGGCCTGTGAAAGGGGCTGTGAAACTGCGCAGGGCAGAGCAAGTGAGCGACACAACTGAGAGTGTGAATTCACCTTTGCACTTACACCACTCCTGGGGGACCACCTCACTCAACAGGGATCTGTCCACTTCCAGCACCGTTCGGCTGGGGTGGGGTATGTAGGTTTGTGTGTGTACACGCCCAAGTGTATGTGCTCTCGGGGTGGTGAATGTGCTACAACTCCCAACCTCCCCTCTACTCGTCTCTCAAATCCTTTAAGGGCCTGGAAATTATACGATAAGTCAAGTTTCCCTTCCTCTCCTCTCAGCATCTTTTATTCAGCAGCATTTTATAATCCATACCTGCATGTCAAGAGGACATCCTGGGGCCAGCTCCCTACAGCCTTGGGTTTGGAAGGAACTGGTTCATCACTGTGCACCTTCTTGACATGCTGCATCACCCACACGGCCCTCACAGAGACGGGGGCATTCAGACTCACTCCGCAGAAGAGCCTAATGATGTACGTCGGGGATAGGTCTGCTAATGGGCCGAAATGGGAAAAGTTCTCAGGTATTCTTTATGCAACGCTGAGCTACGTACTGCATAAATGACCCATTTTACAAATAAACCTGTAGGACCTTTCTCTCTCTGTCAAGCCAGAGAGGCAGAGTCTCCCTTTCCCTGATGTGCATTAAGGTACGCAGTAATAGGGGAGAAGAGAGTGAACAGATTTGGAAATATTGGTCCAACTGAAAGACTCACAACAGACTTATCTTGAGTTTGGCATAATGAGATGACCCTGAAATGTGGAACTACAGTGCTTGAAGAAACCTCAAAAATATATCAAACCCAGTTAACTGGAAAGGCTGGATGGGGCCTTTTTGAGGCCTAGAGAATTTGCAAACAAATAGCAATGCACAATGCATAAAATATTTTTATAGTTTTAAATGTTTTCCTATACTTTATTTTCTCTGATTTCTACAAGTAAACTTCGAAATATGATTGGTCTATGTATTAAGTGAGGAGGCATATTTAAAAGTGACTGGGCAAAATTTCCATTGCCCCAGAGCTAATAAATATGAACTCCAGGTTTTCTGACGTGAGACCTTTGTAGCTTAGAGACCCCAACCACGTGCCAGGCACTATTCTAGACATGCAGTAAGATAGACACACTCCTGCCTCAAAGAGCTCAGCACAACACCTCTCCATGTACATTATACAAAACTCAGTACTGTGGGACATAACAAACTACTTCATATACCTTCCTAAAGTAGAAACAAGCCTCATAAAAATGTATTTAATATAGTCAAGACATACTGAATCTTGAGTTCTCAGTGGCCAATTTAAAAAGAGAGTCAGAGAAAAAGAAGAGAAGAGGACATTAGACGCACGAGGAAAGAATCAGCGAGAGAAGATCCCAGTGGGATGGGGCAGGGAACCGAAGGCAGAGAGGCAGTGTCTAACACTCAGACGTACTCAACAAGATGGGGCCACTGCCGTCCTCCTGCCTTTATACTTTTCACCAGCCAGGAGTTCAGACACTTGGCTCCAGAGATCCTCAGTTCTCCCTTCATGGTACTCAACAGGACAGGGCATTCCCATGCAGAAGTCTCTACCGACCCCTTCACCTCTATTCTTTTCTGTCAGATTTCTTTCTACTTACACTGAACATTTAAATCAGTCCTCCTAAAACTGTCAACTCTTTGAGGCTGGAATTCATTTCTGATTCATCTGTCTCCTAACCCTCATGGCATAGCTTCCTGCGTCTATTAGGTCCTCAATAAATCTTCACTGAATTAAGATTAAATTGAAGTTTCTCATTCCTAATTTACCACCTTGGGTAAATAAATCAGTCCCTACTGAAACAAGATTGATTTTTGTATCTACCATGCCAAGAACTCGGTCCTATTCTAAGAAGCTGAACAGGCTCACTGCGTTTTCACGAGGGAAGGTATTCCATTAGATTCTGGGGAGAGGACAAAACGGAAAACACAGACCCTGCCCTGTAAGAACTTACACTGTGTCCCTCCTCCCAGGGGATTCCCCATATTAATTCAGAACCCATACATCAGTCCTCCTATCTGGGTTACTCAGGGACAGAATTGCCCATTGAACCATCAAATTTGTCTCCACCTTCTAACCTGCCAATGAGCTTCACTGAACAGGGACGGGGAGAGGAATCAGCCAAGTTCATGTAGGTCACCTAGATTTCCTCCAGCCGTATGCTGATGGGGAGACCACCTGCTGAATGCTATGCCCTCGATGTTTACATCCCCCTAAAAGTAGTATGTTGAAATCCTGACCCTCAAAGGTGATGGTAGCAGTAGCTGGGGCCTGTGGGAAGTAATTAGGTCATGACAATGGACCCCTCATAAATGGAATCAGTGCTCTTATAACATACCACAGAGCTCCCTAAACCCTCCCGCCACGTAAGGATACAGAGAAGTCTGTAGACCAAGAGAGTCCTTACCTGACCATGCTGGCACCCTAATCTTGGATTTCTGGCCTCCACAACTGTGAAAAATAAACTTCTGCTGTTTATAAGCTACTCAGACTGGTATTTTACTATAGCAGCCCAAAAGGACCAAGACACCAAATAGACGAAAATGGAAGGCGGCAGCTAGTACACATCCATGTATCTGAGATAAGCATAAAAATCAACAGTATTATTTCATAATTTGTCTTAACGAGAAAGATGACAGTTTACCAAAGAAAAACCATGGGGAATGTTCTCTCCCTTTTATACTTGCCAAATGAGGACCTTGGCTTAGAACTCAGACTATTGTCTAAGATGTCTAGTATATTGCTGATGTTCAAACAAAATTTTCAAGTGAGACCAGATGGGGAATGAAGATGAAGTACAGTTCTCGTTTGTTTCTTGGAGAATTCCGCATTATGAAAAAAATCAAGGCTTTCCATCAGCATCAAGATAAAAATACTGTAGTTGTAATCTCAAACAACCAATCTCTTGGTTGTATTAAAGAAAGACAAGATTGCAGATTTTGCAATTAAGAGGCCTTAATGAATAAACATACTATGGTATACCCATTCAACGGAATGTTATCCAGCAATAAACAGAAATGAGGTTATCAAACTAAGAAAAGATACAGAAGAACCTTAAACACATATTCTAAGTGAAAGAAGCCAATCTGAAAAAAATATCAGATTTCTGTCGGGGAAACATGAGTAGGTGGAGCACAGAGGAATTTGAGGGCAGTGAATCAATTCTGTACACTGTAATGGTGGGTACATGGCATTATACATTTCTCAAAACCCATAGAATGTACACTACAAAGAATGAAACCTAATGTAAACTATGGACTGCAGTTAATAATACTCTATCAATATTGGCTCATCAATTATAACAAATGTAGCACACTAATCCAAGATGTTAATAACTGGGGGACTACAGGGTGGGAGGAGCTTTGACAGGATATATGGGAACTCTGTACTTTCTGCTCAATTTTTTCTGTTAACCTAAAACTAGTCTATTCATCTTTTTTTAAAAAAAAAAAAAGCCCTATAAGAAAAAAAATTAATTTTCTAGAATTAAAATCTTAACAAATCAAAACAACTACCTTGATTATAAACCTGTTTTTGGAGGAGAAACACAGTGGCGATACATGGCCTATGGTAGTCTTGTTGTCATTCATGACTGACCGTGGATTGTGAGAAGCTGAGAAGCAAGTGTTAAAAACTTGCAAAAAATAACAGAATATACTTGCTGAGTAGTCTTCCATTGTGTATATACACACAACATCTTCTTTATCCAGTCATCTGACAATGAACATTTAGGTTGCTTCCATGTTTTGGCTATTGTAAATAGTGCTGCTATGAACATTGAGATGCATGTATCTTTTTGAATTAGAGTTCCCTCTGGATATATGCCCAGGAGTGGGATTGCCAGATCATATGGTAAGTCTATTTTTAGTTTTTTAAGGAACCTCCATACTGTTTTCCATAATGGCTGCACCAAACTACATTCCCACCAACAGTGTAGGAGGGTTCCCCTTTCTCCCCACCCTCTCCAGCACTTATTGTTTGTGGACTTTTTAATGACGGTCATTCTGACCGGTGTGAGGTGCAGTTTTGATTTGCATTTTTCTGATAATTAGCGATATTGAGCATCTTTTCATGTGCCTACTGGCCATATGTAAGTCTTTTTTGGAGAAATGTCTGTTTAGGTCTAATGCCAATTTTTGGATTGGACTGTTTTATTGTTTTTGAGCTATACCTGCTTGTTTGTATCACTTGGAAATTAAGTCCTTGTCAGTAGATTTGTTTGCAAATATTTTCTCCCATTTTGTAGGTTGTCTTTTCATTTTGTTTATGATATCCTGTATAAAAGTTTGTAGGTTTAATTAGGTCCCATTTGTTTATTTTTGCTTTTATTTCTATTGCCTGAATAGAATGACCTAGGAGATCGTTGATATGATTTGTGTTAGAAAATGTTTTGCTTATGTTCTCTTCCAGGAGTTTTATTATGTCATGTCTTATATTTAAGTCTTTAAGTCATTTTGAGTTTATTTTTGTGTATGGTGTGAGGGGGTGTTCTAATTTCACCGATACAGGTGGCTGTCCCACTGTTCCCAACACCATTTGCCAAAGAGACTATCCTTTCTCCAATGGATATTTGTATCTCCTTTATCAAACATTAGACAAAGATGATGTGGTATATATATACATATATTATATATGTGTATATATATGTATATATATATATATATTATACACACACACACACAATGGAATACTACCCAGCAATAAAAAGGAATGAAATAATGCCATTTGCAACATAGACGGACCTAGAGATTACTATACTAAGTGAAGTAAGCCAGAGAAAGAAAAATATCGTATGATATAACTTATGTGTGGAAGCTTAAAAAATGGCACAAATGAACTTATTTACAAAACAGAGACAGACTCACAGACATAGAAAAAAACTTACAGTTACCAAGGGGAAAGACATGGGGAGGGAGAAATTAGGAGTCTGGGATTTGTAGGTACTAACTACTAATATATAAAATAGATAAACAAGGTCCTACTGCATGGCACAGGGAACTATATTCAACATCCTGTAACAAACCATAATCAAAAGAAAGACTATATATATATGTAAAACTGAATCATTTTGCTGTACACCAGAAACTAGCTCAAAACTGTAAATCAACTACACTCCAACTAAAAAAAAAAAAATACACTCACAATCAGCACTGGATCATTGCATGGCAACCAGAGAGAACTGAGATGGGGAAGCAATTAGAAAGGAAGAATATCGCCAAGAACATGATGAAAGGTCATGATAAAAATCAAAGAATTACAGTTACAAGAAAAATATGCATTAAAAGGTGGGAAGTGTAAGGAACTCAGAGAAATGTTTTTAACCACTTCATTTGCTTTAGTTTCAAACACAAGGCCTCTGCAGCTGTAAAGTTCTGTGCAGTCAAAGGGCACCATCTGAAGTTATCATAACCTTTCAAGAGTGTAGGGCAGAGAAATACAGCAGGCTAACTCGACAACTTTTCAAAACTTCCCAGGACTTTCTCACCCCTGGTGATCTTCTCTTGCCCCTTCTCAATGGTGCCTTCAGTAGAAAGGTCTTTATACATTCAAATGGTTTCCAGACACACTCTGCTTTTGATCAGAGAATCAAGGCAATAAGATGAACTAAAACAATTCTGGCTTGGTTTCTTCTCCAACTTTATTTCCAACCTGTGCAAAGAAGCCTGGTGAGGGGTGGGGAGAAAGTGAGTAACTGGTGTCTGCCCCTGTCTTGCCACCCTCTACATTAACTCTTACGCCCACAAATTTCAGTTACTGGAAAAAAAAAAAAGATCTAATTAAAAAAAAAATCAATACTTGGTGTTTGCCCCTGGTTCCTGGCACACTGCTTCTAAAACCCTTGGAATTTCTTTCATGTGCCAATGCAATGGCTGGTAGTTAGTAGCCCCTAGACAGCTTCCGGATGGGGGCTGGTCACCAAAAGACCAGGTGTGGGAAGAGGGTTGCAACTTTCAGTTCCAACCCCTGACCTCTGCTGGGAAGAGGGGGCTAGAGACTGAGTCATGTCACCCATGGCCCGTGACTTAATCACTCATATCTAAGTAGCGAAGTCTCCATAAAAACTCCTAAATGAAAGAGTTTTGAAACTTCTCAGTGAACACATCAAGGTGCTGGGAGAGTGACATGCCTGGAGAGGGCATAGAAGCTCTGAGTCCCTTCCCCTTGTTCCTGAGTTGTAGCCTTTATAATAAACTGATAATAGCAAGTAAAGTGCTTTCCTGAGTTCTGTGAGTTGTTCTAGCCAATTACTGAATCTGAGGAGGGGGTTGTGGGAACCCCTGAATTCACAGCCAATCAGAATTATAGTGACAACTTGGGACTTATAACTGGCATCTGAAGTGGGGGCAGTCTTTGTGGGACTAAGCCCTTAACTTGGTGGGATCTGATGTTAACCCCAGGTAGATACCATCAGAATTCGGTTGAGTTGTAGGACACCCAGCTGGTGTTGGAGAATTAGTTGTTGGTGTCAGAAACACTGCAGAATGCCTTCTACTGAGACTGAAAGATACTGACTGGGGAGCTAAAAAAAACTAGACTAACAAAAAAGAGATTAACAAGAGGAAAACAGAATTTTATTAACATGTGCACTGTACACACACACGGGAGCCCCCAGTGATGAGTAACTCAAAGGGGTGGTTAGAACTTGGGCTTATAAAGCACCTTAACAGAAGAACAATAACATTTTAGAGATCTAAAAAGGCAAAGGACTTTGACCTTCTAGAGGTAGCAAATTCCAGAAGGGCAAATACATAGGGAATCTGGTGGTAGATAAGTGCCAGTTTTACAAGGTTAGCTATGTGGATTCCCCTCACGCTCTGGGCAGATAAGGGTCCAGAGTTCTCGCCAGTGATTAGTTTCTGTCCTTTCTGGTATGGAGGGAGCGGGGTACACCTGCACAAATTTATATCCTGCTTTTAAGTAAATGGGGAAGAGCAGGGAGCTTTTCTTTCATCTGCAAGTCCTCACTTGCCCTCAGCTCAAAATAATCCATATGCTAAAGCGGCATATTTTGGGATGGCATTTTCTGCTGCCCTTTAACTGGAAGGCCCATGAGGAATGGCCCTGTGTCAACCTTTTTAAAATGTTTTTGGTCATATTGTGTTCGAACAAAGAGCTGGATATTAAAAATAATGGACTTGTTCATCGTCAGAAAGTATCCAAAGCTTTCAGATAGCTTTGAGCACAGAACTGGGAGGTATGGGAGGTAAAAAAAACAAACAAAAAACTGGGGGTTAGAATTAAAGTGGCCTTCTTAATGGCACCTCCTTGTTCCTGACCCCTGGCTGGACTATGACACATTGGTAAAGGAACACAGGTTGAGGGTGGGGGGCGGGTGGCAGAGTAGAAATTGGGAACTTTCTGGAAAAACAACATTTATTAAGCACCGTGTACCGGGTACTGTTCAAAGGGCTTTACATGTTTTTATATCATTTAAACAGAAGTCTGAGAAAATTATTTTTCTTTACAGGTGAATGTCATTATTCCATTTCACCTTCAGTTTTTTAAGAAGTACAATAAAAATAAGCCTTTCTCACTCTTGATATAAGACAGTTCAAGAAGTCACACAGAATTCTGTATAAAAACCAGAATACTAGAATTTGCATTGTCAATAAGATAGACTGTCTTATCAGACAGATGATAGGTTATGTCTGGAAGAAGGGCTGAAGTCTGGGATCTTTGTGGAAAATGATCATGTGACTTATGCCAAATATGGAAAATGTGACAAATATAGTGTCCGAGTGGATATGTGGTATATCTGAAGGGAACCTGCAGGCAGTTTTCCATACTATTGAAGCAGAGAAAGTAGAATGTTTTCTACTAGTACTCTTTTCAGTTTTGGTTATCAACATTTTATTTGCACATCATGCTATTAATGCAGTTTTGTATATGAACATCCTTCATTTTTAATTTTAGTGGAGAGGCTTGTTGTCCTGCACACAGCTGTGTTATTTTTTAAATGTTGGCTGATGGTGGCCCATAATTAATGCTTGACAACTGAATGAAGGGATCTACCTTCCAATCATAAGAGATCATTAAAGTAAACTGAGCTATGCCCATACAATACAATGTAATGCAGACTGAAAAACTATATTTATGCAATATTTTAAAAGAAAAAAGTGGGAGGACTCACCTTTCTCAATTTAAAAACTTACTATAAACGGATGGTGCTGGCATAATGAGAGCCATGTAAAGTAAGAGAATAAAGTTGAGAATCCTGAAATAAGGTCATACATCTATGGTCAATTGATATCAACAAGGGTGCCAAGACCATTTAGTGGGAGAAAAGAATAGACTCTTCAACAGATGTCATTAGGACAATTAGACAAATACGTGCAAAAAAATGAATTTGAATTTCTGCCTCACACCAAATGAAATAACTCAAAATGGATAAAATACCTAAATGTAAGAGCTAAAACTATAAAAATTCTAGGAGAAAACATAGGGACAAATTCTTGATCACCTCAGATTTAGAAATGGATTCTTAGATATGACACCAAAAGGAAAAAAGAAAAAATAAATTAATTGAACAGCATAAATATCTAAAACTTTTGTGCTTCAAAGGATACTACTGAAAAAGCAAGAAAGAACAAAATGGGAGAAAATATGTGCAAATAATGTATTTGATAAGGGTCTAATCAACAGAAGATAAAGGACTCCTAAATCTCAACAAAAAAAAGACACAAAATTCAAATAAAGAGTAGACGAAGGACTTGAATAGACATTTCTCCAAAGAAGACATACAAATGGTCAACACACACGTGAAAAGATCCTCAATATCATTGGTTGTCACGGAAATGCAAATCCAAACCACAATGAGTACATCACACACACTGAGATGGTTATAATTAAGAGAAAAAGGAAAGTCAGTATTGATAAGGATGTGACAAATTGGAAACCTTGTACGTTGATGGTAACGTAAAATGACACAGCTTCTATGGAAAGCAGCTTGGTGGTTTCTCAGAAAGTTAAACATAGAATTATCACATGGTCCAGAACTTCTACGACCAGGCATACATTCAAAATAATTGAAAACAGGTATTCAAGCAAAAATACACTACCGTTCATTGCAGCACTGTGCTTAATAGCCAAAAGGCAGAAACAACTCAAATGTTCATCAACTGATGAAGGGATAAACAGAATGCATTATCCCCATACAACAGAGTATTTTTCGGCCATAAAAAGGAATGAAGTACTGACTGATACATGATATAGCATAGATGAATGCTGAAAACATTATGCAATGTAACAGAAGCCAGACACCAAAGGTCGTATGTCATATAATTCCATTTTTATGAAATATCTAGAATAAGCAAATCCACAGAGACAGGAAGCAGACTGGCGGTTCCCAAGGACTGGGGAAATTGGGAGAATGACGAGTAACTTCGCAGTGGGTACAATTTCCTTTTGGGTGATGAAAAGTGTTTTGGAACTAGAAAGAAATGCTAGTTGTACAATATTGTAAATGTACTAAAATGCCACTAAATGATATGCTTTTAAGTGATATGATACGTTAATTGTCTCTCAATAAAACAATTATGTTTATGGAAATACTCAATAATACAATGCCATGTTCACAAGTCACCGTTAAGAAAAGCAGGACACAGAATAATAAAAGATTTTACTTACATATAAATAGATATGCCTAGAACAAGACAGGAAGGGAGTAACACAAAACGCTAATAGTGGTCATCCTTAGGTTACAAAATAGTGGGTGATTGGATTTGTTCTTTATATACTAATGGATTTCCCAAGTTTACTTCAACATGCATTCCTCTTGAAATCAGAAATAGGAAAAAAAAATCTTACTTTTAAAAATTAAATAAGGAGAAACCCTAAAGCTCCTTTCACTCTAGCGTTCTGCATCTAAAAGCAAGCCCTTTGGGGGGAAGTGGTAACTGCGGAGTTTTCCTCTAAATAAGAGAGAGTGGAATGAGGGGCAAGAAGCCACCCAGCAAAACACCAGATTCGGCTCCAGAAAGTGGGGCGGAAGGGCCTTCGCAGAATCTCTAGGAAGCCCCCTGCCTGCGACCACCAACCAAGACCGCTCTCCTTCACAAAGCCAGCTCTATAGTGGAGGGGACGGGAGTTTGGGGACAAAATTCCGGGGGCATAATCCTGTGTTATCAGGGAAAACAGAAGGAATTTGGATGTCGTGGCCACACGTTCACACAGTGCTGACGAGGAGGCCACACTCAGCAGCTGGCCGCCTAGGTGTGGGAGTGCATGCAGCAGGGGCTTGGCAATCTGCTCAGGCTTCCCTGCAGACTTCCAGCTTTCCTCGCAGCTACATGGGTTCCCCGTGTCTGGTTCTGCCCCGTGGGCTATGAGGGAAGCCCCTGCGGTAGTTCTAGACTGAGACGTGCCGTGGAGAGCTTAGAGACCACACATCACTGAGGGCGCAGCTACTCGATGGAGCAGAGCCATTTGGCCTTTGATGTGCTAAACTTCTGAAATTTTGTCATTAATTTTTCTTATATAGAAACTGGAACGCAAGAAGCAGGGTGCTGTCATAACGAAAACCATACAATATAAATGTTAGGACGGTTTACTGGGTGGCAGGGTAGCAGGGGACAGAAAGATGGTGGTTCATGTCTTGTGAAGGCAACAAATTTAGTGGCTGTGTGTCCCCACTGGCTGAGCAGGCAGACCACATGCCCACCATACCGAAAACACATGATTAGTTGTGTTGGTCGCCGCTGGCTGCATACGTCAAGATGTTGTTAGAAAGATGAGCTAGTGGGAATGACAGGCCAGTTTAACAAAAATAAACACAAGGGAATATATGGAGCCTTAAAATTCAGGGCCCTGCACCTCAGATGCCCAAGTAAACCTCTCAGTTGGATCAAGTGACTCAGAGCAAAGACTCAGTTAAGGGTGGAGCAGGATGAGTAAGTCTAGAGATCGAACGTACGGGCAGGATGACTATAGTCGATGCTGTACCGAATGCTGGAAACATTCTAAGAGAATAGATTTCAGGTGATCCCATCACAAAAATGAACGGGAACGATGTGAGGTGATATACTGAGCAGCTTGGCTGCAGTAATGATCTTACTATTTTTATGTGTATCCAGTTACCATATTCTACACGTTATATAGACACAACTTCTATTTTTAAAAAAATATGTAACTTCAAATCAATACCAAACTAGTAGGCAGAGAGTGTATCTCATTTTAATGTTTAAGATTTGTGAGAATGAAGATGTTTTTCTTATGTTCATTGTCCAATTACGTTACTTCTTGTGAAATGCCTCCTTATATTCTGTATCTTGTTTCCATTGAGTAGTTCATCTTTGACTGATTTATGAAAGCTACACATTAAAAACTTATGAAAGCTATAAATTAAAACCTTTATGCCCTTTTCCAAGAAAAAGTGAGGGGGGTGTGGCTTTCCTACTTTCTATCCCCCATAGACTCTAGGTAGCAGTCGTTAATCTGGGAAGAAGAAAAAAGGATGAGAAAGCAAACAAAGATTTGAGAACTGTATCTCAAAAAAAGTTGTGTTTAGTTACTGACTCATGGAACATACTGGAAGCAATTAAAAGCCTACTTAGTTCTTAAGGGAAATGTATTGCCGAAAGAAACTGAAAGCTGGGGAGAAAAAAAAAAAACTTTGAGACTTAAAATGACTCAGATCTGCACCCCATCCCCACAAACAAGAGGTAGACAGAGAAAGCTGTGTAGCTCCTGAGGAGGGAATAAGGCCCCATGAGCACTTCAGTCACGGTCAAGGAAAAGAGAGAAAAAGAGAGGACTCCTCCAGAGGGTCTCCAGAGGCCAGGGTCCACTGGAGAAAAATGGGCAAAGGGATATCCCTTCACCGAGCCTAATCAAGGAATTCCCCCTAACCAAGGAGGATGGGAGGCCTTCCAGTGTTTGGTAGATTTCAGATTACTGGGGGCCAGTGGCTGCTAGGTGACTCCACTCTTTCCCTTTCCAAGTAACAGAAAACCGTTTATACTCTCAATAAGCATACTCACTGCACACACCCTGCCTGCCACGGACACTGATGAGTAAGGAGGACGGAGTTTTTAGTTCTTAGGTCTCCAAACCTGCAGGTCACATACTCATTTGGGCATAACTATAGGAGCCACCAAACTACAGTTGACCTTATATGAACAAGAGATAATCTTGAGTTATTAAGTTTGGGGGGATTTTTCCCTCATCATACAGTAGATTTGTTGTGTGATAAAGTTTAGTTTTAGTCAGTGTTAATGCTGCACAGGACCTGACCACTGAGAAGCTAACTGCAGGGCCTGGTGCAGTGATGTCAGCATAAAGATTGATCATGGGATTCAGCATGAGGCTTGGAGCATCAAGTTACAGATCTGGCTCATCCTATAACCCACTGGGCATCTTTCAGCAAGTCACCAGGACACTAAACTTCTGCAAACCCTCAGTTAAAAAAAATATATAGGAGTAGAACCACAATATTTCCCAAGCCTTTCCAGTCATAAATAGAAGCATCTATGGTTGTATAATAGGGAAGAACCAATGTGACTCCATATTAGATCTGTTCCTTTAGGTTCTAACCCTGTGCTCTTTCCTGTGCTCAGTCATGCTGGTTCTGCACCTTTTGTAAAGAATGTTGCCTGTAGCCTAATACATACAGGAGAGCCCATTCTCACCTCCTGAGCTTTAAGGGTTTAACACTTTCCCATTCATAGAGAGAGAAAAAGTTGCAGAACAGAGAATAACATTTGTCTTGTTGGAAGTTTAGAGAAACATCATGACCTCACATATGTTGACAGCTGCAAGAACCATGGATTCCAGCACCAAGAAGTCTGCAACAACCAACCACACCCCCTCCACTTTTTAGTATAAAAGGAGCCTGAATTCTGGCTTAGGTATGATGGTGCTCTAGGACATTAGACCCCCATCTTCTTGGTCTGCTGACTTTCCAAATAAAGTCATCATTCCTTGCCCCAACACTTTGTCTCCCGATTCACTGGCCTGCCGTGCAGCGAGCAGAAAGAGTTTGGACTCAGTAAAGGTTGTGTAAGCTTATGGGCATCTTTCTCCATTTTCATTACAGAATCTGGAGGCTTACACTGGGGGATGGCTCACAGAAACTTCACAAGGAATGATTTCTCCAATTTTGAAAAGCAGTTCTAAGCAGCAGTACGACCACAGTTGGCTGAGTCCCAGCCAGCTGGGAGGTGTGCTTCAAGTCCTGAGTTACTAATGCTGGTTAGAAAGCAGAATATTCTGATCTGAAATACTGGAGTTATATAATTAGCCCTATAGGAGACACCTAGCAAGCTTCCTCAAGTGGAGCAGAAAGGACAGGAGTTCCAGCAGGGTGTCTGTGGCCTCTCTCTGCAACAAGGCTGTGCACAGGGGCCTGTGGCTCTCATTTCGGTGCCCTCCTTGCCTGCAGTTTTTTTTTTTTCCCCTAAGTTTCACCACATGTGGGGTACTTTCATTCATTCTAGAAGTTTCACTGGGAATTTGTGTGTGTGCAATTGATGCTAGCAGACACAAAGAAACTCACTGCTCTTAACAGCCGTCCTTCAGAATGCTAGCGGTGTTCTAAGAGCGGGGAAGGGATCTTGATTCTTTACCACAGAACCCAGATGGCTCGTCAGCTGGCTCCTTCAGAGCGCACAGCAGACAGGCCCCTTTGCTGTATCAGCGTGTTGACTACAGCTGTAGTTACCTGGTGACAGGATGAAATTACACAGACAGCAGTTTACTTCCATACCCCCCACCCCGCAGTCAATTTCCTAGCGTAAGCCACTCTTCCAGGAGTCTGTAATTTTGATACCTGTTTAATTTCAAATCCTCTCTTGTCTGACAGAGTGATTTCTCACCCTTTTTAGATGGTGCCATGCACCCCTCAATTGGATTTCTTCTCCCTGCTGTTAGTTTGTTGCTGCCTGAAATATTCAGAGAAACAGCTCTCTAAAAGCAGTTAATTTTATTTGGATTCCACACATGCACATGTGTGCACACACATACACAAATATGCAGGGTTTCTTTTTTTTCTTTTTCTGACACACAAAGGAATTGTTCCAGTATTTTTACTTTCTAGTTTGTTAAATATTTACATTGTATCCTCAGAAAGCAAACTTTCCCATAGATAAATATGAAACTTACAATATCTAGATTTTTTGAGAGAAATCTAAAGATAAAATGGACCTTTAGCTATTTTATTCTGAACTGAGTCTACCATTAACAAGAAGGTGCCATAAGTTCTAATCTACCATTGAGTTCTTTTATAAATGATTCCCAAAGATCCATAAACTTATCTTAGTGATTCTACAAAACTCTCAGGCTATGATCAGGTCTCAGCCCTGTTGCTGGAGAACGACTAGTCTCATCGCAGGAGGTAGACACCAGGAGGGGGATACCGAGAAAATGACGCATGTGCACGCGCAACCACACCCCCCCTCCACGTTCTTCTTTGTAAGCAGAATATTCAAATCAGGGACAGAGCCGAAAGGACAACCTATCTGAAAACGTTTCCTGGTACAGAATCCTCATGCTCACTAGCTACACAAAGGCGTAGTCTCACAGCTCATTTTTCTTTTGCCCCTTCCTTTGCAAAGGGGGTACTGGTTGGAAAGAAAAATATTTTCATGCCTCTCTGTGAGCAGGGAGCTGACTGGACAAGTCACTTCATTTTCCTGTCTCTTTCTCCCTAACAGCATCTCCATTTGGCTGTATCTTTGGGAAGGCCGGTAACATAAATTTGTCTTTCTGGAAGATAAACTTATTTTAGTTCTACAAATAATTTTTTCTCTTTCCTGATGTCTTAGCTACCCCTCATGTTAACCCATGAATTAAGGTGTACATAGCATGCTTGGGGAGGGGATGTGTGTGTTGGGGGCAGGGGACAGTAACCCATGTTCGTGTGAAGCAAATACAGTGTGAGGCCCCATGGGATTCAGCCCTAGGACTGTGTCACAGTCAAAGAGACACAGGTCAACCAGTCAAAGCATCTGAAAAGTTTCAGTCTTGCAGCTCTCAAAGAACATTACTGAAACCCCAGTTTACAACCAACCCATAATGATCTTTAAAATCTTCTTTCCTTTTATCTCCAATTTATGAACTCCACCCCAGAATCTCTCCAGACCCTTGACTCTCAAGTTTTCACCAGAAATCCTCTTTAATCTTTAGGCCATATGATCCTAAGACAGAGACTAGGAGGCAGTGGCTCTCTTCAGATAAGTGAATCATACATAGCTCAGGCTGGATCTGTTTCTGTTTTAACCCAACACAGGCTATCCCCAGGCGCTGCAGCAGTCGTGGGACAGGATGTACTTTACCGGTACTGCAGTGATGTGCTCCCAAGTTTTTCCAAAAGCCAGACCTAATGTCCTTCCCACCTATTCGTAGATAGACTCAGTTTAGTTTACATATGGAATAAAAGGGTGATTAAAAATATGAACTTACAGTTTCAAATCTCTTCTATCTTGTGATCATGAAGTCACCAAACGTGGTACACTGGGAGTCAGTCAAACTGCAGACTTAATATAGATCTTTTTTAGAGCCTTAGTTTTACTTAAAAATGAATGTGTTGGAGGTAATTAATTTAAATAATTTTAATACCAATGTTAGAACAAACACAGAGACCCAACAGAAATAAAAGGAAAACTCTGCATAATTTTTTCAGTTAAACATTGACCCTTCCAAACAAGTTTGCACTTGGCAGACCACTCTGGCTACTCTCCTGGACCCAGACACCCAGCAGTAATTTTTACCCTCTTCAGCATCAGGGGACTGGAGGGGAAACTTTTAGAATCATTAAGGCGGTGATTCTGCCCACACCACAGCTGCTGGGATCTCACCAGTGATCCACACAGTCTTCTAACACAGGGGTGCGGCTGAGAAGTCTGACAAATTCAGAAAGCCATGTGGTTCATGACCAAGAAGGCAAACATTAATTTTATTTGCAGGGCAGTCATCAGAAATAAGTGTGTTTATTTGCTCCTCTAAAATGATTCGGATTTAGGTCACTTACATACAGAATCTCTACATCTACCACTACCTCACTTCCCGACAGAGAACACAGACGCAAACACAGAAATAGATAAAGCAAGCAGTAAGATCAACAAACAGCAGACTGAGGCACCAAAATGCAAGTGCTGGGGTTTCAGTCTCAAAAGAAGCCACACAGAACCGTTTGGGGCCCAGGGAAAATGCATTACATGAGATCACATTCCCGGATGAAGGAGACTTTGGTTTGGAATCCCAGCACCCAGTGCCTGCCTGAGCACGGTCCGGATGAGAGCAGATCCTGCCTCCTGACAGCATCCCTGCACTCCTAGCATGTGCACACGGTGCACAGCCTGCCCGGTAACTTTGGGCAGCGGTGCTATGCAGTGGGAGCTCCCACCCACCAGTAACAACCATGGTAAGAGCCCTGCGTGCATCTTCTTGTGGGGTCCCTCACCAATCCTGGGAGGTAGATGCTGTTCTTCCTCCAATTTTATCATCAAAAACCCTGAGCCTTAGTAATGCTATTTACTACTGTACACACCTACATTTGCTCTCTCCAGAGAGAGGCACACTTAAAGAAATGAGAAGCCAATGACCTCTCTCCTTCCTGCCTTTCAACCCACAACCTTCTGGGTTTGTGTAGCCCGTCCAGAAACCCCAGCAATTTTATCCACCTCACTGTTAGGGACATTTTTCCTGTAGGCAATAGACTCCTTCTGGGCTCAAACACAGAGGTTTAGAAGAGCAACCCTTTTTGTCCTCACACAAAAGGAAGGGCTTCGCGTCAAAGCTCTGGGGAGAATTTGGTGCTCGACAGACAGCTTCGGGAGTCACTGAGTGCAGCTGGACATAAATAACATCACTTAAGCCAGGATGTGGCTTGGTGACATAGCTAATTCCCACTGCAATCACTTTGCCAGAAGAGCTTTCAATCCTGTTTCACGTGATTTCACAAACCCTTGAACTGCACAGGTTTTTTTCACACCCACAGAGGTAATAAGTGACTTCTGAGAACACTTGCACAGTCGGTTGGCAGAAGTCAAAGAAACTGGTGGAATGTAAGCTCTCCAGAGGCCCTTTTCCTGTTCCCTGTGGACTGTGCATCGGTGAGTGGAGGAGGCCATGAGGGGTGGGGGTAGGGGCGGGTGGCTGCAAGTTCACAAACAAACTGACTTCTCAGTTGGTGGGTAGGTTTGCCCCAGTTTTATCAGGGGATGGAAAACAAACATCAAAGTTTCTCAGGATTCATGGCAGTGGCCAGATGCAGGCTGGAGCTCCAGACTGCAACAGATATAGGGTCCCTGTTCACAGACCGTCATGTCATCTAGACACCTAAGCCACAGAGCACAGATGTCACGGATGCGTTAAAATCTGCCCCCACCCCCACCCCGGAGTTTACCTACTGGGTGTGCGAAGTGTGTGCACTTCAGAGAGTGGAGGTCTCTCATCTCTTTCCTCTGCTACCTCCCAACATCTTTTAACTCAGCATCTGCAAGTGTCCAAAGACAAAGAGACGCCAATATCCCCCACTGCATATTCTGAGACAAAGAGCAGCCCAGACATTAACTATTCAGAAATTCATAATCAGCATAGCCCAAACAAGATTTTTTAAGTCATTTCCCGTGGACACTTTATGGCAGCAGATTCCACAGCATATAAAGGAGCTATGTCCCACAGGAATTATAGTGGCCCAAGAAGGGCTCCATGAATCAGTCATACCAATTGTGACATTATATGCCAGAAAGGACAGAACTCTTTGCTGAAAACCTCTGGTAAACAGACTTCAATCACGGGTGTTATACCTGGATGACCAGTTCAGGTAGAACTCATTCATTCAGCACATATTTACTGCTAAGCACCAGGGTAGAGAGGGGTGAACACCGCAGTTATGGCTCTTATCTTGCAGAGTTTACAGGGTGGAGGGAGAGGTGATTAACAGGCAAAAGGACAAAAAAAGCATGGATGGTGCAATGATACCGAAGAGTGGAAGGAGGCAGTTCAGAGCCTCTTTGTTATCACACCTAACTTGACCTGCTCCCCCACATGCAGTAAAGCCAGTCTACGACACTGACTGGGTTGTGGCGAAGGCAAGCACGCCATTTAGTGCAGGGCACCGAGCAAGGACTCTGGGACAGCTAGTGCGCAGAACACCCCAACTCCCCCATGGGTTTCAGGACAGCGTTTTTAAAGGCCAGGTGAGGGAGGGCAGCCGCAGCTTATGCACAGTTCTCTGACTGGCTGATGAAGAGGTAACGGGGCGGTGTCACCAGGTTTAACGTTATCAACCCTTAAACTTCAGTCGGCCTAGGCTAGGGGCTGTGTGCTCAAGGTCATCAAGTAGTAAAGTCATCCATCTGGTGGGGATTTTAGCATCTGTAAAATTAACACTTAGGAAATGTGCATCAGACACTTTCATCTGGGTACTGCAGAGAGGAGCTTAAGCAGAGGATACGGGTCCTAGGAAGGCCCATGGCGTCCTGCTCGGCCACACCTTGTACTCTACCATGCAGACTTTCCTCAACGATTATGTCTCTCTCTAATGTTTCAGATTACTCTTAGGGACATAGCAGTGGGCATAAGTCATCTTTAGAAAATGAGCCGTTGTGCCAAACAGACAATGGATAGAGAACTCCAGGTAATAACGCTATCACATGCTCACAATGTCAGATCAGCCTAACCAAGCATCGTGAACGCTGCGTCTTGAGAGGCAGTGTGGGATAGCACCAAGTGCCGGCCTGGGCATAGGGCACGGACTACTGGCCATCTGAGCATCCCCTGGGCAAGGCACCTGGTTTCAGTGGCTCTCAGATTCCTCACATGGGAAGCGGGAAAAGTGGTAGGCACCTACCTCAGCGGGTTCTTGTCAGAATGTGCTAAAGAAATAAAATATGTCTGTCCACTGCTGGTCACACAAAACAGATAACCAAAGACAGAGCTCTGATTCTTATTAAGGAAATTCAGCCTCTCACTCCTGCACAGGGACAGCATGAAAGCTACCCATGGGCGTCTATGGAGGCAGGCTCTCCCTGCAAGCCCAGACAGGGATTCTGCACAGCCTTCTCCTCCTCTCCTGGAAGCCGAGCACTGTCTATTCATCCAAGATGAATGACCCTAGGCAATCACACAAACACTTTTCTGTCCTTTAAAATAATAGGGAAGGTAGAATTACTTCCACAATCTTCCTCAAGTTACATTCTTTTGATGAAGACAAGAGGAGTTTTGATCAGGGCAGAAATAACAGTCTATATTCAAAATGGATTCAGTGTGGTAAATATTTTTTTGACCACCTATATCATCCTGTGTTCTTAGCTCAGCTCTAAAATATACAAGAATGATTTATGTACAGAATCTTAGTGGAATATGTGCTTCAGTTCTCCAGGTTAACTTAACCTCTGCCTGTGGCACTTCGCTCTGAACACCTCAGCTCCCCCTGCAGCTGCTGCTCTGGTGTGTTTACTGTTTCCCTCTGAGCTCGTTTGTAATTGCAGCCCTGGAGCTTGCAAGATTTTCCACCAGGAGTTTGCATGCAGATGGTCTCAAGCAAACATGACTCTTGCCTTTTCCTAGAGAGTCTATGTCCAACCGTTCATGGGCTAACAACCACCTCGCTCCAATCACCACCCCTGCTGTGCACTGAGCCCTTATTCGGTGCCTGGCCCTACTATGAGTTTTTGTATGTGTTACCTTGATACCTTACAGTGACCCTTTGAGGAGTGTGCAAAATACAAGTGAAACAGGAGGGAGAGGGGCAGGACACTCCTGCTAGATAAACAGCCCTTAGGATAGGATAAAACCTGGCTGGAACCAGCTAAAACCAGGCTGGCTTTCAGGATGGCCCAGTCATCGACCTTCAGCTCATTATACCCTCATTGTAATAAGAAAACTCACTCCCTCTCGCACCGTGACAGTTCCAAAACGGACCATAAAAGGCCAGGAGGTGAACAGTCGTCCAATTCCTGGGAGTCTTCACTCTTCCGTGAAACAGCAAGGATATTCCTCCCGCGTCCTATTAACGTATGAAATGACTCAGCCCATAAAGACCAACAACCTTGGGCCCTGGGGCCGCTCTCACTTTGAGGCAGTCCAAATTCTGCCTGTGGACTTTTTCTTTCTATAAACAAACCTGCTCTCATGTTACTTCTGCTCACTCTTGAATTCCTTCCTGCACGCAGCCAAGGACTCACTCTGTGGCCCATGCTTATCCCGGGAAGGGACATCTCCCTCCCCTGCATCAGAAGTCAGCTCCTAAGGAAAGATAACCTCAAAACCCAGGGCAGTTCCACCCTAAACGGCAAACCAATGGCGACCACATGTTGTTCATGTATGCCTTTGTGTAAATAAATTATTGATGGGGACTCTAAAAATCACGGCTTTCCTCAACAGATTCCATCCCAACAGGTTCCCGTAGTTTCCTTTAGGCCGTAAGCTCCCTGGGACAGGGATCACGCTGTTTTACCTGTCACTGCATGTCCAGCATCTAACATGTGCCTGGAACTTCACAGGTTTTAACCACCTCATTAAATGCATAAATGGAGGCTACCATACAGTACAGGAGAGAAGGCATGATCCTAAGACCAGCTAGAATCTCATCAGCTTTGAGGAAGAACAACCAGTGGTGTCAGGGGGGTCCAAGCAGCCGACAGACCTGCATGCGAGTCTCAGCTCAGCTAGAGGCCTGGTGGAGCTGCACTCTCTGCGCCCCACAGGACACACGGGGGAGATGGCACACAGGGTTTGGGCGAAGCTGAGGCAGTTTTAAGAGAGCCACGTGGCACTCTGGAGAAGCCGGCGTGTCAGTAAGGCCTTGATGGAGAAGGCGGCACTGGACTTTCCTGGAGAGACTGACTGTGCAGACAGAGGAGGTATTCCTTCTAAGCAGAAGAATCAGCCTAAATTCAGACCACAGGTGGGGAATCCTGGGCAAGAACAAGGAACAGCATAAAGTTCACTCTTCTGCAACAAAGGGTGTGTGGAGGGAAATTGAATGGGAGGAGTGAGCAGGGCTCCAGTCCAGCTTTTATCCTGCACAGAGGGTGTAGGGGGTTATTCCATAGAAAAGTATGTCCCAGAGTGGGGGACCCATGCGTCACTGCTGCACACACACGGTGCCAGCTAGGCAGCACAGAAACGGTACCTGCATCAGTCCACCTCCAATCTGATGAAGCCAAGGTTGAGGCGGCTCTAGGACATCCAGCCCATGACAACTCTATGAGTCAGGGTCTCCAAGGAGAGATCTGACTCTGTCAGAAGTAGGAGAATTCAGGAGGGATTAAAGAAGGGACCATTGACCATGTACGGGGATAGGGAGCCAGAAGGGCAGTAACCCAGGGCTAGTAAAGGCCCAGCTGTCACTATCTCTAGGTGCTAAGAGACGAGAGGAGGGAAGAGTTTATGGTAACCAGAAGGAGAGAGCCACATAGAACAAGACACTGTAAAACAAGCAGTGAGCTTTGGTCGGGGTACAACATTGAGCTGCAGGCACCCTACTAGGGTGGAGGCAGGAAACACAGTCCTGGATCCACTGCTTCCCTCCCTGCTGGGCTCCCACAAGCTGAGCCCAACCGGAAGGTAACAGGGCCTCCAATTAATCGGCAGGGCTCAGCTTCCTGGCACCAGAGCCAGGACAAAGAAGGAAAATGGATCTGGAGGGACAAAGGGAAGGTAACTGAATAATCACCCACCTTTGCAAACACAGGGAGAGCAGGCCCCAGGTGTGCAGCCCCAGGCAGCACTCTCTGGCTAGGAAATACTACTTCTGTTTTGCCTGCATTGTATTTATTGTTAGTTTCTATTTATGATAGATGATACTGGCTTTCTATTAGAGATAAAGTTTCTTTTTAGAATACATTTAAGTAAAAAAAAAAAAAAGCCCATTTAAAGATAAATATGAAGTAAACAACAGCACAGATGGAAAGGAGAATAGCAAAGATAATGGAGGTGGTACTGGCATGACTGATGCTTGGACAAGGCCTCACAGACGACTGGGAGCCACGGACAGTTTCTGAGCAGGAGAGAGACTGGATCAAGGCTCTGCTTTGGGCAGTTTCCTGTGGCTGCAGCTATATAATGCAGCAGGGGAGAAAGGGGGGTACTTTAGGTTGTGACAATGGGGCTATGGAGGTAGGAATGGCAGGGACGAATTGGAAGAGAAAGGGTAGAATCAACAATATGTGATAATTCATTTCACGGAGGGCAAGCAAGAGATGAAGCAGAAGATAAAGGCTGCGACCAAAATTGCCTTTAAAAATCATCTATTACCAGAAATATTAGAACTGATGTAGGGAAGTAACATGACAGCAATCAAGGCCTGCTCACAGGTAGAGTTTTTATGTAATTCATCTCCTGTGAGACCATCTGCGGTAAAAGGAAAACACGAACGTTTATCTAATGTGCGTCTCCTCCTGGTGTTTCTCCAGAACAGCTGGGTTTGTTTTTCAGATTTGCAGCAGAAAAATTGGGAAGGTCAACCAGGCTTGGCACCTAGCACCAGGAGGGCAATTTTCATGCCTTGATCAGCATCATAGAGGGGGTGATTTTACAGCACACAGATACTTTGGGTGTTTATTTTGAGCTTTGAAGGAAGCTGGGAGATCTATTTTCTGAAAAGACTATTTAGTTAGAAAATTGAAGTCAAATAGACATTATCATACAAGTGTCCAATAAAAATAATTTGAAACTAGAGGTTAGAAATAGTAACAGCTAATCAAGTTTGAAATAAAAGCTTTGGCCTGGTAAGAATTTTGGGACAAGTTTCTTACCTTATCCTCAATTAAACACACACACACACACAATGAATTTCTAGACTGTGCTTCACTTGTACGAAAATTACTTTCAATTAAATTCTCAATTTCTGGTTCCCTGAGAGTTTTAACCATCGTGTTTTCAAATGAGCCAGTGATTCACAGAATAGAGAAAAGGAAGAGACTGATGAGATGATGGAGTGTGTCCCAGAAGCAATCCAGAGGGTTTTTTCCCGCAGTCCACTTTCCATCGCCTTATTCAGTCTTGGTTTTAAATGACTCCAGCAATGGGACTCTTCATCTGTCTAAGAGGCCTGTGGGAGCCCTTTCTCAGTCTAAGAGTCTTCATTTTAGAAAAGAATATTCTGATATTAAGCCCTGTTATATCACTCTCCTCTCCCAAAGGAGCCCCACTTCTTCTGCCATTATGTCCTTCAACTCCTCCAGGTGCTAGGAAGAGGCACTGTCTTTCCTCATTGGTTACTCTTTCCTTCCCCCTTGCCGATTTCTTATTCTTTTTGTATCTGAAGATTTCTATGCTTTTATCTGCACCTCTGATCCCTATCACCATAGTAACTGAAGACTCTGACAAGGCTGTCGTTTCAAAGGCCAGCTGCTTATACCTTCATGGTCTTTACCTCCCATCCAGCATGATACTTTCTAGAATCCTGAGCATTTCAGCCCTGGGTGACCAGATACCAGCCTGGCGACCAGGGCCTGCCACAGAACCTGCATATGACCCAAGGATTGTGATCAATGTGGTAGAGGTACCTACCACTCTAGGATTCAGAGGATAATGGAAATCTGGCTGTGTATTTTTACACATTTAGAAGTAGAATGGACACAGAATCAGGAAGTATCCCATTTTTGCAGTTGACCAACTCTGAGTCTCTGGACCTCAATTTCCACATTTGTTAAAAGGAGGTGTTGGATTGCATACCATAAGGGCAATTCATGCACTAAATCACTGGAGCACAATTCCAGTTTGAAGCAGTGACAGCAACATCCCCCACCCAGGATCACCAGATTTAGCAAGTAAAAACATACAATGCCCAGTTAAATTTCAATTTCAGAGGAGTGAATACATTTTAATATAAGAATGTCCTTTGCAATATTTGGGACATATTCATACTAAGAATGTATTCATTGTTTATCTAAAATTCAAATTTAGCTGGATGTTCTGTGTTTTATCTGGCAATCCTACTCCACACGTTGTCTTCCTGATTGCTGGTTGGCACGTAGGTGGCTGAGGAGAAGACTCTGGTCCTCATCACCTCGCACCCCGATGCCCTGACAGAGCCTCCAAAGCTCGGCTGAAGCTGCAGGCTGTTATTCCCAAATATGTGCATGCTTACTTGCTTCTCAAGGTTCCTCCACACTCCAGATGTGACCAAATGAGGGAAAATACTTTAAAAACACTAAGCATGAACACCTGCCTCAAAACGTGCTGACAAGGTGGTCATGAGTCTGCAGCTCTTCCCGTACCACAGTCCTGCACAGTTAGAAGTCCTTCCTCTCAGCATTCGAGCACTCTCCACAACAGGACGGCCACATCTCAGCTCTGGTGATAAAACTACTCATTCACTTACTGGAAATCTCCCACGTGCCGGGCACCGTGCTAGGGACTATACGTTCATTTAACCTTCAGAGCTGTCCTGTAAGAATGGAACCACGCTACTTCCATTTCACAGATGAAAAGACAGGCCAGAGGAGCAAAGTGACTCATCTGAGTTCCCACAGCTCACAGCTCACAGCTCGTCCATGAAAATGGAAGGGCCACCAAAGGATTTTCACAGATCATGACAAAGTGATTATAAATTTTATATCTGAAAGAAAAGGCCAAATACACTGAGAAACTCCTGAGGAAGTAGCCAGCCAAGAGACTGACTTGGCCCATCAGAGAATAAGGCTTATTTTAAAGCTACTGTCATTTAAAGCTATTGTAATTAAAACAGTGTGGTACTAGAGGAGAGGAGGACAAACAGGCAAATGGAAGAGAAGAACAAATCCAAAACCACAGCCATGCCTGTAATGGAAACCTGACCAGTCCCCTGACGGGAACATGACGGGGCTGACAGGCAGGGCAGCGGGACAAAGATGGTGATTCAATCAAGAGCAGATCATACAGAGAAGCAAAATGGAATCTCCACGTCAAAAAACACACAAAAACTGAGTCCATGTGCATTAAATGTGAAGGACACAACTTGAAAACTTTTAGACAAAAAAGCTATCACCTCTGCATAGAGAACTTCTTAAACAAGATGCAAAATAGCACTGAAGAAGGACTGATCAAATGTGACTAAGTAAAAGTAAAAAACTTCAGCTTATAAAAAGAAATCACAAAGGGAAAAGAAACAGGCTGGGAAATGACTGACAAAGGATTGGCCTGTAGACATGCACTGTTCTACACGTTGGCTGCGACACACACGTGGCTTTGGAGCAACTGCAACTGAACCAGCATGAACTGAGATTTGCCCTTAGTATAAAATACACGCCAGATTTCAAGCTTTTCATTAATTTGATATGATAATATTTTAGATATATTTGGATAATACAAACTAAGTTACATGAAACAGTTATCAACACCAATTTTATCCGTTTCTTTTTCCTTTTTTAATGTGGTTACTAGAAAATTTTAAGTAATGTATGTGGCTTGTTTGATGTTTCTATTGGGCATCCTAGATCCGGAATCTAGAAAGAGCTACAGTGAGTTAATAACAAAGAACAAAACTGAATAAAAAAAGATAAAAAGAAAAAGGTCACGAAGAGATTTTTCACAGAAGAAACATAACTAGTCAACATAAGAAATGATCAACCTTATGAACAATCCAAATTAATTACAAACTAAAACTGCAATGAAACATATTCTCTGCCGTCAGATTAGTAAAATTTAAGAACTCTAACAATACCTAGTGTTGGCAAGGGCATGGAGCAATGGGAAGTCTCATAGTTACTGCAGTTGGGAATAAAAGTTGGTACAATCACTTCAGAAAATAATTTGGCATCAGGCAGTAAGACTGAACACGCACATACCCAGGAGTGAGTTCCCCGGTTCACAAGGCATCTCCCTGAGAGAACTCTTGTTTGTGTGACATGCAATGTGCACAGTGATGCTTTTAACAGCCTCATTTGTGACTCCCCAAACTGGAAATAGCCCAAGTTTCCACCCACTCTACAGTGGTTTAATCAGTTGTGAAAAGCTATGTAAAACATTCCAAAGGAATGAACTGAAGCTACATCTAGCTACACAGTATCAGAGACACAGAGAGGTGAAAACAAAATGGTCACACAAGATCCAGAAGGCACCCTCTCTGAGGGAGGAAGGTGGGCACAACGGGGGGGGGGGGGAGACGTCAGTCAGGTTCAATATCTTAAAATGTGTGGTAGGCCCACAGGTGCTTATCTTCCTCTAACTTAAATTTTAAGTATACACCATATATCCTGGTTTTAAAGTGTGATATTTCACAACTTAAAGGGGTTTAAAAAAGGAAAAAAAAAATTACTCTGTCCCTATGTGTGACACTGCATTCATCCAGAAGCACTGCCTTTCATTTGCTTTTTAATAATGACATCTCTCAAGTGGGGCCATGTTCTGCTGGTCCTCTCTCGACCTGGCTCCTCTTTCTCCCATCCCGTCCTATGTCATCTTGAGATTACTTATTTTATATGTAACATCTTTGGAAAAACAACAGCGCGAGGATTGCTCTTCTTGTGTTTGATTCATCTCAGTCACTTTTCCCAGGAGTAGCAGCACAGACCAACAGGCTAGCACTCCACGCCCAGGGAGTTTAGAGAACCCCAGGGGAGTGCGCAGCACCGAGGAGCCCAGCCCTCTACTCACAAGTTCTCTGCACCCTCAGTCCAGTGCTGCTTTGATTCCCCCATTTGAGTTTTTGTCAGGTATGAAAGGTGATTGGAGGCGCTCCTCAAACAGAGCTCGTGGCCTCCTGTCAATATTCCCGGGCAGGTACATGAAAATAGAAAGGGGCAGACTTACTGAGGTAGGTTTAGGGTGGCCAGGTCTCCCAGGGGGTTCTACAGCTCTCAACGCACACTCAGGCAAGGGCAGCAAAAGAACACATTTAGTCAACTTGAAAATTGGACCTCGAGCCTGGTCCTAACACAACTGTAAGTCTGTTTTTTTTTAAGAGATCAAACCACCCTAGCAGGTATTTTCCCTCAAACTTTAAAATTTTTCCCTTCCCCTTAGAAATGCCAAAATGAATCCCCAGTAGAAACATCCAGAGTATCAGGTGCAGCTCATCTTCCTTAGACTAGAACAAAAACAAGCCCCTAGTAATTGTGTGTGTGTGTGCGTGCGTGCGCGTGTGCGTGCGCTTGTTTTAATTCCAACACTGTAGCACCCTTAAACCATCATCACCTTGGAAACATCATTCCTTCCACCTGAGGTCTTCCCTGGGCACAGCCTGGAGCAGGGAGAGTTTACGGGGCCCGCTAATCTCATCAGCAGGTTTTCAGGACCCTGATCTTCTGACTCTTCTAGGTGAGCCCCAAGTCCTGGTTTTAAAAAACATGACGAATCAATGCACAAACCCTTATTCTCACCGTGGAGAGGAACAATTACTAAAATCTATTTGCCAGTAAATGTGCCTTGTCTTGTAAATCATTGGGTCGTTAACCTTAACAATGATGGTGTGCTGTCTCTATCCAATTCAATTAAAGTACAGACCAAGGTAATACTTAAGAATACATTTCAGGCAGAGGAATATACTATTATATCCTCATAAATTAATACATTTATTTCACATCTTGGAAAAAGAACACTGCATGATAAACAAAGGGGAGAGAAGAAACAAAGGCAATGATTTTAAGAATAGCTGAAAAGGACTAGAGAGGAGAGGAATCCCGAGGCAAAAAGCAAGTCACTTACAGCCACCACTCCCTCTGGCATCGCTGCAAAATTTCCGGGCTAGGTGAAGGATGGAGCAGACAGTGCACTCAGACTGCAGCTGGCTTGTGTTCTACCTCATGAGACAGAAATTCCTAAACTGTACAAAACAGCAAAAGAGTTCTCTACCTGTTCCTCGTCTGGTACGACTGTAGCTGAAAAACTTGATGCTAAAAACTAGCAGAAAGTTCTGAGCCTTGACACTGATTCTCTGGAGTCCAGGAAGGAGCCTTCTCTTTCCTCAACACTCTGAAGGTTAAGCCAAGGGAAGCCTCACTCACAGCACCCTCAGTGTTCTTCCTGCTTCCCCATTTCAGGGGTTAGGGAGGGATTAAGCAGCCAAGCATTCTAACAGGGAACATCTCTCAAGACTTACGGTATCTGTCACAAGGTTAGGTAACAGATATGTGCATTTAAATTCTTCACAAGGGGCTCAAAAGGAAGCATCTCTTCGATTTTCTTTCTCCTCTAATTCCTCTAACCTGGACCACTTTCTAGCCACAGCCAGCACAGCTTAATTCATATGATATATTCGTTCTCTATTGCTGCCCTAACAAACTGTCACAAACTTAGTGGCTAAAACAATTCAAGATTATTACCTTACAGTTCCACGGGTCAGAAGTGTAAGGCAGGCTCACTAAACCAAAAATCAAGGTGTAGGACGGCTGTCTGCACCCCTCTCTGGAGGCTCTCGGAAACAGCCTGCGGGCTTCCTAGCTCATTCGGGCGGGTGGAAAATTCACTTCCTCCCTGCCTGGGAGCGGAGGGCTGTTCTGGGGGAGGCCGCTGGCATTTCTCAGTTGGCGCCCCTTTCTACTTCTTAAAGCCAGCAACAGCAGGTCGAGGCTCTTTAACTCTTCAAACCTCTCCTGCCTCTTCTAGTGCTCCTTACGCTGGCTTTTCTCCAAATTTAGCCAGGAAAGGTTTATCTGTTTTGAAGGGTTTGTCTGATTACACTGGGTCTACCCAGATAATCCAGGGTAATCTCACCATCCATAACCTTAAATCACATCTACACAATCTCTTTTCTCATGTAGGTAACAAACTGCTCGGTTCCCAGAATTAGGGGATGGACACCTGGCGTGTATTATTCAGTGACCATGTAAGAGGTGTTCTCACCTTGGATGAGCCAAGGCTGAGAATAAATGAAACCTGACCATCTCTTATCTCCCTTTCCTTTCCCACCTCCTTCCCGACGCTTCCCTTCTTTACTCTGAAAGTAGAACTTGGCTACTCACCATATTCCCATTCTGAAAAGGAGCGTCTGGTTGCAGGACTCTCCCTCGAGACGGCCAGGAAGACCACTCTTGTGTCTACTCAGCTTTCTCCGGGTGAAATGTTCTCTTCAGCATTTAGCCAGTGGGTCCCAAACATTACGTTACATGAGAATCACCTGCAGGCACAGGTTCCAATTCAGAATCTCAGTCTGATGTGCTGCTGTTGAAGACTGACATCACCTGGCGTTCAGCAAACTGGGAGCAGGTGGCTTGAGAAGCTCTGTTGGCCCAAGCAGGCAATGGAGGTATGTGTGGTCCCAGAGAGACCCCAGCCCTGGAAGATGAGCCTCTGTCCAGAGGCCCTGCACACCCCCTACTTCTCTTCCATTCGTGGCCACAAAAGACTAGTTTCCTCCCAAAAGGAAGAAGTAACTTGGCATCTCTGACTCTGTATTATGTCTCTCTTCTGCTGCTTTAACCTGAGCCATAAGCCTCTGCTTAGCCCTGCATGTAGACTTGTTAATCATTAAAGGAATTCTGCTTACAGCTTAAGATTTATGCAAAAAGCCCCTTACCTGAAACTTGCCTCCCACAGGGAGATAAGGAAGTATGAACGAAAATAACTGTCTTCTCAAGATTTATAGGAACACCAAGACCAGACCACGTCAGCTGGGCTCAACAGAGCAAGAACTAATTTTTTCACAACCCTCCTCCCACACTTGCTGGCGCCTCCGCCCAGACGTCACTTCCTCACCTTAACCCCTTCCTGCTTCCCCCTTTCCTAGAAAAAAAGCAGCTGGAATTCTACCCCCAATTAAGATGATTAGTCTGCCATCTTCTCGGTTTGCTGGCTTTCCCAATAAAGTCGCTTTTCCTTGCTCCAACGTTGGTCTCTCAACTTACTGCCCTGCTGTGTGGCGAGGGGCCACACCCGTTGTTGCTGGCGCCACAAGTCCCCGAGGTCTCACCCTATACGCTTTGGTAGTGTATCATCATGAAAGCACCCCTTTGGAGTCAGAAGAAAGTTGTGTGATCGCGGGCAATTTGCTAGTCGAGGCCCCACGTGCTCATCCATCAGATGGAGGTAATAAAACTAATTACTCCAGAAGGCAGTTACAGAGGTTCAGGGAGACGCTGCCTGCAAAGCACAGAACACAGTGCTCAAGCCCTTGATAGAGACGAGCGATTGGTTGTCACCGATACCACCATCATTCAGCTTGGCCCCCACCTGCTCGGTGACCTGGGCAGTGGCCTGGCCTCTCACATGCTGGTTCACTCCTCCCAGTAGAAAGAAAAGAGGAAGGCCTTTACCCATTTCGGGAGGTGAGATGGGAATTTCAAGGCATTTACTTGCCCCAGTGGTTTGCCTTATTGCCCAAACCCGGAGAAACACAGCAGGCGAGACTGTAGAATTTGCGGGAATTACACTGTGGGCAGCCTTAAGTGAGCAGGCCATGGGGCCCAGGCCAAAGCTCACAATAGCTTGCACCTGGTAAGACGTAAATGTACGCATGCGCTGGTAGCGTGAGTCAGCATTATGAACAACACGCATGCGCCACTAGCATTAGCAAAAGGACAAGTGCGCCACATCGGGGGCGCGCCATCTTGTTGAACTAGAAGAAAGTGCCGAGCACCGTCACTGCTGCTGCCGCCCACCATGCACGCCACCAGCTTGTACTGCAATAAAGTGCTGTCTTGGTCCATGTCAGCCCCTCACGCATTAATGTTGGCTCCGCGCACATTCTTCCAGTTGGACAGCTCACCTGCTCGAATTCCTCTCCAGCCCCCCTAGGCTGACATATATGCACTGTTTTGCTATTAGTTTTAGACAAACTTTTTCTTTGAATGGCCGATAGTATTTTTGTTTTTGTAGGGTATACAGTCTTTGTTTTGTCACAAGCTCTCAACCCTGCAGTTGTAGCGTGGAAGCAGCCATAGACAATACATAATGAAAGGGTGTTCCCATAAATCTTTATTTATTTATAAAAGCAGATGGCAGACTGGATTTGACCTATGTGCCATAGTTTGCTGATTCCTGTTTTAGACAAACAGCTAGAAGGTTCAGGTTTAGTTCCAGTGATGGATCCCTACTCTGCCCTTTATTTTATTGTCTCTCATAAATATTTGTGAATTTACTCTCTACAAAAGCATATTTCAACAAATGTTTATATCCATGGGCATGCTTGGAAAATTGAAATTCATGTAAATGCTCGAGACACATTCTGAAACCCACAAAAGAACTTAATATTAAAGGACCAGGTGTTATGATAAATGATGCATTACTTTGGAAGATACTGGACGCTATAGAGCTGTGTGATTTTAGACAAGTTACTCACCCTATCTGACCTTTAGTTACCTCCTCAGTTTAAGCCTCAAGTAGTCTCTATTTCATGATAATTAAAAGCAGTAAGCATATGAAGTGAAGCAAGAGATATAATAAAGCTCTTAGCCCAGTGCCTGGTGCATGGAAAACACTCAGGAGCATCACCATTATTTCTCCTGTCACCATTAGAGACCCTACCATGACGTGTTTCTTACTTATAAGAAAATAAGTCAACATCGACAGAGAGAATCCTGTTGAGGCAACTGCCTAGGTTTCCTCTGAATAGGGGTGTAGACTTGGGTGGGGAGAGTATTAGGATTCTGAAAAATTGTCTCATGGTTTAAAGTGTTTCAGTAAGTCCATCTCATGGCTTACAAACTGGAGGCCAATGGGACCAATGGTTGTGTTATCACAGTGTCTAATTCTAAAATATTGAATGAATTTAAGCCACAACTTTCATTCACTGCTGTCTTAATAAAAAGTAGCTACACACTGTTATGTTATGTTATCCATCTGACCCAATTCAGTATCTGACCTCTGCTCCTAAACTTCTGATGCTAGGCTTTACTATTACAACCCCAGCTTCTTATGTCATGATCTCATTGCCATCCGTATATCTAGAGGAAGAGCCCTTATCTTTTCAAAAACATATGGCCAGTTCCCAGAACTAACGTCACCCAAGGCTGCCAACAAATGATGTAATGAGACAACTTAAGAGCAAAATGAGATGTTTTCTTCCTTCCTTGCTTGTAGCTGCCAGACCTCACAATATAAAAGCTGTTTGAGGCTCTGTTTTCACACACTCACAGAAATGTTTCTTTAGAAATGCATTTGTTTTAAGAATCACTGCTGACATTCATTACTGAGGGCCCAAGGAGTCTTTGAAGACACACTCAGGTGAGATTACCAGGAGGAAACATTTGTTTAATCATGGAGTAACTCAAGTTGGGAAGTGGCCCAGGTGGGACAGGAGGTTTTCTCTTCCGTGATCAGGGTCAGACAAAGAGGCAAATGGCAGATGTCAGGCGAGAGGGGTCCTGGAGGGACACCTCCACCACGTGGTTTCCTCTGTTTTGCTCGTAAACCTATATTAACAGTGAGCAGAGGGTGCAGCCAATCTGGGTCCACCTTCCAGCAAGCGGGATGAGGTGACACCTACTCAGGATCTCCTGTAGCCTTACTTGGCCCTGGACTTTCTGCCCACGAGTGCTTAATGGGCACTGGTGTTCGGGAAGCTACAGAGCAGGCATTTTAATGAACTCGCTCTACCCAGACCGCAGAGTCAAGAGGATAGTGACATTGGTAATAATATTCTTAATATGAGTAAGGAGTAATAAGCACTATTTTAGACATGTAAATCAGATCACATCACCTTCCTGCTCAGAAAGCTCCAATGTTTTCCCCTTTCACCTGAAGTAAAACCGAATTTTCTATGAGGCCCACATGATGACCCTGCAGGACCTGGCTGCACCTTCCCTGCACACCTCTCCAGGCTTACCTAAGTGGGCGAAGGTAAGTGGGCCCCAAGTGTTCTTAGCCCACAGCACCTGGGGTAGCACCTCCACCTGATCAGTGGGGGCTGGGTGGAGGAAGGGAGCCCCAGCATCTCGGCAGCACTAACCTGGAATTTAGCCTCGGCCTCAGGCAGCTGTTGGGGAGGGGAAGGAGAGACTGAGTTCTGACTCAAGTGCCACAGACTCTCACTGTTCTGAACAAGATTTAATAGATTTTCTGGAATAAGTATTTATTTGCTCTGTGTCCTTATGACAGTCAGGGAGTTTAAATGGTTAGTGTTTTTTTTTGTTTTGTTTTGTTTTGTTTTATTTCACCAGTCCTGGCTGTTTTGCTGGGAAGAGGGTCCATGAGGCTCATCACACCACCATTGTGAGAGTTGTCCCTCCTCCACCTTCATCTTGGGCCTCTCTCCTCCTCCCCACTCTGTGCCTGGAGGAGAAACATCTACACCGGGCTCATTGCTGCCACTGGATCTTTGCACTTACTCTTCCCTCAGCCTGGAAAGTCCTCCCTTGAAGTGAAGGCTGTTGCATCCTTACCCGAGTGTGGTTTCCACCTTGATCCCTGCAGGCAGAGTCCCTTCCCCTTGTGACTCAGGCCAGGGTCTGAGCAGGGTCAGAAAATGTAGACCAGGAGTCAGCAAACTACAGCCCATGGGTCATATTGGGCACACTGCATGTTTCTGTATAGCCCACAAGCTAAGAATTGTTCTTACACTCAAATAATTGAAGAGAAAAACAAAAGAAGAAAGATACTTGGTTACACATGAAAAGTACATGAACTGCACATTTGGGTGACTGTAAATAAAGTTTTACTGGAACACTGTCGTGTCCATTAATTGACTTTTTGTGTGGAGCTGCTTTCACACAACTACCAGAAGAATGAGGAGTGGCACACTACAAATCACAGGGACAGAGTTACGACTGGAAAGCCTTCTGGGGCCACATGTATCACCCGTCCATATGAAGACATTTTCAAAGGTGAAATATGTAAACTCTCACTACAGGGCAGCACTCACAGATGCACATGTGCCATCTACTTTGATGATACGAAACACTGTCTTTGACCCTTGAGAAAGCAAAATGTTATTCCCCAAAAAGAAGTGCATTCTTCTCATCAGTAGACCTATGTTTTAAAAATAGATTTAATTGTTATTCTATTTTGAATTTCATCAATCCATAAAAATGGTGTGGAAATCTGTTTTATCTTGTTATATAAGTACCTACAAAATATCCTCAGTTTTGCCTCTTGACCCCCAAACCTACAACAGTTCCCAGCTAAGTCTCACAAGGAAAATTCACCAGTCGTGGTGACTCTCTTCCCTTGCCGGGGAGCAATTTTACGGTGAGCATTTGGCCCAGTTCTGACCAACAAGACGCAAGAGGAAATCTAACTGATAGCACCTCCAAGCATCACACGGCTCCTTCCCATCATGTAGGGTCAGGGTTCATGTCCCTCCTCAGAAAGTCCTTTCCCAGCCACGGGGGGAAGTAGCCTGTGATGTCCCCTTCCCTCCCTCCCTAAGTCACTCTTCTAGCCAGTGCCACTGTCTGTCATTATCTTATGGAATGAATAAAAAAAAACACTAATAACATTTTAACTGATATTTAATAGCATTAATGGGACTAATATTTATAAAAACTGCTAACAAATAAATACGTATACCGTTCATTACTTAAGCTCACATTTCTAGAAGTGTTTTGCGCACACCGTACTCGGTGCCAGAGCTTATCACATGTCCCTCAGTTAATCTTCGTAACCATGTTAGGAGGTAGATATTACTGTCCCCCCATTACAGATGCCTGCCTACTTGCATTTTCTTCATTACCTTCTATACTACTAGCACAAGCAAGGGCAATAGCATAACAATAATAATAATAATATACTGGACTCGTTCTGCCCCTGGGACCTTGGTAGTGGGGAACTGCACTGAGCCATGGCGGGTTTGTCCCAGGCCCCATCCTCACCTCCCTGCAGAAGGAAACTCCAGTGGAAGAGGGAAGCACCCTCACGAGCGGCGCGTTTCCAGCCCAATTTACAGGGCAAGTGCTGCTGGTTATTGCTTCTGACTTGATGCCGGCCCCTTTCTCCTCAAGGAGGCTCTGTGGTGACAAGGAAATTGCCCAGTTCCTCACAGGGTCCTAGAGTTACGCAGACAGGCTGCAGCAAATCTCCTGTTATCTTCTGATAACTTCTCTAAGAGCTGGCCAACTACTATCTCCCCTGGGTCAGTTTCTGGGATGCTGGTTGACTTGATTTTTTTTTTTCCCCAAAAATGTTACAGCTTGGTTTCCAGAGGATCTCTGCTTTAAATCTAATAATTTTCTATGACACTAACTCCCGTGCCAAATTCCTGAGGAATGTCCCAGAAGGGGCATGTATGTAATAATTAACATGCATCCCCCTACGTCAATGGTCTCCATAATTCTAATTTTTAATTTTCATAGCAACAATGTTCATTTCTATGTCCTTTTATTAATAGTAAACCTGAAGGGTGTATTTAAGATGATCTAACTTAAAAGTATGTTTTAAGCCCTCTGTAGGCTCTGTGCCATCCTCAAAATTCACTTTAAGGGTTCCTGGAACACTTTGAGGAGATGAGGGGGTGGGGGCTCACACTTTAGTCTGGCGCTATTCAACAGAATTTTTTGGATGATGGAAATGTTCTAATATTTGCACTCAGCAATACAGTAGCCACCAGCCGTAAGTAGCTATGAGACACTGAAAAGTGGCTAGTGTGACTGAGGAAGTTTATTTCAAAGTTAATTTAATTTTGTAGAGCCACATGCGGCTGGGGACTACCGGAGCAGACAGCTCAGGTCTAGAGCGTCAGAGGGTGCGGATTTCACATCCGCAGCCGCCTTCCAGGGTGTAAAGCAGCGGTGAAGTGCTAGTTCCTCAACCGTGTCTGGAAACCAGCCAGTCGTTCTTAACGGCGATGGCAGTAACAGTACAATGAACACAGAGCCTTCACGCAACCTCACTTCAGTCCTCACAAAAACCCTGAGTCAGGCCCAGTCTGTCTCAGTTTAGAGAAGAGGAGACGGAGGGGTGCGACTGCCTGACCAATTTTACAAATACTCTCTAAGCAAGACTATCCCAGGTAAGAATCAGACAGCTGCAGCCTAACAGAAAGCAGGACAAGTGAGCCCCAGCTCAGCGGAGGGGGCTCTGCCAGTGGAGAAGAGGGCGGGGGAGGAAGGGCAGACCCCACATGCCCGGCACTCACACATCCCGAAGGGCACGGCTCCACCACCACTGGCTGGGCACTGGCCTCAGGGCTCTAAATCCATCCCACTTGGTCCTCATGATGACCCTCTGAGAGCAGTATTTCATTCCCATTTTCCAGGTGAGAAGAGAGAGGCTCTGAGGGTTGATTTGCCATGATTCGTTCAGCCTATGCAAGACCCCTGCTCATCTGCTTCCAGGGCTCCTGACAGCCCTACCCAGTACATGGGTGTCCAGAGCCAGGTAAAACTGGGGCAGAAATGGGAAAACAGTGGAGGTGTGGTCTTCATCAGGAAGACCAGAGGAATGCTAACGCCAATTATAATTCCCTTGCAATTCTCTTCCATGCCCTCCGCTTGTAAGCTGAGGCCCCAGTTTCCAGGACTCATAGAAGTTCATTTTTATTAAAATTCTGGGACATGTGGTAAGCATGGGAGAGAGCCCAGCACAGCCCCTGTATGACTGATGGTTCAGATCTCTTCTGGAAACCACATGGCAAAGAGAGATGGGCCGGGTACTATCCACACTAAGACCTGGAGCCACAAAGTCCCCAGACCAGGAGGAAGACACACCTGGCCCCTGCACACCCCCACCCCAATGGCCCTGCATCTAAACACGTCCTGCCTGAGAGCGCTGCTGGGGCCAAGGCTTTACAACAGGAGAAGGCAGAGAAAAAAGGAGAAAAGAAAGTGAGGAGCCACGAGGAAGGAAGAAACAAGCGGCAGCTGCCACCACAGGGACTCCCGTCGAGCCATGTGGCCCTAAAAACAGCCATACTGGTACTCAGGGCAGGAGCTCACAGAGGCATTCCGCTGGCCTCTAGATCTTGTGCCCAATTCCTGCCACACTCCCACCCTCACCCCAACTCCAGCTTCTCAGGTTAAGGTCTCAGTATCCTTCAAGTCTCACCTTAGATGCTGCTACTTCTAAGAAACCTTCCCTGATCCTCATTCCTATTTTATGCCCCTTCACTCTCCTCCCTCGGCTATTTCCTCCCTACCTATTCATCTACCTGTTCCCTCCTGGAGGAGATGGACCCAAGCGAGCCTTGCAGGGTCTGTCACGTAGTAATAACGTCAATGATGAGGACCCTAGGAAGAATTAACATTGACTGAGCAATCACTATGGGTCAGACACGGTTCTAAGCATTTAAATGTATTAAATTTCATTTTTACAGCAACCCTGTGAGATAGGTACTATAAATGCCTTCATTTTACAGAGGAGAAAAGTGAAGCACAGAGAGGTAAATATCTGGCTTAAGGAACACAGCTAGTAAGAGGAAGAGCTGTAAGTTGAAACCAGGCAGTTTGAGTTTAAACACTGACTAGTAATCACTTCACTAAATTGTTCAGTATGCCATTGCTGCTTGCACATGTTGACCTATTCATTTACCTACAATGCTGTTGTGTAAATCACCCATCTCTTATCTAAACCGTGATACACTGCCTCCTGGACTAGAGAGAGAAATGTTTGGAGCTCTGTATACCTATAAGGAGTTAGCAAATTTCCCAACAGTCATTTGCAATAACAGCAAGTCATCTAATTTGTTATTTGCACAGGATGTGCTGTATTAATTGCTCTCGGTAAGCAATTTTAGTCTTTCATATGCGCATTACACATTCCCCTCTAGAGAACCATACCATTAGATACAGGATTTGAACAAATTCTTAAATGTGCTTCGGGACAGTCTGGGGTTGGTAAAAGCAGGGTTCTGGGTACAACACAGAGAGTACGGTGAGAAGGACTGCAGGCGGAGGAAGCCTTGGCTTACTCTAATGTAGGCAATGTTGTGATGCTGCACCCCTTAAACACTGGCGGTGTTCTGTCCTTCGAATGATAAGCATAGTTTTAGTCAATCTTGATTCTGAAATAGGAAGGAAGCTCACAACCATGTGCTCTGGTGCGTATGTTCAGGGAAAAATGAGTATGTCATGCACTAGCTGGGCACCTACTCATGGCGGGGGTGGGGGGTGGTGTGGGGGATGGGAAGCAGAATCATGGCCTCTGAAGATACCCTCATCCTAACCCTTGGATCCTGTGCCTGGGCTAGCCTACATGGCAAAGGGAACTAGGCTACAGATGAAATAAAAACTGTATTTGGTTTATTGGTTGATCTTACTATCCTGAATCACCCAGATGGACCCTGTGCAATCTCAGGGTCCTCAAAAGTGGAAGAGGGAGGCAGGAGAGTCGGTCAGAGGAAGATGTGACTACAGAGGAAAAGCACAGAGAGATGCAACACTGCTGATTTGAAGACGGAGGGAGGAGCCACAAGCCAAGGAATGTAGGTGGCCTCCAGAAGCCGGCAAGCATAAGGAAACAGATTCTCCCCTAGGGCTTCCAGAAAGGAATGTAGCTCCGCCAACGTCTGGATGTTAGCCCAGTCCAGTGACAGCCGCGTTGCACTCCAAGACTAAGAAAATTAATTTCCATTGTTTTAAACCACTAAGCTGGTGGTAACAGGAAACTAGCATGGAGTGAGGGAGGCAAGGAGCTGAGAATGCTCTGCCTGGGAAGTTGACAGTCTGCTGGGCTCGCTCTCTCCTGGCTGAGCGTGACAGAGACACCCAAGTATCCTTTCCGCCACTTGCGGGCCTTGCTCATGGCTTAGGGGCAAACTACAAAGGTACAAAATCCATCTCCTGATGCAGGTTGAGCCCTCTAAATTATAGAGATAATTTAACACAAAATCAAAACAATAAACCCCCTGCATCTGATTCAAGTAGGTAGAGTTTCTGAGACCTAAAGTGCCCAGAAAAAAAGTTTCTCTTCCTCTTTCACTTGCCTTACAGACAGCTTTTTGAAAACCCTCAGGGTTGCAGCTAATGGCAGAATCCCTCTTCTCTCGTGTCCTGACTCTGGGGCCAGGGAGCGTGGGTGAGGGAAGCCAAGGCTTACAGATAGACAAGGATAAAGCTCACAGAGGACACTCACCCGGCTGGCCGGCTGCTCAGTGAAAAGGTTCAGACTGTTCTTTTGATCAGATGCTGTTTAAAGAAGACAGACTTAATGGAGGAGAGAGTCTGCTGCTCTCTGACCTTGGCTGTGTGTTTTTCTCCATCTCCTGTCCAGTTGAGCACTAAGAACAAACAATTGCTGATGAGCTGGAACATGAGATTGGAAAGGGCAGGCGACAATGAGCTAACTCCGAGGTGAGTCCCAGGAAACGCAGCTCTATTACAACCGCTCAGGGAAGAGGGGCTTGTTTCCAGAGAGTTTTAAAGACACACACGGTTTTAAAGCTTTAAGAACTGAGGTGTGAGGCCAGGCACGTCTGTGATCCAGGGCGGGTCATTCAACCTCCAGGAGGCCGTCTCTTCAGCTCAAGGGGAGTGGTTACACTTGGCCAACAGGTGATGATGGACTTTCCCCAGGAAAGCTCCTTCGTAGCAAAGAACAGAGGCCCACTGCAGCCGGCTCAGGTCAAGGAGGGCCACACGACTGATGTGAAGACACACACGGAGTCTCCCAAGACCAGAAAGCAGAAGTTCTGATGGGTTCTTGATCCCAGATTCTGCTTCATTAAAGGATCTACCTACCCAGAGTCCACGGAACTCTTTTCTTCCGGCTTAATCTTTTAATGGACTTCTTCTTTCTTTCTTTCTTCTCTCTTTTTAAAAACTGAACTGTAATTGACATACAATACAGTACCTAAAATGTAAGTGTGTGGCTCAGTGAATTTTTACATACATCCATGTAACTACCAGCCACAAGATATAGATCGGGGGGTCAGCAAATTCAGGCCTGTGAGCCAAATCCCATCTGCCACTGTTTTGTGAAAAGAATTTTACCAGAACACGACCACACTATTGTTTGTGTCTTGTCTACAGCTAGCTGAGAAGTTGCCACAGTTACGCGGTAAAGCCTAAAACCTTTAGTAGACGGCCTTCTAGGGAAAAAAAAATTGGCCAGCCCCTGACATAGAGCCTGCCCTGTGTCCCTGCCCTGTTGATTTCCCCCTAAGATAACCGCTCTTTTCACCTAGATTACTGCAGGTTAATTTTGCCTGCTTTGAACTTCATATAAATGCAATACTATCATTTTTATTCCCTGAACACTACCCATGTTCTTTGACATTATCCATGTCCATGAACATTACCCAAGATCATCCATGTTGTGTGGCACTCTCCCTCTTGAGCATCCCCGTTAATGTGACAGTCACACTGCAGGCGTCCTTCACTCCGTCCCACACAACAGGCTGGCCCCTCTCAGTCACAGCGGGTGCCTCCCTGATGCTGGCTCCACAGGGCCCCCAGGGGCAGCCCGGAGCCCTCTCTCAACAGTGCTGATTCCTGTCTCTCCCTCCCAGTCTCAGCCATCTATCTATTTCTGAACCATGAATGCCACTGAAAACCTGATCAGAGCTGGGAACCCTCTTCTCAGATAAATGCACAGGGAGTGAAATGCGCAGCTAAAGATTAAAATGTGTTCTTGTTTTGTTTTTTTTTTAACTTTTTTTCTCCCTGTGTCAGTGACAGAGATGTTGGAAATTCACTTTTTGAATTCATGAAGCTTTGCCTCTCTTAGAAAAAGAAGGAGTTGGGGAGAGGACACCCTGTTATCACTTTTAGCTTCACGTGAAAGGGTAGGAGCAGGACGTGTCCCCCTGTAGTGGGCACTAGGGGTGGAACAGGATCCTCTGTGTTCTGAGGACGCGATTGGAGGGTATGTGTCCCCTGGTAGATATGAGGACAGGGCACTGACCCAGCCCTCCGGTGGCTGCCGAGCCCTGAGAATGGAAGTCTGGCTCTAAGATTCAGCTCAGGTTCCCCGTCCAGGAGCGGCACGGCCATCATCACCACAGGACAACAGTGGTGTCTGCTGCTTCCGGTGGGGACTGGGTTCCACCAAGACTCTGCACGGCAGTGGGAAGCATCCGCAGCACTGGACGGACTGGTTTCCAGGGTTCTCCTGACTTGGGTATGAGAACTGGACAGAGCCCTTTAGGACTGGGGAAACTCCGAGATCTTGGATGACTCAGAGTGTGAAGGAACCTTAAGAGGATGACAGTGAAACTTCAGCTAAGACAGTATGAGTAACAGAGCAATTCATCGGTAAACAAGAGATGTGATCTTGCACCTCAGATGTTTGAAGCAGTTCATAACATTTATACATATAAATCCAAAATTCCACACGTAATCTAAATGGGTCCATGAGCCCTAGGCTAAGAGTCTCGGTTCAATATTCTATCCTTTCTGCTTCAGTTCCCACTGAAATAGGTAGAGCCTTTCTATGCTTAGATTAAATTCCCAAGAGAATGTTATTGGCCAAGCTAATATTTTTAATCAGGCCACACAAATGCCAGTCTCTGGCCATTCCATGGATTAGCTGTCCCATGGTCAGGCTCTCAGCACTGGGTTGGATCAACCGTGACGGGTTGGGGGACAGGGGAAGCCAAGTCCTGTGACCTCAAACATGGCCCCCTGGGCAGTGAGGCTGGGAGTGGGGCAACTTCCCTCAGAAAGAGGGTGAGCTCACGGCCTCTCAAATCCAGTCTAGGAGGCTTGGAAACTTGTAAAGCAACGCTGGAGCCTCGTAGGTAGCCGACACCTGGTGGCTAGTCAGGATGAAGAAGCATCGTGTTTCCTCAGGACGCGAGGCAGCCCCCAGAGGGTCACTTCCTTCCGTAGGACCCTCCCGCTGCTCCTTCCCTTGGTGACTCCGCCCGCTGCACAGTGAGCGCTGGGAGCAGGTATTCAACGTGCGCGGGTTGACAGGCTTGCAGAACACGGGCATGTGATGAGTTCACCCGTTTACAGAAATCAGAGGAGGGAAATTAAGAGTGTCCCTCAAGTCATTAAAACACAGGTAGGTTGGAGGGTTTTTGAAAAACGAATCACTTTAATAAATACTTAAATATAGACTAAGTGAAGATACTGCACAGCAATCTGAATAAGCATTCTGTCTAAATGATTATAAAAGTTGTTCCTTTCATCTAATAAATGTATGTAATTAAACGAATGTCACAGTTTGCTCTTGCGTGGTGACCACATGACAGAAGTGCAGAATTTTTACTCCACTTCTGGCTAATTAGGATGATGTGTGATTCTATTTCTTATTTGTGATTTTTTTTTTTTTAATTTTTGTGCTCAAACTCCCTTTCCTCTTTCAAAACCTGATGTTTATGTAGTGATAAATAGGTCTCCCAAGCTGAAACTCAAATGTGATTTGGCTCTATTCTCTTTTCACCCTAAATTAGTTTAGGTGTCAATAACAATTTAAAGAGAGTTAACAAAAAAGATATAACCTGGATTCTGGAGAAAGGGCCAAGGACATCTGCTTCATTCAGGACCCAACCAGGAGGGACATAGACTTGTTCCAGGGTGAGGGAGAAGTCCAAGCTTCACTGGATTTCATTTTTATTCTCTTGCTTTGGGGAGTATTTTTTTTAGAAGAAATAAAATTTTCTTTCAAAGGTGACAAGATGCTATAGAAAAAGTCCAGTGGTCACCTGTGAGTTAGCCCACCACATACGTCCTTACGCCATCTGAGACCTGGTTTCCTCATCTGTGATGTAAAGGACTTAAATGGATCCATCCCTCCCTCCATTCATTCACTTATTCTGCTAGTATTTCCTGAGTGCCTAGAACATGTAGACACCCACAAATGAAAGGTGGTATTTGGCTTCAAAGAACTCACAGCAGAGAAGTTACCAGCCCAGATTCTGGAACTAGATGGCCTAAGTCACAGCTCCCTGCTCTTATGAGCTGTGGACACTTTGATAAGTTCCTTTACCTCACTAAACTATTTCTTTATATTTAAAATGAGGATATTAATACAATATTATAAGACAGCTGTAAAAGTTAAACAGGATATTACATACAGAGTGTACTGCCTGGCAGAAAAATCCATATGAGCTGTTAAATTATTATTGATAAATGTGTTTAAATTGCTCTAATATAACTGTGTAAGTGATGCTTGAGGAACACTACGAAGGGAGCCATTAATTCCTTCTGGGATAGACTGAAAGAGGGCAGGTAGAATTTCAGAGGAGATGATACTGAAGTGGATTTCACAGGATGAGCAGGATTTTACAATGCAGAGAGAAAGGTAAGACAGTGAGGGCAGAGGGGGCCATACGTGAACATTTACAGAAAATGAACAGCAATGTTTTCAGGCTAAATTATTGATACAAGCAGGAAATGTGACTCAGTTATATCAGCAAGGAGCTGGTTTCTTTACATTTCTACTCTTCTCTCTTTTGTTATTTTCTTCTTCTTCCTAACACTGGACATCCCTCATGGTCACAGAGTGGCTGCCAACTACCAAGGTTACATACTTCCCAAGCAACATTTAGGGAAGAAAGGAAGCCTGCTCCTAAAGCCACCCGACAAGGGTCCTGGGCTTTATGATGACCAGCCCATTCCAGAACAAGTCTCTGTGGCTAGAGAAGAATATGGGCCAAGTGACTTAGGTCTGGGGCATCTCAACTGATCACTGTGACAACAGTGTGTGGTATGGGATCATCCTTTGGGCTTAGGCTCATCAGATCCACCTTGGAAACTGGATATCCCATCTTTGTATGTGTTTGTGTAGCATATGACTGCTACACAAAGGAGGAGAAATGGGATGGATATGGAAAGGCTGACCACATGCTTCATTGGTAGGCCATTTGTAGGCCACTTGTAGGCCATCCTTTAGAGTGTGGGGTTTACACAGTGGACAACAGGAATTCATTTATAGGCCAAAACTCACATTTTCGAAATAATTCTGAAGGCAGTTCGGGGACAAACTGGGGCAAGGAGGCCAGTGCACACCTAGTTCATCTCTTGGTTCCCTATAGAGCAAACACCCTAACTCTCCCAGGCAAACAGGTATTCCGGGCATACACCACACCTTTCAGAAACCTCACTTCTCAGGTTGAATTTCAACTCAGAGTGTTGAACTGCTCACAACCTCAAGCTGCTGACAGTAATGGAGCAATGGCTGCTATGAAATTCAGTGTGTTCTGAATCACTTCAAAGTCCCTGCACTCTGAGTCTTATCCTGAAAACCACTTCCAGGACGCGAGAGAGCCAAATGAGAGAATCTGCTGGAGACAGCAGAGGGGAGGATATGGGAGCCAGGGTTCCCTAGAAATGACATAACTTTGTGAGTCTGCCCACTCCTCTGTAACGCAAAGAAGGAATGGTCTTAACTTCACAGGCTGCTTATTCATCTGTGTAGCACAGTTTTATGAGCACCAGGCTAAGCACCAGGCCCTGTGCTAAAACTCGGGAGAGAAGCCGCAGGACCAATGTGTGTCATGTGCTTAGCAGAGTTCCTCGTAGATCTGGGAAGAGAGAAACAGGAGAATGGGAACCTCTGGTGATCAGGAAGACATGCTTTGAACACTTCTCATGCTGAGGCCATGGTGATTCAAGAACTGCCCACATCCTCAGAGGTCACAGTCAGAAGGCATAGTGGTCACAGAAAGAGGCCACTGGCATTTATTTGCTCTCTTGGTTAAGAAGAAAAAGATTCAAGGTTCCTCATTGCTCTCCTAATTCTGGAGTGACCCCCCAAATCCTTTCATTTGAAACCCACCATCATGTCCTTGGAATAGTTTCAACAATATCCAAAGGATGAGTTTTCTCACCTAAGAAAATCAGAACAACCTGGATGACTTGGATTTGTCTACCCTTTCCCCTCAGGGCTGAAATGCTTTATTCAGGGAAATATGTTTCGAGAGAACTTGGACAAACTCACATTTGAAAAACAGATTAATTTCCTGCTGTGCGGTGATCACAGCAGGGCTTCCTTGCTAGTGTTTCCAATGATGGCCTTGCCACCCCCACACAACCCCTGCCCAGAACTCTGATGAGAAGGCCTTGGGAATAAATAAGCTCCATGGCACACAGCGCGCAGAGAGCCTTCCTTCCAGAGGAGGATGCACCTCTGCCCGGGGAGGAGGGGGCCCACATATACATTCTCCCCTCCAAATACTAGAGCTAGGGGGAAGATGGCTTAAATTACTCTGATTTGCGATCAGGAAATGAACATGTATTTTTATTGCAGTATTCATTACACAAAGAATTTTGCTTAAAGCCATCCCTATATTACTTGATATGAATGTTATATTGCATTCTGTGATGCACAACTTCTTGGAGGAATATTTTACAGAGAGATTAATAAGAGGAAGTTTTAGCGTGTGCTTCCAGCACTCACTGATGGAACCAGTCTATTTCCATTTTTCTCCCTGGAGCTAGTTTGACGCTGGGCTGACATGCTGGTGACAACACTTCACAGAAGAAGGCTTTTGTGCCCTACCCTATATATATATATATATTCTAAAGTTAAAAGTACAGAGGCTAAAATTGAATGAGAGAACTCATAGAAATCAGCAATAAGCTAAAGGCAACACTTCTGTGCAAGGGTAATGAAAGGCGTATACCAAACGCCATTATCCTTAGGATGAAATGATTAGATGGATTAGATGTTCCTCAAGTAAGTGTAAATTAAAACACACAAGAAAAAACGGGCCTGGCCAGAGACCATCAAGACGGCCTGGTACAGGGATCTGCCCGTTAGCCAAGAGGTTCTCTCTGTCCTCAATAGGAGCTGGAAAATTCTCAGGGGCTTGGAGAGTGGGTGGTGAGTGGAGAGGGAGCAGCTGGTCCTCTCAGCAGCAGAGTACCAGATTAAATACCCACCTTGTTTAAGTAACAACCCTTCTTCACGTGTAGCCTTTTGGGGTGGGGTCAGACTCGCCATACCTTAGCGCTAGAGGTGGGCATGTGATTTAGACCACAACCCTCTGGCCACCCTGCTTGGTTCCAGATGGGAATACGTCTCAAGTCTAAGGCTTTGGTTAAAACTATTAGGAAAAGAACTAATCCTCCACTAAGATAGTATCAGTCTGAAGTTGTTAGGGTTTCAGTTGAGTGAAGGGAGCCTGCCTAAGAGCTAAGCCAACACAAGTGAAAAACAGAGAGATGGATTCTAATTAATATCATTTGAGATCCTCAGTCTAACATGCCTGAAGCTTGTGGAGCTATGAACTTTAAACCTAATTTTTTAAATAAACTTTTTATTTTGTAATAGTCTCAGACTCACAGATAAGTTGTAAGGATTATACAAAGAGTTCCTATATACCCCATGCCCAGTTTCTCCTCTTGTTAACATCTTACAGTAGTGTAATACTTCACACTAATAAGCCAATATTAATACGTGATTAACTAAAGTCCATGCTTTGTCCAGATTTCCTTAGCTTTTACCTTACGTTCCTTTTTCTGTTCCAGCATGTTATCCAAGATGCCACATTACATTTAGCCATCATGTCTCCTTAGGGTCCTCTAGACTATGAGTTTCTCAGACTTGTCTTGTTTCTGGTGACCTTGACAGTTGTTTTTGCCCTTTCCACACTGTACTCTTTGGGAGAAAGTCTTTTGTGCAGCCCACACTTACTTCACGGGGCGTTCCACCTCTTATGGACAGAGTATCTACATTAAATTACCTACAGAATTATTCTGCATGAGAGATTTGTCTATTCTCCCTTATTTATTTATTTATTTATTTATTTATTTATTTATTTATTTATTTATTTACTTACTTATTTATTTATTCAATCATTTCTTTATGTTGGTATGGGCTCATTTTATACTTTGGCTTTTAATTCAATACCTTATTTATTTTTCTTGCTCAAACTGCCCCTGCTTTGATCACTGTGAGCTCTCTCAGTTGGCTCCTGTGTCCCTTTGACATACCTCCTCCTTGAACATGTGTGTATTTGTGTGTCTTGTGTTTCGAGCACTTTCTCACTTTCTGGCAACATAAGATGTTCCAGGCTCATTACTGTACGTTCTCTGCCTCAGCTCTAGAGTTAGTCATTTCTCCAAAGAGCTCCAGTTCCTTTTACTAGTGTATGATATTAGAAACAAAGATCCGGGCATCGGGTGTAGCCATGGATCTTTTAATTAGGTGAGCCAATTCATCCAACCTCCTTTTTCTTCCCTTAAGTCTACTTGATTTGAATTTTCTGTCACTTGAGATAAAAAAAATTAATTAATAGAGATATAAAGATATAAAACAGAGCTCAACCATCTTCCCTCACTGTATCAATGTCAATAAATAACAGCCCTCATCTGAATCCTCTCCTTACATGTCAGGTGGTCTCCCAGGCATCTTGGGAGAGAAAGGACAGAGCCAGAGCACGACTGGGGCAATCCGCTTGTTCTGCGACTTGCCAAGCTCTTGGCGTATCTCTCCGCTCTCTCAGTCTATCTCATTCGCCTGTGTTCTGCATCTTTGTTTTCTCCTTCCCCTCTTTTGACTCTTCTGGCTATCTCAGTCCAAGCCCTTTACCCCAGAGCTGACTTGGAAACATAGTCCAGTGTGGCTCAGATGCCAGTGCTGCATGATTCTTGCCCTCATTTAGAAGCTGGCGAATCAGGGTGCCTGCCACACCATACGATTCACATCACCGTGTTCAGTTCCCTGAGTGAGGCCCCCTCCCTTAAAAGGCTACAGCCCAGGTTTCTTAAAACCTTAATGGGGGAGGGTGTAGCTCAGTGGTAGAGCACATGCTCAGCATGCACCACGTCCTAGGTTCAATCCCCAGTATCTCCATTAAAAATCAATCAATTAATCTAATTACCTTCCCCACTAAACCCCCCCCCCCAAAAAAAACTGGAAAATCCTTTCACTGGTGGGAATTTCTCTCACACCATCCTGTTCTTGTCCTTCATAGAACATATTTGCAATTATACATTTATTTTCGTCTATTTGTTCACTGCTTATATTCATCAGCACCACCAGAGAAGAGGAAGGTCTGTCTTACTCTCCACTCTACTCACAGTCCTACCCAGCACAATGCTTGGCACGATGCAGGCACCCCATAAATATGTGTTGCACGCACATGTGAATGAATGAATGATCAGTCCTGGACCCATGGCCTCCTTACTGTCCTAGGTCTGAAGATGTCAGAAATTAGTCTTGTCTTATGACAGAATATGAGAGAAAGGTGGCAGGGGGACCCAGATAAGGAAGTAAATGATGCCGTCTAGAGTATATTAAAGGGTCCAGACAGCTACTGGGGACGAGGCATGAGAACGGGGACTTGGAGACGACTGGGGTTCACCAGGCAGACAAAGGAGCAGAGATGGGAACTCTGGGGACAGTCCCCAGGCAGCCCATTAGACGTGAGCAGACGTAGGGGTGTCACAGGGTTCGCATCAAGACGAGAGCCTGGAAGAGCCCCAGGAAAGGGCAAAGGAAGGAGCAGGTCCCGGAGGTGGCAAAGGTGAGCCACTGGGGAGTGTGCAGCAGGGGCGTAACATTCTGATCTGGGTTTCAGAATAGGATAGGTGGAGGGAGGGATGGAGAGCAGAGGCAGGTGGCCTGCCTGGGCGGTGGTGCCCAGACCAGCCCCCCAGGTCCCGGGTGAGGGAGAATGCGACAGGTGGGTGGGCGGACAATCAGGGGCAAGTCCACACACTCCTGAACAGCAGGTCCCAACTGGAGCTGCCACATACGAGAGTGGCTCTTGAGAGCACACAGTGCACACCTCTCCCAATTCTGTGTTCTCTGAGTTTATGCCGAAAGCTTCAATTCAACCATAGTGGGAGTAATTACACCACAGAAATCAGCAAGCACTCTGGATTTTTTTTTTTTCCTTTTTCTGGAGAGCCAGCTTATTACTGCCAGAAAATCAATCAGCAATTCCAGAGGGGGGAAAATGCATTTATGCTTTGCAGTCTTTCCACTGCTTTTGGGTCATTTCCTAAGTGAGTCTGGAGTGGTGGGGAATTTTGAGTAAATTAGCCGCACAAGAAACGCTTGGACCTCATCATCATAAGGAGGAAAAAATAAGGTCTGTCTTCCTAGGAAATAGGACACAGTCTGGATTGAATTCACCGAGCCTGTCTGCTTAATAATTTTTGCATCAAAATGTAATTTATAACTAATATTTTCCCCTATTCTGATGGAGATGGAGAGGAGAAAGAGAGACAATGGGGGAGAGACAGGCACAGAGAGATGTGGAGAGGAAAAAGAAAAAAATAAAAGAAAGGAAGAGGGAGGAAGAACAAAAGAAAGAACAGGGGAAAGAAAGGAAGCAGGCAGGCCACTGTGCCCGTCACTCTAAATGACACATGGCATCCTTGAAGCTCTCTAATCATTGAAACAAGACAGCAGCCACCTGCAACGAGACCATTCTATATGCCAAATGCAACATACTGCTTAACCTTCACGTATTAGGTGTTGTTACTACCTATTCTCCATTTCAGATGAGAAAACAGAGGCCCACAGAGGTAAATAGCTTGCTCCAGTCACCCTCTAAATAAGTCCAGAGCCAGGTCTGGAGGGGGATTTGAATCCAATCTCTATTACTCCATGGTCTGCTCTCTTAGCTCTTACTCCAAACAAAGCAAAGCGGGGTTCTCAGTGAATTCATCTGAACACCCACTCTGGGCACACAGGCATTGTGAGGAATACAGAAAAAGTGCCTGTCCTCAGGAGTGGGCCCATAGTGCATCTACAGCCAAAAGGGATGGCAAGGTGGGAGCTTGGGGACAACACTCCCAGCTAATGTAGCTCCTTGAGACTGGGGACTGTGTCTTTCTGTCTCTGCACTGCCGGTACCTAGCACGAGCCTGGCTCAAGACACGTTTACTCAGTGAACAGCGTGAGCTTGTATTTGAAGGATGGATTAGATTCTTGCCAGAAAGGAGACCAGAAGTCCTTGCAAGAGGGAAGAAGAGCTGAACCAAAGTTTTCTGTGTGTGAGGAACAGATAAGCAGTGGACAGGTCCTTCTGGAGCAGACCGTCACTTTCCGCATCCATCAGGACACATTTCCAAGCCCTGCAGGGACTGTTTATCACCAGATGCCCTTTCCTTCACTTTTAAAGTCCAGATTACAGTAATGACTCCATTACCAGTGAGTTACAAATCTTCTGATGGATTTAGATGGTTATGGACAAAGCTTGTTCACAGGAGAATGATACAGGAGGGAAGGTGAAGGGATATTTGTAAACCCTGATTCTTTAGGCAAATAGAGACAATAATGAACAGAATGGCAAAAGTGGCTTTGAGTGACTTTAAAACAAATATTCAATTCCTTTAGATCCTAAAGCTCTGAATCATCTTTTACTCACTCTTCTTCTTTGCCTTCTCTATGCAATCAGCCGCCAAGTCTTTTGTATTTGTAAAATATTTCCAGCAGCCACTCTTTTCTTCTGTTTCCACTGCCTTGCACTGAAATCACGCCATAGCCCAAAGCCGAGGGTGTGGCTGAATGTCTGCTCTAAAGCTCCCTCAGAAATCACTAGTGCAGATCCCTTGTTAGAGAGACAAGAAAAGTGTGGCCCATGGGATGGAAGACTTTCCTAAGATGACAGGTTATGGCTGAGTTGCAGCCACTACCAAGCATTTTCACTCCCAGGTTTATTATTTTCAAATGTATCGTCCAGGGTTCTTGACTGTAAGAAACAGAAACTGACTGTGATGATCTTAAGTGAAAGAAGATTTCATGCAAGTATATCAGAATTGCAGGGGCGGGGGGGTCAGCCTCTAAGAACAGGCAGGAGCCAAAGGAGACTTGACAGCCAGGGCCACAGTCATGCTGCCACAGTCTGGTCAGGACCTGCTGCCCCTGCACTGCTGCACTTGCCACACTGCTACAGGGATGCTCCAACCTCCAGCTGTCCCCTCCCAGACACCAAATGTTGGAGTCCAGTGGCAGTGCAGTGGGAACGTAGACACTAGAGAGGCCACCAGGACCAGACATCCAATGGAGAGGTGATCCTTTCTTATAGAGATATGGGCAAGAGGGGGAAGGCTGTGGCACTTGAGTGGACACTGGCAGTCAGAATCTCACGAAATGTTTTAAGCACTGAATTTTCCTGTCTGGGGCACTCTTCCCAAATGAACCTTCTGTCTGTTTTTCAAATGCACTTTGAGCCCATTTGTCAGACTACTTTACGCAACTTACTGTAATATGTGGCTCCAACGTCTCCAGTGTTATAAAGGTAAAACCCCATTAACCACCATCAGATCCTGCTTCACGCCCCCCTCCACTTTATCCTCGCCCCCAGCAGCACCCCACCCTAGCTGTCCTCAAATCATATTCTACTTCAGTTAGGCTGGTCCAATGGTTGGCTACTCTTCTCACCTTGCTGTCCTCCTTACCTGGAATGCCCTCCCTCAGCACCCAGCATCATCCAAATGCTACCTATGATCCAAGAGGCAGTTCAAGTTCTACCTTTTACAAGTTTTACCTTCCCAAACAGTCTGATCAATGCAGATGTCTCCTCTGAACTCTTACCTTTACCTCTCATTCGACAATCATATACTTTCTCAAACTGGGTGCCTGGCCCAGAGAAGACACTAAACACATATATGCTGAATGGATGAACTGAATCTTTACTCATCCTTCAAGACCTAGCTCAACTGTCATTATCTCTAAAAAGCTCTCCCCAGCCCCCAGGCACAATTAGCCTGTTGCTCTTTGAGTTCCTGCAGCAGTTTGTCTATAGCTGCACTAGAATACTTATCACCACGCCTGCTAATCACTTGTTTGTCAGCCTGTTCCTCCATTAAACCATAAGCTTCCCATGAACAGGAATTCTTTTGTACATACTATATCTAGCACATACTACACCTGAGCTGTCCAACATGGTAGCCGCTTGGTGTATGTGGCTATTTAAATTTATACTGTAATTAATTAAAATGAAATAAAATAAAAATTCAGTTCCTCAGTTGCACTATCCACATTTTAAGCTCTCATTAGCCAGATGGGGCTATAGGCTACAGCATAAAGCAGATATAGAACATTTTCATCACCATAGAACCTTCTAACACACAGCACTGTACCAGGCATTCTCTACGTAATAAAAATACTCATCATCTGAGAGTTCACTGTGCATTACACGTTGTGCTAAGTGTTTTATGCACATTAGCTCACTTAATTCTGAGAACTAAACTCATAGGGCAATACTAGGGTTATCCCCATTCTACAAAAGGAAACTAAGGCACAGAAAGGTTAAGTAATTTGGCCAAAGTCATACAACTAGCAAATGGCAGGGCCAGATTCTGCCATCCTTACAGGCAAATCTATACCCATAACCACTGTGCTATGTATCTTTCATTCAAGGAAGTATAGTAAAGTGTAAATAGAATGGACTCACAAGTCCAAATTCTAATCCTAACTCCCCCACATACTAGCTGTAAGCCCTTGGAAAATCTGATTATTTTCTTCTTGAAATGGGAAAGTCATAATCATTTCCCAGGGTCATTGTGAAGACTGAATGAGTAATGTGTGTGGTGGGTCCCACATAGTGCCCAGCACACAGTACGTTTCCAATGAATTCCAGGCTTGTTTTTACTCAATGTTTTACCCTCTAGGGTGCTGAAAAATTCTCAGTTGAGTTATAAGCACAGTAAGTCTTGATAAGTATTATTTTAAATGATTGATTCTTATTCTGAGATATTTCCCTTTATTCCTTCCCAGTATTTTTTTTTAATGTGACTTTTACAAATCTTTTGACTAACTGCCCACTCAGTTTGTGTCCTGTTACTACTGTAACATGGCGGGGGTGGAAGGTGGAAATAAACGTTGTCTTCCCCAGCTAGGAAACAAGAGCACTGCAGAAAGGAAGGAAGCACTTCAGTCAACGTGAGCAGAGGAAAGTGGCAGAATTTTAACAGAATTGCAAGCATCAACCCCAGTGGCAGTATAGAGCCATATTTTCTCCTTAATGACCCAGTCCCCTGGATTCCTTGAAAGAAGGCAAACCTGATTCTTACTGACTTGACAAGAGCTTGTAGTGAATAATAAATGCCACAGTTCAGTCAGGCTGTTACCATACCAACTGGAAGGCCAGATGAACAAACATCTGAGAATGAATCGAATTACACAAAATCAAGACGGAATAGATCTGTTGCAAGGCATGTGGGTGATAAGAGAAGGGGATGTCTGGATTTCCAAGGACAAAACACTAGGCCAAAGTATATACATTATCTTTCTAGGCTCTTTGGATTGCTTTTTTCCAATGTGCTATGTTTATTCATATCTCTGGGCCTTTGTTCCTAAATGTTCCAAGGAAAATTCTGAATTGGGAAAGTTTCAGCTGCAAGTAACAGAAAATCTACCTCAACCGTGCTTTAAGTATTGTCAAACTTGGCCAACATTACTGAGAGTCCAGAGGTTGGCAAGAACTTCAGGTTGAGTTGATCTAGGGCTCCAGCTCTGTTTTGCTGGGGTTCTCTCAGATCCCCTCTTCTCCATGTGGATTGGCTTTATCTGTAGACTGAAAGGGAGGTGGGCTGTTATCCTCCTGGGTCTCTCAAATCCATGCATTGCCCTGTGGTAGACTAGAATATTTCTCAGAAATATTCAACACCCTCCCCATCACTCCCAGGAAGGATGAGCTTAACACTAAGCTTAGCCACGTGACTTACATAGCCAATGAGACATTGGTAAATGTGATGGAGCCTCGACTTGAGAGATATGCTTGTGTATTTTCACTGGTGCTCTCACACCTCTGCCATTGTCTTGAGAAGAACATGTAGGCTACCTTACTTGTCCCAGTCAATGTAAGGAGAACTGAATTTCCCCAACCAGCAAGGTGCAGATCACTAAATAGATGCTTATTGCTCTGTCTTGATGAGGTGCTATGGAATTGTGCTGTGCACATTTTGTGGCAAAAACTGACAGAGTAACAGTCGGATTAGAAGAGAAAATCTCTTCTGAAAATTTTTCCATAAGATTCAGACAAAGTTGTCTCATAAGCTCCCCTGAAAATCTCTCCCTGTATCTCACTGGTCTAAATTGAGTCACATGTCCAAATACTGGCAAGAGAGATGGGTTTACCCTTAGACAACTAAGGTCTTTTCCTGGAGGGCAGCCTCTCCTTGCATGTGGGCCACCTGAGGAAGGAATGGATATCTAAATAACATCAGAGATATGTTTAAAGGAGGAAATGGGTGGTGAGATGGCAACATCTTCCGTCCCTACCTCCCTCCACCCTCAATTCAAATCCTGACTCATCTATGAAAATTTCCCCATCCTTCTAACCCATCTTGTTTGCTTCTTCCTGTAGAATCCAAATTGGACGGCTCTCTTACTACAAAAATGAGTATTTGCACATGACTTCTTAGATAGCCTCAACGGTTTTGCTCTAAATGACTGAATTTTGGTTTCAACACAAGTATGGCAAAGTGGTTGAAATTTTAGACTCTGTAGTCACATCTGGGTTCAAGTCTTGGCTCCACCATTTACCGGCCCTGTGACCCAAGGAAAGTTATTTACCCTTTCTATGCTTCAGTTTCCTCAAATGTAAAATGGTCCAAAAATAATATTGACATTTCAGGTTTTGGGGTGAATGAATCAGTTAGTAAATATTAGTGGGGTTTTTTTTTCTATTAGAAGAATTGGAAAGACTGATAGTAGACCATGCAGCACTCATTCAGAGTTTGGGGTGTATTGAAATTGTATAGTCAGATGTTGTCAATGAAATATTCTTTCAAACTCAATGAGGCACGTGTCCTCTCAGAAAAGCAAAATAGAGAGTTCCACGGTAAGTCAATAGGGACAGAAGACATAGGCTGTGAGTTTATCATCAATTCTAGTGGAGCTGTTCACTCTGGATTTGGTTAGACCCCTTTGGGTGCCTGGTAAGAAAACCTGCTTTAGCTAGGTTAGGCAAAAAGGGAACGTCTACCACATAGGACACAGACCATCTCATGGAACTCCCAGGCAGGAATGCAGAGACTGGAACCAGAACCTGGAACTATTGGAATGCTTTTCATTTTTCTCTTGAATCCCTCAGAGAGCTGCTTCATTCCACTTCCTCTCTGGCAGCCTATCTTTCTCTGCTGTTAATCTTCATGTCATAATTTGGTGTCTCCATTTTTTTTTTCATATCACACTTCTAGTCACCCTCAGAGATTGACCTCCTGTCTCTTAAGTTCCATTTCCAAATTCTAGGAAAAAGACTCTGGCCTTGTTTGGATCAGATGTCCCTCCAGCCATGATGCAGGTGCCAACCTGGATGCCAGAAACCCACCTCTGAGGAATGGGTGCCATTCTCTGAGAAAGGGAGAACTGTAAGCTGAGCACACACTTCAGAAGGATCCCGATAATTTACCTGTCCTGCCTAGGATGGTACTTCCTTCCCAAGCTCCAAACTGCCCCTGCCCCCATTAATTCTTATCCAGGAAGCCGGGAGAGCGATGTGCAATTTGGTACATTAGAAAGGTCTCCAGATGTTTCTCATGGTTTACAAATTTAAGGAAACATTTTCTTTGAGCACTCACAATACAGTGAAAAGGAAGGAAAAATACAACTTAGTATTAAAAAAAAAAAAAGAGGTTAAGACTCTACAGAAAGTAAGACCAAGCATCTTCAAGCATATAGAAGACTTAGCCACAGATAATATCCCACTGTTTTCTGCCTGCACAAAGAGCAGTACAAAAGCATGAGGTTCCATGTAATGAAACAATTCTTAATAGGAAAAGAATTACTAAACAATAGAAGAGCTCTGTATCTCTGGGGCAGTCTCAACGTGCCTGAGGGTGCGTAAGTAGGCCAGCTGACCTCTCAGAATGCTACCCAGTACAGAGTCTATGATCCCAGGGCCAGGATCAGAATCAAAACAGGCTCAGAAACAGAAACCCAGATGGGACTCAAGTGACCTAGAGAAGGAAAGAAGTGAGGGAAATGGTTCATTCTAATCTTCTCTGATCCATCTACTGGGGTCAGTCAAATTGTACACTCAACTGCTTTATCTATGTGGATTCATTCCATCGGCAAAGAAGGTGATAGTGGTCCCAATCCGGTCTCCTCACACCTCCCAGTCTTGGTCCCAGGGCAAGATGCTTTTTTGGTCTATGGACCCTTCCTCTAGAAAGATGGGACCTGGTAATTGATGTGGTGTGGCTGGTTACCATATGGATATGGCTTGGCCCATATTTGCATGAACAGGGAAAGCCAGGCGTGCAGTCAGGTCTCAATATATCATCCAACCAAGCAGGCTATGACTGGGGCCAAATCTGCTGACTCTTATTTCTCTCTTTCTTCATCATCAGAGGTCAATCTATACCATGGTCTGAATGTTTGTGTCCCCTCCAAATTCATATGTTGAAATTGTAATGCCCAATGTGACGGTATTAGGAGGGGGGCCTTTGGAAGGTAATTTAGGTCACGAGGACAGAGCCCTCGGGAATGAGATTAACGCCCTTATAAAAGAGGCCCAGGAGAACTCCCTTGGGCCTTCCACGTGTGAGGACGCAGCATGAAGTCTGCCACCTGGAAGAGGGTTCTTACCAGAACCTGGCCATACCGGCACCCTGATCCTGGCCTTCCACGCCTAGAACTGTAAGGAATCAATGTGTGTGGTTTAAATTACACAGAGCTTGGTATTATGTTACAGCAGCCAGAATGGACTAGGCCAATCCTCCTCTTAGTTATCACATCAGATGAGATGAGGCTTGTTGGAGGGCCTACTCCTTGCCTGCTTGATGCCAGCCTGGTAACCTTCCCTCTTGCTTCTCCAGGCTGGCAGCTGGTGAGCACATTGAGCCAGGCGTCTCTCCAGCTACCTTGTTGCCCCTCCCTCCTCAACTTCCTCTGGAGGTTGGACAGGGGCAGATACTGGGATTTAAATCTGTGACAGAAAAGGGAACCAGAAGACCCCACTTAGCTCTCTAGGCTTTACCAGAGCTCAACGGTCAAATAGCTGTGAATAAAGTGATAGCTTCAGGCACACTCTTATTCCTTAGGTATACAACACTCTCCGGAACCTCACAGGGGAAGGCAGTGGGACGGTGACTGACAAGGCAGGGTTCCAGCATTCCTGGATCCCAGGGGACTATCACCCCATAAAACCCCAGCAGAGTCCAGGTGTGTGAACATCAGAGCTCCTGCACTCTGGCTGAAGCATTCGGGAAGCACTGTGTGGTCTAATTGTACTTTCTCTTCACAAGGTATGAAGACATTAGACACTTGTTTTCTGATTTCACCTCTCAAGGGAAAACAGAACTTCAAAGATTTCAGACTTCAAAGAACACAGACAAATTAACCTGCTATTTTGGAGGTGTAGCCTATGCTTCCTCCTGTCAAACTGCTGTGGATTGCTCTCTGAACTTCATAAAGGAGCCTGTGAGGAAAGGGGAAAGTGATGGTTTCCTCAGTGCCAGCCCAGCTGGCCCCAGGACCCGAGCTCACCGAGTGCTCCCACAGCGTGGCCCACACACTGTCCCACTCGGCACCCTTCCCCTCCAAACCAGCCCCCAGGACCAAGACAGGAGTTCTCCCAAGGGGGTCCCAGAACTTCAATCCCTTGAAATGTTGCTCAGAAAAACCTTTTAAGTTCCACCAAGTTTAGGAAGTGTTCTGTCCCATGTTCCCCCTCCGTCCTTGCATATTTATAAGGCAGTTTAGCAAATTAAAGGCAATAAGAATTCCTACAATAAGAAGACCCTTTTGGCTTTGTTTAGATCAGAGACTCTGAAGTCTGCCTTACCATAGAGCTCTTTTTATTTATTTTTAACGTAATTCCTATTGAGATTCCGTGAAGCAAACATTCTACCAAACATAGCTTAGAAACCCCAGCTCACACTGAAATGTCTTTATTTCAAATGAGAAGCACTCACCTTGCATGGATTTTCATGCCCCACACCCCCTCTTTAATTCGACATTTGTTGGTCTCACTGTAGCACGTGGAGTATAGATTTTCACTGTTTCCTCAAGTGCTCTTTACTGCCAGTTTTTCACGCCAAACTGACCTCATTATTAGGGGTTTGATGGCATTTCAGGCAAGGCTCTAGAGTTGGGGCATTTAAACAAGGTACTGTAAAACTTTTCATAAAGACGTACAGATCTACACAGTTCAGGCAACACATTCTTTGAAATCCATTTAGAACTACTTGCTGCCTTATTTCACTACTTAGTTAAAATACCATGTCTAAAGAAAATATATGTAATTTTCATTGTCAGTATCAAAAAATGACAGTAACTGTAATGTCTACGAGTGGAACAATGTGTTACAGAAGAAATGTTAATGCTCTTAAAAATCTAAAATCCTTTATAAGGTGTGGCATATTCTATAATCTGTCTCTTGGGTTTAAATGCTTTTTTTAGCTTCCTCTGTATTTATCATTCTGTGCACAGCTCTAGACACCTCTGTTTTGAATGTGTCTCCCGGAATTGAAATTTGGTGCCATTTACTGACGAGGCAGAGGGGGTGGGTGAGAGGTAATCATTTCTGACTAGTGATCGATGGGGCAATCCTCCAACCTATCACAGACTCCCTAACAGTGTAGGGGGGCAAGGCAGATTTTTCCCAGCCTCAGCTCAATACATCTATTACTGATATGTAGGCACTAAATTAGAGATGAAAGTGCGATCCGACGTGCAAATCCTGTTGTGTTCTTTGTAGTGTGAGCACCATGGAGACAGAAAAGCGACAGCAAATCACTTGCTGACACAATGTTGGTGAGATAAGCTGATGACCATGTGGTGGTCAGAGATGGGGGCAATCGCATCTGAAAATGGTGGGCTGGTAAATGGAGGGGGGCTAAAAATCAGTATTTACCGCAGAGTCAGCCCCCGAAGTATAACTCAGACAAGGAGTTGCAAACTTGTCTGTTTATTGTTTCTATCAGCCTTTCTAGGTCGGCTGAAAGGAAGCCTGCTGATTCTGAAAAGATCAAAATGACCCTTGAAACCATCAGATAATGGGCTGAACACATAGGACCTTGTCCTCCCTCCAGGGTGCCTCGGTCAGAAGGTCAGGCAGGACCAGAGAGCCGCTCTGTGCTCTGCGCAAAATCCACCCTGAGGTGGAAGTGTACATCTTCCCAAGTTAGAGCCCCAGGTAGTGAGAACGTCCCCAAGTCCTGCACAACATGTCTAGGGATACTGCTTCCTTTGTTTTAACCCCCCAGGAGACACCCCCAGCCTTTTGTCTCAGCAGGGAACATTTTGCCAGGGCAGTGGAAAGGAGGCTAGAGTGTGTGATGGAGTGAACACACGTAGGGGCTGCCTGCAGGATTCCCACAATTTTGCAAATGAATTGGGGGCTGGGACAGGTGCAAGACAATGCCTACAGCAGAAGAGAGGGAAGAGCACTCTTCTGCTTAGGGATCTGGGTAAAGTGGCACCAGCTTGAGGCCCAGCCCAGCCTGGGGTCTTAGTCAAAGGATCCACAATCAACCTGCCCCACCAAAAAACTGAAAGCTGTTTAAATCTCAGGAAAACACTGAAAAGGGATTCAATTCATTTCACACAGTGAAAACTTCATAGATCTTTCCCTAAGGCAAGACCAGCTACATAATCTGTGGAGCCCAGTGCAACATGAAAATGTGGGGCCCTCCATTCACAAATTACTAAAAATTTCCAGAGGGTGACAGCAGAGCATTAAACCAAGCGCAGAGCCCTTCAGAGAACTGTGGGAGCCTGTGCTGCCCTAGGGGCTTTTCTTTCATTCATTCACTCACTTGTTCATTCTCTGCCTCTCTCTCAAACACAAGGGGGCTCTCCTCAAGTCTTTGCCCTCTCCCTCTCAAGGTGTCCTCCACACTCCATCCCAAACCAGGCCTGCAGAGCCTCCCAGGCCTCTCTCCCCGCTGGCCCTGTCTCAGCTCCTTATCATGTAACTCCACTTGGCCTCTTGCTTCCCTTCATTCTTCCGTGTACTAGGCCCAGACTGGGTGCTGCAAAGGATGATCTGACTGCAGCTAACCAGATACAGCATTCCTTACAGGCAGAGGCACAGGGCAGAGATTGAAAACACTTACCTTGTAGTATTTTATCAGTATTTATGAATTATTGATACATATCACTAATTAGCCAGTGTTAGAGGCTATAGGTTATCCCTAAAATGCAACTGTTGTTGACCTCTAGGAATTTCTGTTCTCAACTAGGCGACGATGATGATGGTGGTGATGATAAAAATCAGCTCTTGAGCACCTACTATGTGCAAGGAAACACGCTGAATCTTTCGTACGCGTCAGCTCCTTTAGTCCTCGCGGCCACGAGGGGACATGTTATTATCATTTCCATGTGCGGATGAGGAACTGGAGCTTCGACAGGTTGTCAGCTTGCCCTTGCTCACGACCCAGCCATCTGGCTCCCTAGCTTGGGTTCCTGATACTAGCAAATAAGCTTCACAAACAAATGGGAACAATTAGTTTTCCTCCCATGCTGCCTCTCTGCCAGACATACAATTAAGTCCTTACTATTTGCTGAATTAATGTGTGTTCTTTATTAGGAACAGGAAAGAGATGAAGATGAAAAAATGGAAAATGGAAAAGAACCAGGCAAGCCGGGTCAGTGAGAGACTCAACGGTGTACAGTTTCCAATAATGCCTTCATATCCTATGGTTTACGGAGTTTTAAGTAGCAATTCCTAAACACCCACTTAGCTTTGGGGAAGCAGATGCCTGGTCCAGTTTGTTTTTATACACCCACACGTCTAGCATGGCACCAACTAGTTGCTCCACAAGTGTTACCCTGATTGAATTAATTTGAATGGAATGGAACTGAATTAAATCAGAATATTTCCATTAGAACCTAGTTTTATGTTGAGAGAGCTTTAAATGTAAATTAAATGGACTTGATCACTCTTTAGAAGTGCACAAAATAACTGTGGACAAAGCCCTAAAAGCCAAAGATCCCTGAGCCTCAGTCTGTGGGAGCGAGAGGATGGTGTGCACCTCCCCATACCCGGCCTGCTGTCTGCTCATCTTCTAACTGTGATGAAGGGACTAAATGAAACCTTCCAGCACTGCCACACTTCCGCAAATGGGTATTAAATAATGTTCCTTTAAGCTACTGGAACTGCTGCATGGGGATTCTGCCTCATCTTTATGGATGCCTTGTCATAATTTCCAGAATTATAGAAGCCATCTCATGACTCCCTAGATTGCAAGGAAACAATATATGAAGTTTTTCTTCACTCTCAGCTTGGAGCACGTAAAATGATTTTTTCACTACTCAGAATCAGAACAGATGAATTTAAATACATTGGCTTGCATAGTTCCGAGCGAGCTGGGCTTTGGAGAGAAGCTCACCACTCTGGCAGGGCTCAGCTCCCGAGGGAAAACCCAGAGGCTGGGATAGCTGTCCTGCACACAGAGGCTGAGGTGCCCCTCACAGCACGTGCTGCCTCACCTCTCGTCCTGAACAGCCCAAGGAGCCGGACAGGTGACGTTACTCTCAACACCTGGTCGTTGGAACCATCCTTTGTTCCCCTTTTCCTGTCCTTTCCAGTTCCACGCCCTGCCCTCTGACCCCTTTACTCCTATTTTTCCCAGGAAAAATGTCTAAAGCAAGCTCCAACCCAGGGTCTGACACAATCCTGTGAGACGGGGAGGCATCACGTGTTTTAATCACTCCTCCCCCACCCCACCCCACATAAAAACACACTGTGCAGATACAGAAAGCAAAGCCCAGCCCAGTGAAGTGGCTCCTGTGGTCTCATACCCAGGCAACAGCAAAACTAGAGCTCTCATTTAAGTCTCTATTTCAGTCAACTGTTTTCCAATCCGACCCTCAGGCTCAAGCCCCCAGATCCCACAGAGACAAACTCAGTAAAGATACTAGGAATCCGCATCATCGCCTCTCCCGCTTACTGAGCGCTTACTATGTGCAAGGAGAAAGAACATGCTTGAGGTCTCACAGGCAGCACACGGTGGAGAAGGGACCCAGCCCAGGACCGTCTGGCTCCAAACTAGGAGTGTAACCACTCAGGTGCACTGCCTGTCTATAGAGACACCACCCTTCACAAGATAGCCTCTGAGGGGCTGCACAGGAAACTCTGATCTTGGAAGAGAGCAGGTAGGACAATCATTGGCAAAGAAACTCATCAGCTGGTTGGTCCACCCTGTGGGCTCGGCTCACTTCCCAGCTCCCATGAGGTGAGATCCAGGCACCTGCTGGTACCTTCCCCCTTCAACCAACACACACACGTGCACATACTCACACCAGAACCCCAAAGAGTGCTTCAGAAATTCTTTACTTCTCCCTCTACTGAGTTCAAAGGATGGTCAGGCTTTGGCAGCCATGTCCTGACTCTGTACCTTGTCTCCACGCATTTTGTGGATAACTGCTAGCCTCACTAGAGATTTTTAGATCATCCCACAGGACCAACACTTGAGCTACAGACCGTCTCCTTCACGCTTTCTGCCCATCATGCAACCTCCCTCTTTTCTTTCATCTCCTTCTTTCCTCCACCTCCTCTGTGTGAGTTGGTGGGCATTCTCTTTTCTACCCAGTTCTGCTCCTAAGAAGAAGGGAGCCTCAAATCATAAGGATGAAAGTAGGGACAGCGGGTAGAGAAGACACCTCTATAGTGGCTGGGCTCTGGGTGAATTATTTTAAAGAAACAATTTACTATCTTGCCCTGTAAAGATTAACTTCCTGGTAGACTATCTCATATAACTTATTATCTCCACCTTTTCTTAGAGTTGCATTATAAACATTCCTCTCCATTTCTTTATCCACGAGAAGTGCCAGGAGCCAGAAAGAGGGAAGAGAGAGAAGAGAAAAATAGTCCTACCTAAGCATATTACGCATGTTAAACTAACTGAAATGGATTTTTATTATTTTGTGGCACTCCAATAACACTTTTTTTCTTCTTTTGGTAACAGTGCCCTAATATTTTTATAGCTTAGGAAAGACATCAAGGGCTCCTGACATCACTTGAATCATGTTATGCCCGAAGCCATATCTACCCAGGGAATATTTGGTTGTAAGAAAAATAAAATCCTCCTTTGCTTTAGCTGGTTTGAGTTTGGAAATAGAGTCACTAATGAAAAATTTCTTCCTTGAAATTGTAATGCTAGCCAGATCTTTCTGGCCAAGACTCTGGACATTTGCAGATCTTTAACTGTGACATAATAGCCGTGGGCAGCAAGCCAAGACTTTCTAGAGGATGCTACTGTGGGGCCAACAGTGCCTGATCAGGGGAGATGGGTCCTTGAACTAGCGGGAGGGCTCTGCTCCTAACACAGCTCGTCTCCCGCAGTAGGCATGAGCATCCATAGAATGGCAACTTGCCGCTCTGGCTAAGAGCGCATTCTTATCAGGCCCAATGCAGAGCCCCCTACGCCTGCATGCAGCTGCCAAAGACAAGTCTGGAAAAGAAGAAATAAAACGAAAAGAATGCAGTGCCGGCTTCACAGCACTCTCAGAATACATCTCATTCTTGTGAGCAACAGAGGGGTGCCCAGCATGCTTGTCAGGACCAAATCTCCTAATTTAAGGTAGAAGACCACTGTGCTCATCCATTCTTTTGCTCCCCCTGCCCTCTCTGTGTCAAGCCTCTCCACTTACTGTAAAGGCCAGGTTTGCTTCTACAGGGTAAACAGCCAGGTATCTGGCTATTTCTTTATTTAGCCACCAGCCAAGTTTTCTCTTCTTTTACCTCAAGGCCTGGTTACCAGGAGTAACCAATGCAAATGCAAACAGCTCCGGCAAGCCCCAAGGGGGCCCACTGCTTAGGGGGCTCACCTAGAACTGATTCAACTTGTCCTGCAGATAATTAAGTGCCGCTGAAGTCTTCTGGAAGGAAATCAACAGTTTTCCAAAGGAAAATCAGGGAAAGGATAAGAAATCTTTATAAGACCCTCTGGATGGGTTTTTCTTTCAGAGATTGAATAGAAAAAAATCCATGTTTTTTATTTGTGTAAGTTGAGCCTATTGTATATGCTCGACTTGGTGACCAGAAGAGGTTAGTGTCATTTGTTGAGAGAGGGAAATGGAAGTAAGGGACAAAAAAATTTTTAAACAGCAATGGAAGCCTTCAAAATACTCTTTCTCCAATCTAGGCTTAGGAGGATTACAATCATCATGGGGCCAGATTACAATAAGTGGGGGCAGCAGGGAGAGATTAGAACACATAAGTATTCAGGAGCACATTTACTGTCACTCCGCCCCTTCTGCATGGTCAGCCTCTTCCACTGATAACAGATAACTTATCTTCTCTTAGGGAGCCCTTCCCTGGCCTTCCAGAAGGGACCAATTCTCCTGCCCACTTCCATACCTTCTCCTCAAAGTTATCTTTTTTAGTTCCTGTCACATTACAATTTAACATGTATTTGTGCAGTTATTTAATTAATGCCTCTATTTCCCTGACTAGAACTATAACCTCCCTGAGGGCAGGGAACATGCCTATTTCTATTTGCTATTAAAAACCCTGTGCCTAACCCAGAGGTCGGCACGTGGTAGGTATTCAACAATGGTTGTCGGTTCAGTGAATGAATAATTAAAAAAGAATGGATGGATGACATTGGACTTCATTCCTGAACACTTGCTGGCCAGCAATGGTAATGGGCTCTTAAGAAAAAAAATTGAGTCTTACTCATTTATTGTCATCTGTTTCCACTATAATCCAGGCTAGTGACCTGGCCAAAGTCATGGTTTATCAAGGCAGTCAAATGATGATAGAAAGTTCTGTACTAAATTTGTACTCATTAATAAGGCTGATAATTGCAATGGATCTAAATAGATCAGATATGTTTAAATTCTTGAGATTCTAATGAATTCTTTAAAAGGAAAAGATAACTCTAAATAGGTCATCACTGGAGTATACTGGTAGACTAATTCATTATTTTGAAAACTGGCAGAGGGAAGATTCAGATGTTTAGCTTGTCTTTTTTATATGATCTGTACCAATGATTAACCACAGAAGAGAGGAAGTTTGATTTAGAACTATTCCAGAAAATACATATTATAAAAAAAAATTTAAATATCACTATTTTGAAACTCTTGATCAATTAATTGGTTGTAGCAGATTATCCGCCCCCCACAAAAGCCATATTAGTTCCCAGAGCTGTGACATCAGATGGGAATCTGTTTCCCCTTCTTTGAAATTGGAGGATCTTTTTTCTTTGACCCATTCTCAGAGACTGGGAATAAGTTTACTACTTTTTTCCTCAGTAACCCCTGCCCAAACTCAGGGAAGCCTGGAATTTAGAAATGGGGACAAGGCACAGAGAAAGTGCCAGGAGAAGCTGTCTAGTTCTGGTATGAGATTTCAAAGGGTTAGAGAGAATAGAGAGAATCTCCCCCAGCTTTCTTCTTCTTTTTCATCCTCTTTCTGTTCTCTATTCCCCTACACAGGCTGGTCCACAAGTACCTAAAACTCTTGAGAGTTTCTTCTCTGATCAAAGTTGCTGTGGACTCAGGACTGTTAGGGGGCAATCCCCAATTACTGGTGTGTGTGTGTGTGTGTGTGTGTGTGTGTGTGTGTGTTTCTCTCTGTCTTTCTTTCACAATGCCCCAGACAAGGGTGTATTCCCAGAAAATGTAAAGCAGAGTGGAATAAGTAAAGCCCTGGTTTTCTGAGTGGAAGATGGAAAAGGGGGAGCCATAAGGAGTCAGAAAATACTGGGAGAACATGGAGAAAAGGAGTTTGGGAGAATAAACACATGAAGCTGGTTTTGAATTCTGGACTTACCCTCAAGCAGCTCATGCATAGATCTGACCCTAAGTGGCATGTCACAGTTAACTACCCAAGTATCAAGCGGTCTACTGGGTGGTGCTATTCAGTGATCTGAATAGGATTATAAATTCTTTGAAAATGGACTCTGTGTTAAAACCACAATCTCTAGAAGGCTGATTGAAATGAGTGACCTGAACTTAACCAGTATAAATGCCTGCTAGAACAAAATCTATCAGTAGTCTTCATAGGATTTAAACAAGACCCATGGTCTCATATCATCAGATTCAGAACACCCAGGATATGATACATATTACTCAGCATATGAAGAACCAGAAAAATCTCAACAGAATATAGAGTCCAAAAATAGACCAACATAAACATGGCCAGTTGATTTTTGACAAAAGTGCACAGGCAATTCAATGGAGAAAGCATAGGCTTTTCAACAAATGGTGCTGAAATAATTTGGTTATACCTACAACAGATAGATAGATAGATAGATAGATAGATAGATAGATAGATAGATAGATATAGATACATAGATAGATAGATAATTCCCAATCTAAACCTCATACATTATGCAAAATTTAACTAAAATGGATCATAGTTATAAATATAAAATATAAAACTTTTAAAAGAAAGCATAGGAAAAATATTCTTGACCTGGATTTAGACAGAGTTCTTAGACCTGACAACAAAAGCACAACATGAAAAGAATTCACAAAACTCAAGGGTAAGAAAATAACTCATTTAAAAATAAACAAGATGTGAACAGACACTTCATGAAAGAGGATATACAGAGGACAAACATCTTTTATTGAAAAACTGTTCAATATCATTAGCTGTTAGGGAAATGCAAATTAAAAAACTACTACACAGTTAACAGACTGACTAAAATAAACATTCTGATAATTGCAAGTTTTGGTAATCATGTGAAGCAGCTGGAACTCATACATTGCTGGCAAGAAAGCAAAATGGTACAGCTACTCTTGAAAACGGTTTGACAGTTTTTATAAAATTATACATTCAATTACCAAGTGACTTGCTAATCCCACTCCTACATATTTACCCTAGAGAAATGAAAATTTATGTTCACTAAAACACTTGTACATAAATGCATGTAGTGGCTCTATTCATAATTGCCAAAAGCCAGAAATAACTCAAATGTCCTTCATCAGAGGAATGTACAAACAAACTGTGGTACATCCATACAATGGAATACTACTTAACAATAAAAAGGAATAAACTATTGCTACTGCACCTTGGATGAATCTCAAAAGCATTGTGCTGAATGAAAGAACTTAGTCTCAAAAGATTAGATACTGTATGAATCTGTTTATATGGTACTTTCAGACAAAACTATGGTGATGGAAAAAAGATTAAAGATTGAAATGCATTATGGATTGGGGAAGACATGAAGGAATAGTATGAGAAAGATTTTGAAGGTGATGGAATTGCTTGGTTTCTTGATTGTGGTAGTGGTTATTAGAATCTGTACATGTGTTCTAATTCATAGATCTGTGTACCCAGATTTTTACTTTATATTAATATAAAAGTTAAAAAAAAAAACCCTCCAAACCATCACCTGTCTCACTGACAGCTCCCTAAGTTAATACCTTAGAAACACTTAACATTTCTCAAGAGGGTACTATAAACAAATAGCTTTATTACTATCCTAACGTCTACTCCAGTATGTTCTGATGCTCTTTTCTAAACTTTCTTTATGAACATGTAATTTGTTTACATTTGTCTTTTCAAGGAGAACGACAGATTTAGAGATGCTCAATGCTCACAAAATAAGTCAGTCAGTCCATGTATACTTGCTTTTCAGTGATACCATCCTCGTGATAATGAAAATAAAATGATGGGGGAATCTTAAAACCACAGGAAATGCTCTGTTTGAGTACATCAGAATGTCTCAGCACATTACCATTTCTCCACTGGCCAATACACATTCTGCCCAGAATGCCATAGGATAAATGCAGAAGCAGAGATTTATGCAAGAGTTTGATAATATACGATAGTTCTTCTAGAGCAAGAGGCCCTGCGCCTTAGTGACAGATGAGAAAGACACCTCTGCTGTTGAGAACTCTTTTGAAGAAACAATGTTTGGAAACTCTTTGTAAACTTTAAATGACAAGTACAACTGTGGTAATTTTAACACGTGTTCCCAAATTCTTTGATATCCCTTCCTTTAAGAGTTGGAGTTTAATTCTGCTCCCCTTTAATGTGGGAAGGACTTAGTGACTCGCTTCTAACAAATAAAGAAAAAGTGATGGTTGAGTGACTTTGGAGACTAATTCACAAAAACCACTGTAGTTTCTCATTTGTTCTCTTTCTTTTCTCTCTCTCTCGCTCTCTTTCTCTCTCTCTGACCACTCACTCCGGGGAAAGCCAGCTGCTTGTCCTAAGGACACTGTGGAAAGGCTCATATAGAAAGGAACTGAGGCCTCCTGCCAAGAGCCATGGGCGAGTCTTCTTGGAAGCTCATCTGACAGTCCTAATCTTTCTGATCTTTCAGAGTCTTCCAGTCTTTCCAGTCCTAAGCCTTCAGATAACTGAAGCCCTACTGACCCCCTAACCATAACCTCACGAGACACCCTGAGCCAGCACTACCAAGGCAAGCCACCCTGAAACCCTGCCCCTCAGAAACTGGGAGATAATAAATGTTGGTGGTTTGAAGCTGGTAAGTTTGCAGGCAACTTATGGTACAACAACAGACAATTAATAAACCTCTACTAATGTTAAACTGCTCTTTGATTTAGAAAGAAAAAAAAAAAAAACCTAGGAGAGGCAGGAATTGAGATCACGATTCACTTCAACATTTTTACCAAGATAACATTCAAGTTATCTGGACTTCTTTCCTGGAAGCCAGGGAATTATTTGAAGATACAGGGCATTTCCTAGAAATGTTTTTATTGATCATCTCCCTACAGAGACATCCTCAGGCTGCTGCCCTACATGGCAGGTGGGGAAGCCTATCACACCTACCTCCCACCAAGGATTCCCAAACTGTTACTTTATTAAGCAGCCTTTTAAATGGGCTATGTTGTATAAGATGTCCCAGAATAAAGCCCAGCAAAAAGATATGCACACAATAAGCACTCAGTAAATGAGTTTAGGTGTTATCAACGGGCTGCTCCTTTTATTCTTTCAATTAGCAGATACTGAGCTTATTTCCAAATTAAAAAGTCAAACCAAAAATAAAAACCTAGAACCAAGGTTAAAATCACAGCCCTATTTCTCTGATCTCATACTTTCTTTACAAATACAAATACAAATGCAGAGTTTAGCACATGCCATGAGACAGCTGCATGAGAAGACACTTTAAGAGAAAAGTAGCATTTGATGTTTGTCTTCTAACACTGAAGATGGAAAACTTGTCCAACAATTCACAAATCGGTGAACACTTGACAGAGAAGTATGCCTTAGCAGCATTGCTTGTTGTATTCCTTAAAAGGAAAATTGAAAACACAGGATCACAGGGGTCAGATGGTTATTATTGGAAGCCAGCTCTTATAAAACGTATTACATACCATTTCCCCCCAACTAAATTGCATTGCTTTGTCCAATTCACCCGATGCGGCCCAGGATAAGGTGTTTTTCTGATGTAGATAACCATCTAGGTTTCCAAAAGCACATCCATTTAAAAGCGAGGGTCTGAAGAACACCAACAGTGACAGAAAAATGATATTTTCTATAACCTCAGCATCACAGAGAATAGTTCCACAAGAAATAGTTTACCAAAAATGGAAATCTTATTATTAAACATATATAGTACTATTCAGCAAAATCTGCTGCTGATGGCAACTTCCAAAACTAGAACTTTTAGAGAATCTCACTCTACTGGGATTTGAAGAAACTCTGAACATTCATACATCAAGTTATTCTTATGACTTTTTGATAGATGGATCTATATGTCAATAAGAGGAAAATTTTTAAAATACCAAATAAATAGCAACCATCAAGGCAGTAGGGAAAGGAGGTACAACAAAGAACCATCAAATCGAGCCACAACTTCACATGAACCCACACATGAGGATTAACAAGGTATCTGAGGTCAGCTAATCATTAAAATGTGGGTCTAATAACTGACCTATGTAAGCTTTTAACAAAACGTCACCTGGGTGACCCAATTCTAAAGACATCTAATGCCATCTTGGTATGAATAGTTGACCTCTAGCTTTAAAACAGAAACTGAGTCTAGACTCTAGAAAATGGTGCTATTACTCTGAAATCCTAGCAGGAGGGAAACTATTCAGTGTCTCCTACTTGCTCCAAACAACATTCCTCACAAAAGTTTGTAGAAAATCAAAAGGGGAGCGTCTTCCACAATGAGGAGGGGCAGGGTTCTCTCTTGAGTGTGAAGCTGGCTCTTGGTGTTGCCTTGCTGCAACTGCCATTTGCCAGCGATGATTGTTTTTCTCTTCCTTTGGGAGAGTAAGAGGGAGAGGGCATAGTCTAAGCGGTTTCGGAGTTTAAAAAAAAAAAAAAGGCGGGGAGTACATCTTATGTACAATAATGGTGACCACAAATTTAAAGGGAGAAGGAATGATGCATGTGGAACCAAGAAAACTAGTGTTTAATAATCTTTTTATTTCCAAGTGACAATTGGAATTTCATAGTTCTGAAGAGAAAGGTGGAAAAATGGATACCCATTTGGAAGAAAATGAAAGCTTCACTTACTTTGTAAAATGCTAGTGTGAAAGACCCTTTCTTCTCAAAGAAAAACTGATCCACTCCCTCCCTTTCTCCAGTGGATAATCTTCCCCTCTCTTCTCACTGCCTGATATGCCTACTGCCTTCTCCCATTTGGAAATGGAAGCTCAGCTCCTTCTCCTCTCCTGACAACAGCATCTGTTAAATTCACACCTTTGCCTGGATTCATGCAGCACTTCTGTGCTTCATCTTCACAGAATCAGGCTCCAGGTAGATGGTTAATGAACACTTGTGAGAGTGAATGCACTAGACCGATAGGTAAACAATTACAATAAATGTCATTAAGCACCATAGGGGATGAGAGCATGAGCTAATTTCTTCTATGTAAAATTCCCAGAGGCCACTCAGACAAACTTGAATTTCTCCTAAGCTGGTGGGCTCACTACCCTTGGAGGCAGTATATTCCACCCTCAGATGGCTTTCATTTTTAGAAAACACCTATATTAAGCCAACATTTTCTTCCTTGGAATTTCTCCCCATCAGGTTCTGTTGTGACCCCTGGGGCTCCAGGACGAATCATATCATGCCCATAACACGTATTTGGTAATTGGAAGGCTACTGTCTTGTCCCCCACGAGTGGCCCTTTCCTAGCTGACAATCTCAGATGTCCAGTGGTTCTTCTGCTGACATATTTGCAAAAGTATTTCTTGAAGTAGGGCCCAAAAACATTATCATCATCTGAGGAGCACATTAATCATGCAAATTTCAGGGGCCCCTCATTCAAACATACTGAATCAGATTCTGCAGAGTGGGGTCCTAGAATCTGCCCAGATTTAGCATGTGCCCAGATGATTCTTAAGGTGATTCTCACCAGCCTCATCGCTCACCTCTGGATGGACCCTTTTGAACAAGCATTCAGGACATTCTCCAATAGGCCAGGTGTCTAGGTACTGTCTTAGAAACACTCTGTAGACAGTTCAAATGACTGTATGAAAGAAACACAATTAAACTTTGGGAAAGGTCTATATTGCCAGAGCTCTAATTGACTCAGAATGACGTCTGCTCAGTGGACGAGGCAGTGTGGTGGATGGCAGGATGCCTCAGTCTACCACGTGTTAGTTACCGAGCTAGATGACGCTATGAGTACTGGCTACTCAGTCTTCATGACCTGCTAGATCCTTGTTATGCCCACATTATTTAGATGAGAAGACTGAAGCTCTGAGGGGATGAGAAATTTATTTGTTCAGTATTAAAAAAAATATACTGGGAAATCAGAACCCAGATCTCTCCAACCCCAAAGCCCAAATCTTCTTCTCCATTCCCCACTTAGAACTACCAAAAGAAGCGTCCATGATTTGTGCAATATTATTGTCAATATGGTCCCTAAAAGACCCCTTGCTGAAATGTATGAAAGGAGGACATTCAAGGCAAATTACTGTGCTTTTAATCCCTTCACCGGGCAGCAGGAAAGAAACACCTAACGGAAGTAATTTTAGGCAGCGCGGCACACGAGAGAGAGGTTGCCATGTTAAAGGAGACAGGGCCAGCCCTGAAGACAAGACTTTCTAATTGGTTCATTTCCTGATACCTCGGGACAGTATTTTGAGCAGGGATAGAAAAAGTCACCACCTACACAAGCTACTCCATCCAACCACCTACCCTATGATGGAAAACTCCAAACAGGCAAGAGACACCTACACAACTAGCTCATATCTTTATTTGGAAACTCCCATCCCACTGTTGGGAGAAAAGTCCTAATCAAGACAGCCAGTGACTCAGTCGAGATGAAGCTGTCAGATGGAAAGAGAAAGCACACAATGAAGAGAGACTCAGGTCCCGGGTCCGCAGGCTCTCCTTCCTGCAGTAGGCAAGAGGGATTCTCCCCTCAATATCCCTGCCTCATCAAATCTACAAAGCAGAGCAATCTCAACTCGGCCCCGGGGCCTGAGAATGTGGGATAGAGGTGACGGCACACTCAAGAACCCACCAGCGTCTCCTGAAGACGTTAATCATGTAAACTTTGTCTCCATCCAAAATTTCTTGTCTTGTTCTCCTGAGAATAGCAAGGCTACTGAAAAAAATGCCACGAGGTGTGACTGCTAGAGAGAAAGCAGAAAACAAATAATACGTGGTCCTCCATTTATTTGAAGTCACAGCCACGAGACATCATAGTAAATGGACTTTGCTAGTTTTCTTCCTGGCAGAGCCAAATTGGAACAAAGAAGGAGTTGCAGTGAAGAATCTGTGCAGCTATTTCTGGGCACAAAAGCAGGCCGACAGCAGCAGAGGTCACGTTAAGACAAACAATCCACTCTCGCATGGCGTACCGTAATGTCACTACAATTAGATGGATTAGAGGTTACAGTTCGCCATAGATAGCCATAGGATATCCACTGATAATCACACATTTTGTTCTACCGACAGATAACAGCAGCCCGCAAATGAGATGAGCTTCCTCCGTACACACACATTACATGAAATCAATACTTAATTACAGCAGAGCCTGCATGTGTTGCCGGCAGTCGGCTCTGGTCGGGAGGTGGTGTGAAGCTGCTCTGTTAGCGCAGCGAGCTAACAAGCTGCAAGAGGTGGAGGCATGATGGCAAGGGTGTACCCATCCTGCTGACCATGCCTGAGGCCTGGGTTTAAATGAGTCACCATTTGGACACTGGGCTTGGGTTGGAGAGGAGGATTAAGACACAAATAGTTACACCATTAGGGGAAGAGCAGGCGCTGCCTGTGACGGCAGATGCTAGAATGCTGCTGCAGATCATATTCCTGTGTGGACGTGTGCAAGGCCCCTGATACAGACCGGAAAGAAGTGGAATGACCCTAGGGAGAAGCTGTGTGGCCAAAGAGAAAGAACGGAGAGCAGAGAATCAGGTGATGTGGGACGGATCCCAGCTCTCCTGCCCTAGCATGCTGCAAAATGTCTCGTGGTTCAAGCTACTTATCCCTATAAAGGGAGTGGTATTTATTCAGTCTAAGCCAGAAGGCCACTGTGAGGATTGAGTGGACTCAGATAGGCAGAAAGTATTTGGCAGACTATGCGCCTCCAGATTACTCTAAGAGATTATTTTTATTTTAAGAATTGATAAGACCCAGATATGCAAAATCATGAATAACCAAGAATAAGAAGTAGTAGCTTCATTTATTAAGTTCCCAGTGCAATGTTAGGCGAGGTCACCCTAAAACCTACACAGACACAAAAAAAGAATAGAGGTGAGACAAACTTGGAGGAGACAGTTCAACTAGAACCAAAGATACAGGCAGGGGAATCTAGGAAATTACGCCATAATTCATCTACGCCATGCTCATGTAATTCCATACTAAAGAGTGTTCCACTTGGAAGCTGTACGTTCATCCAAGAATTTTCCTATTGTTCTTTTTTTTCAAATTTTAGTTTATTGTGCGTAGCCAGTTCATTTTGAAGTGTATTACTTTCCTATACCTCATTCAAAGGCCAATGGATTTGTTTGTTTGTTTGACAAAAATACCTAATCATTTCTTTTTAAAAAAATGAATTTTGTAGGTCTAGCCCTGAAAACTGTTTTTAGAAAGTAAGATTAAAAGATATGGATAGAAAAGAGAATTACAGAAAACAAGAGGAGAAGATGCAGGGGCTCCTTTACAAAACAGTTTATAAAGGCTTGCCCTCAAAGGAGGAAGCGGGTTGTTTGTGGATGCAAAAAAAAAAAAAAAAAAAAAGCCCACCTTGGCCTGGCCTCACACCTCACAGCTGTGTGACTTTGAGATGGTGAGTGGGCTTCCCGGGGCCTTGGTTAAATGGCAAATGTGAGCATGAGGAATCCAAAGGTCTGCTGTGGACAGTGCAGATTCTTCCAGGTGATTCCAGTGTTGCTCCATCAGCCCCTCGGCTTTGCTTACCTCACTACGAAGCCTTCCTTGAAACTGACAAGCACACCTATCTCTTGACGGGGCGAGGTCTGCCCCCTTGACTTGTATCATTCACCCCGTCACCAAAAACAGAGAAACTCATTTCCCAGCTGACAAACTGGCATAGCGTGAAAACAAAAACTCTTCATCCAGTTCCCAAAAGTTGGCTGATGTGAAAACAAGACACAGTCATCAGACACAAGTGCCCAGTTTCTAAAAATCAGAATTTTCCATAGATGGGTCAAGATGAAATGTACACTAAAGTATTCTAGCTTTACTGGATGCCTTCTTATTCATCTGCTAAATAGGATACACTTAACAGTGGACATGTTACTGATTGAAACCAAAGGTGCTCCTGAAATTTGGGGCATTATAGAAGGTGAGGTCATTAGAGCACCGTACCAAATTACAGAGCCACCACACTGCATGCAGATTTGAATTATGTGAATTGAGTATAATGTGACATAAAATACATTGAGACAAAATTTGAAATAATGCAACTCTAACCCTTCCCCAAATTAAAAGTTTGTCAACAATCACATGATTTAACCTCAGAGCTGAGGGAGGCAAGTGAACTGTAAACCAAATTTATGCCAGGGCTACAGGGGACACTCATTTTATCTGGTAAACAAAGCTTCCTCCTACCTTTTGTTGGTATTAGTCTTGAAATAGATGAATTTTGAATTATGTTAAAGACTCCAGGGATGTAGTCATCAAATAACATACAACATCACTGCATATGTTTTTCATTTATCATGTAAGAACCCCAGATCCAGACAGATGCCCGAAACCTAAGGGCCGCTGGGAACGAGCGTCATGAGACAGATTGTTCTAGAAAGAGGAAAGGGAAGGTTTTCTTTATAAGGGATGACCTATGTTTGGTGGATACCAGACTGCATCTAACACTACATTTCCTGACAGTCATTTCACCCAGCTAATCCATCAGGGACACATTCATGAAATGACACCGATCTCAGTCTCTAGGATGCGTGCAAGATCTAAAACACACTGCTGGGCCCTTGTGTCATTCTTTGGGCTCTTGAAGTCACTAACAGAAGATTCTCAAACTCACAGGCACATTTGGGAACTGCTTTACAGTCTTAGAAAGTGCTTTCACGTGTATTAATGTACACTCATCTTAGCGTCCAAAGCAACTCCATGAGATGAGCAAGATGCGGAAACTAAGATGCCAAGAAGACAAGCAAAATGCAAAAAGTCATAAAGCCAAGCTGTATGAGGCCAGGTCTTCAGACTCCATGCCAGAGGCTCCTTACATCACATCAAGCTGTGCTCTGCTTTGAAACAATCAAAGAGAAGACAGCCAGCTCTCCACTCAGGGGCAGGGAAATCTCTCCAAGGAGTAATACTTGTTCACCCTCATATCCTGGACTACTTGCTTCCCGTTTTGGGGCTGCCCAGTCTCCATCCTCCAACCTTCCCCCACTGGATACAGTCTTGTTTGACCGCTGATGGAAATACCCCACTCTCTCCTACCAAGGCTGAGCGAGTGAGCAAATGAGCCAATTGGATGCTTGCTTCCTTCAAGGAGTCTCAATTTCAATCAAGAGAAGGACACAAGGAAAATGGCTGGGGCTTATTTAGTGAGCCTCAGCACTCTGATGCTAAAAAATAATTCCTGTCAACTAGATTGTCTTGGTTCCTATTTCCAAGCCTGCTACTTCAGCCTCTTACTGATTCTGTAAGTAACCCCGTCCTTCCAACTAAGTCTTTGCCTTTGCATGTAAATTGACACCCCAAGACTGAGTGATGAGAGTTCCTGTGAGTGTGTGTGCATGTGTGTGCACAAGTATGCACATGAACATGCTCTAAAATTTAGACCACATGTCCAAAAGAAAATGCTTTGCAATTTCTATTTCTAGTACGTGATATCTTGTATGATTATTGAAAACAATATGCTAAATTTTATATGAGCATTTTAAATGGGGGGTTAAGATTGCTCTTGTTGAAATGAATGAGAAGTTTGTCTTACACCGAGGACCATTTAGTATCTGATGCATTGTTTCATTGTCCTGCTTCTCTTTTTTTCACAGCCAGAAACCAACACAATTACATTTGTGGCTTAATTGAATTAGTGGGCTTTTTTTTTTTTTGGAGATGGCATATTATTCCAAACTACCATCAAGCTGGTAACATACCAGGTCTGCCCTTTCTTATGTGTGTTCAACAACAACAACAAAAATGGCTAAAAACATTCCCTCTGACTGCACAAAGGGTGAAGCACTTACCTAGAAGTTGTGGATCAAAAACCCCCAAGATTTCTGTCAAACTTAAATTGACTTTATCACATTTCCCCACTCTATAGCTTACACTCTTGATGGCATGCTTTTCTCCATGATCCCAGTAATTCCAAAGCAATGACATTTCCAAGAAAGGAAATGCAATAAGCAAAGTAAATTCATAAAGCGGGACTCTGAATGCATTTCTGCCATCTTTGGGTTGATGTCTGGTCCTAGAAGATGTACCCTGAGCAGGAGGGAGATCATTTGTAATCTTTATTATGATGACAGCAACAAATACTGAAAAATGCCCTCCCACAACTGAAGATGCCTCCAGAATTCTCCGTAATTTCCAAAGACTATTGTATTGGGCATCAGCATATGCACAGAAGAAGCATCAACATATGCACGGCGTTATCCCCCTCAAATTTACAACTATGTGTCTAGAGGGCTTTAGGCTAGAAACGGGCAGAAGTATTTAGTTCCCATGGAGGCGATCATGTTGATAAGCTGCTTCCCAGGGTTTATAGTTAAGATTTAACCTGAACTTGAATGGATTTGTGTGTTTTTGTTGACACTGAATGTTGCTGACAATATAATAAATGAATTAAGAGAAGAAAGGAAGGAAAGAAGAGAGGAAGAAACAAAGGAATGAAGGGAGGAAGAAACAAAGGAATGAAGGAAGGAAAAAAGAAATTTCTTTTTCTCTTTCAACTTATACCGTATGTGCTAGTCAATAATCTACATACCTATTGTCCCTGGAAAAATGTCAATCCCAGACAGCCTTCCCCACCCCTCAGCCCCTGCCATATTCTCTTCCCTGATTTACATCAGCCACTCTTTTTCTTTTCAGGAAATGCAAAGGCACGTTAGCATTATCCCACAAAGAGCATCATCAGGAAAGCAAGTATCAGGCATGCAGAGGATAGACTTTATCACACAGCCCAGTGGAGATGGATTTTAAGCTTCGGTTTGGGAGAATTATCTATGCTGCTCTTTCCTCTCATTAACACAGATGTTAAAAGATTAACTATATCTACAAAATACACTTTTATAAAAGAGGCATGCAGACTTACTTAAGAATTTAACTGTGAATGCTACTGTAAAAAAAATTACAATTGTGTCTAATGTGAAAGATTTTAATTTTTCCCTTGTCTAGTTTCTTCATTATTTAGGTAAAATTGTGATAATCAGGTATTATATGCCAGATTACTCGAATGGAATGAATGTAGATTTTTTTTAAATTACCATATACTCCAGCTTTTCACTGTACCAAATTTAGGAAAAGTGCAAGTCATACATATTAATGAGGCTTTATCACCATTTAAATTTGCCAGCTAACTACAGGCTATTATTTTGAAAATACAGCTCTGCATTCAAACGACCTTGGTACTGCCAGCAAGTCCACCAACAGAGTGTTTCCTTACCGTTCACAGATGCATACATGCCCCAGTCTAAGCCCAGGAAGGATCTCTGCAGGCGCCACTGCCTCCAGGAAGGCTCCCACCCCTCTTCACCCTGGTTTTGGGAACCCTCAGGTGCACTCCCATAGGGAGCTGTCCTTCCTCCCCAAAGAACTCATCACACAGTAAAGTCTGGTGGTGAACTGTGAATTCAGAATGCAGCGGCCATGTCTCCTCCCTGCTGTATTCCAGTGCCCAGAGAAGATACTCATTGGATGAAGGAGTCATTGAATGACTGAATGAATGGATGCAACAAATACTGAGCACTTCTTAGATGCCGGGTTCTACCTCTCATGATATGGCAGGATCCCAGTCTTTATGACGCTCATATTCTATTGAAGGGGTGCTCTCATCTCTAGTGGTGAGATTCGAAGATCCGGGCATGGGTCCAGGAGACGAATCCTCCTGCTTTTCGAGGCCCTTTCATGCCTCCTGTGTTACTTGTTTTTCACCCAGTAGCTGTACGCTGGAGTTTTAAATACAAGGTCAGCTGACAGTACAGTGCTGCTCTTATTTTTCATGTGTCATTGTTTTTTTCACAACTCAGTATTCCTCGGGACCCTCCCAGATAAGAGGATTGGCAGCACTAAGGCAGATTCTGGTGTCTGGTGTTCCTGACCAGACCACCCTCCAATGTCAACCACAACCACCCATCCTACCCCAGTTTTGGCAAAAGATCATGACATAATTCTCTGAGAAAGCCACTTAATAGAATCAATTGTAAAATCTGAAAAAAAAGCTCTCCAATTATCGACACATGCCTATGTAATATATGAAACAACATTCAGCGACACCAGTGCCCTGAGAATGGAACCACATCTACCGTTTGCTCATCCTCATCCCCCTGAAGTTAGACATTCCTCACAGCTCTGCCCATTACCTGCAATAACAACCTGCCACTCACCACCCCCACCTCCAGTTTATCCTCCACACCATAGCCAGAATAGAAAGGAATGTGTATTCAGAGAGCCCCGACCTCTGACTCAAAACCCTGGGAAGACTTCCCATCACACTTGGGGAAGTCCTTCCCACACCCTTTGAGTCCTGGCACGAGCTGACTCCAGCCTCACTCCCAGGCCTCATTTGCTACCACGCCCCCTCCCCTCCAAACGCGGGCCCTGCTGTTCCCAGACCCTGTTCAGCATGTTGCCATCTCAAGACTCCCTCTGCATAGAACACTATTTATCCAGGCTTACTTATGCCTGGCTCCAGTCTCTTTTGAAATGGCTTTTTTTCAGAAACACCTCTCATCATTATCTCATCAAAAATAGTCCCACCTTTACCATTACCAAAGAGGAGAGAGAGGGAGGGGCAACTAGGAGTATGGGATTATCAGGCATAAATTACTATACATAAAATAGATAAGCAACAAAGATTTACTGTATAGCACAGGGAACTATATTCAAGATCTTGTAATAACCTATAATGGAATATAATCTTAAGAAAAATAACAGAATCACCTTGCTGTATACTTTGCTGTATACCTGAAACTAACATAATATTGTAAATCAAGTATACTTCAATAAAAAAAAAAAGTCCCTGCCACACTATCTGCTTGCTGGCTACATGTTTTTTTTCAAATTACTTCCATTATGTGTTTATTTGCTTATTGTCTATCTCTCCTCCTAGAGTGGAGACTCCATTAGTGAAAGCACTGGATCTTATTTACCTCTCCAGCCTGGGGACTAGAACAATGCTTGGTACATAGGAGGCAGTCACTAATTTATGCCAAACGAATAAAATATTCTTGCACATTGGATTGCCTGACCTAGTCACCCTTCAAAACATCACCTCCTCCCGGGTGTCCCAATGCTGAGTTCCCCTCTATTAACCCAAGTAAGTATCCTGATAGTGTTACAACCAAGGGCTTGTTAATCGTTTAGTGTACCTCCAGGGTTTGATGGACTGGTTCCTGTTGCGCTTTGTCTGTTCTGCTCTGTCTCTGTTCTCGCTTTTCCAGAAACACACGACCACTGACCCACTGAACAGATGCGCTGACCTGGACAGTATAATGACCACACTCGAGTTCCGATGTTGCTAGCACACCCACAGCACCTTGTGATTAATGCACAAAAATGTCTACCCCCAGCACGTAGCCCACAGCCTTTTTCCTGCTTCGCGTCTTGTATAAATCTTGTCTGAAACTTGAGGATTTTGGAGTTGGTTCTTTCGGACAGTGGCCCATTGGCTTGCCAGGTTGGGGCTTTCTTAAAATAAAGCTACTTTTCCTTTACCCAACACTTGTCTCTCAGTACTGGCTTCCTGAGCGATGAGCAGCTGAGCCTGAGTTCGGTAACAAAAGCAATACTGATTCTCCGCATCCGTCCTGTCCAGGCTGGCCTCCATCAGCCACACGGGGATACTGAGCACTTGAAACGTGGTCAGTCCTAATTGAGGTGCGCTGGAAGTGTCAGATACATGTCAGATTTTGAAAACTAGTATGAAGAAAAGAATGAAAATTATCTTGTTGAGTTTTTTAAATTGCATGCTAAAATGGTATTTTAGATACTTAGGTTAAATAAAATACACTATTGAAATTAGTTTCACCTATGTCTTTTTGATTTTTTAAGTATGTGTGCTAGAAAATTTTTTATGACATATGTGGTTCATGTTTGTAGCTTTCCTTATATTTCAGTTGAACAGTGTGGCTCTGGACTGAGATTCTTCTCTAATCAGGAGACACAGGGTAAAGTATAAAGGGCTTGGCTTTGCCTCAGACAGACAGGTTGGAGTTCTGGGCTTCCGGTACTAACCACATGACCATGAGCAGGATACTTGAATTTGCTCAGCTGCTCATCTATTCAGTGTGTGTAATGGTAGTTACTTTGGAGGGAAGCTATAAGAAGAAATGAAATGACTCATGAAAGGGCCTTATGTGTGCAAGGCATTCAGAACATGCTGCTCCTTCCCCATCTCCCAATAATTACAGAGTCCAGTCACCCAGACACCACGCCTTTTCAGTCTATTCCTCAAGTTCTACCCCTTACTTGCACCTAAACTGGCCAGGTCGTGTTCTGTGCTCTGGTGAAGATAGAGCATTTATGTGGTCATTTCACAAATGTGTTAGAATATCTACTGTGTGTGAGAAATTGTGCCGGGGCTAGAAGTAGGGGGCTTTAAGGTTTAAAAAAAACAAACCCATGAAAGGTAAAGAGGGGCTCCGCAGTGTCCTTGTTGACAGTGAGGGGACAGAGATGACCAAGTGCATGTGCATCGCCCCACTTTCCCCCCAGGGCCAAACAGAGTCTTTTCTGCTGATTCCTTGGCCTTCTTCTTCAGTCGCAGCCCATCATCAGGCATAACCTGTACTCATCCTGGACTTTTACATGGCTCTCAAGGGCTGTTCCTCAGAAATTCTTGAGAGCTGAATATATAAAGTAACAAGCAAAAGCTAGGGTTTCCCAATCTCCTCCTTGGAGGTATTGGGGTAAAACCCAGGAAACTGCATTTTCAAAAAAACTCCACAGAAGATCCTGATGAACATATAAGCAGAATTAATTCCGGGAAGGGTGGCCACAAATCATGCCTTAATATTTGCATCTTGAGCTCCCTTGGGCAAACCACAGAGCCCTCCTGAACTTCAGATTCTTTATCTACAAACTGACACCTGTAATTGGGGAAGCTGCCAGGACTGAGTGGAATAAGGCCTGGGAAGCCCTTACATACCCAAATGGACTTCATGAATGCTAACCATTCAAGATTGCTGTTAAGAAGCCAAGAGCAAACAGTGGTACCAAAAGGAAGAAGAGCTTCTCTACCGACATTGCCTCTTTTCCTGAAATTTTTCCCTTTCCCCCAAATCTCAAGCTATTCAATTTTTGTTAATTATTCTTAAGCGTTTAGGACACTTGTCCCAAGTACTGGCCAAGCTGGACATTTTGTACTGGTGCAACAGAACAATTACCTCCAAACATCCAATTCAAATGTCAACATCCTAGTTAAGACTAATGAAGATGATTCTCCTGTGGACAATGGTTCTCTCTTTCTCATACTGGGCAGAAATTTTCAGCTTTTTGAAATGCGACTCAACTCCCACCAAAACCCTCGGGTGCCTTCCCGACTAAACCCACATGGGCTGGAACTGTATTTCTTAGCCATGTCACAAGAGAAAAAGACTGAAGAGTTGGTCAGAAGCTACACCAATGACATGGTTAGTTTAGAACTTTGCCCATAAAATAGACAGCACCAAAGGTTTGTAAACTTCCCTGGAGATTTCACACAGGAGCTTCAGCATGTCTGGTATTTCGCTTCATCTTGAGAGAGAGCCGAGACCCAGCCTCTCTCTCAGCTCCTGGTCCTGGGACTTGGCCAGAAACCCATTGAGCTGAAGAGAGAAGAGGCAAAAATTGCAGAGTGTTTCTGAGATTCATGTAGAGGGCCTTCTCGGCTCTCAAAAGTGTCATTAGAGTCCCCCAGGAGAATCAGGTGGTGTCTCTATCCAATTATTCTTTTATGATTTTACGATCCCAGAGACATTTCTTAACCATGGTATACAGTAATTTCTTGAAATGTCTTCTCTCTCTGCCCTCCCATGAATTTTTCCACATAGTGCAGGAGTCAAAAAAAAAAAAAAAGAAAAAATCAAGCACTTTATTTCTTTCCTAAGTCCGGTGTTCAGTTAATTATTGGGTAACAGCTTTGCTTGGTAAAGGAAAAATAAACAAATGTGAAACCAGCTAGTTTTTATCCCCCAAAATACAGGTAACAAATTGCAACCGTTTTGTTTTCCCTGGGCTGTTAACACAGATATAACAAACGTGTCATGAGGGACAAATCAATGCTATAATTACTAAAGCAGCCAATCAAATAATTCTTCCAGGCCACAAAATATTCTATATTCTGATAGTGACAAATGACTGTCAGAGAAGTCTTTAATGCCAACCAAACCTGTCTGCATAGCTGCATGAGGCAACCTGCCAGCAGGCACGCCACCTGGCTGGTGAAAATGGCCCGGGCTTTAAATAACTGGGAAAGCCACTGCATCCTGAATGTTCTCTCATGTTTGAAGCTTGGCTTCCCTATGCAGATTTCCTTGGTTTAATACGCTTAGGTGACCAGGGTTCATTAGCATTCTTGACACTTCATGAAGTTCTCTCTTGCTGTTTTATTTTCCACTATGGCCTTGGGGTGGAGTACAGGGTAGGAGACTTTCCAGAGCTCCAATCTTTCGATTTAATTTATGTTTCATAGTGGAAAGAGTCCATTTCAGCAGCAGCCCTAAAGACTGAGGTGATTTCCCAGTCCACATCAGGAAAGCCCAGCTATACTTCATTTAACAGAAGCTCAATACCTACAGAACCACTCCTTTGCCACTCAAGAGGAATTAAAACGGAATTCAAATGTTGGGCCCATTTTTAGTGCTCCGACTTTCACTTAAAGTCTCAGCAGCTGATGTTGATTCAACAAAAACACTGTAATATTTAAAAGAGTCAATGCTTAGAGTTATCTCTAAGGCCTTAAAGGAGATGTTGATATAAATATGATGAACCAACTGGATATACGTAGTATATTTCCATGTAGCTTCTTTAGCGCATAGAATTTAACAACGTATCAGTGTTACAAATCACATTGGAGAGAAAACTGTACAAGATCTAATGATAGTTTTTAAAATAATTTCATTTATATTGAGATATTATTGTGATGTTTAAGAGAAAAGGTGATCCTTTTTAGCAATAACTTTTGGCAATAGATTAAGGAGAGCACAGAGGGAAGAAGCCATGCAGAACTGAGGACTTTGCTCTGTCCTCATAAGCCACTTCGTCTCTCACTGGGTGAAAACTTCAAAAGCAAATGGGCTGGATATTAAATCAAGTTTGATAAAAACACATTAAAGTATCTGTCCTTACCTCTCTGGCCACACGTGGTAAGAGAGAATTAAATGCAGCGTCCCCTAAGCAGAAGGCTTTGATCTCAGATGGCTTAAAGCTAGGCCTGAGATGAGTGGCCACAAAAAGAGCTGAGCCTGGGCCATCTGGAAGCCTCTAGGCCAAGAGGAAAGTAATTAGAATTAAGGTAAAATACACTGATGGTAAGAGAAGATACTGGAATGGAGCCAAGGACATCCCAAAATGCCTGAGCTCCTCTTCTTTCATGCTTGCTTTAATCAATTATCTAATTTCTTAGAACCTTCCTTTAGACTGTGCAAATCAGTGCTTTTACTCATGTTGTAACAAATAATTTATACAGCCAAGAAAATTAAATTTTCTAGTGGTTCAGCCATCAGGTTCCCGAGAAGAGAGAGTGAGCCAACATGACTGCCTCCATGACCTGTTTGGAGCCCACTGCACAGGTGGGTGGTCAGCACTTGGTGAGCACCTACCCTCTGCCGAGAGATTTAAACACATGATGTCACCTAATTCTCAAAACGATCCTGGGATACAGGTATGGTCGTCTCCATTTTGCAGGTTGGGTAATTTGCTCAGGATCATGCAGCTAGTGAATGGCAGAAGTGAAACTGAAGCCAGATCTTTCACATTTCCGAAGCCCGTGTGACTTTACTACACCCGACTGCAAACACAAGTCCCTAGAATTCTTAAAAAGTCCTAAAAAGATACGTCCTATGGAGCTGACCATTTAGAGTGATTTATATTTTACAGTAATACTACAGAAACCTAAATTGGGAAATGTTCTCATGTTTCTAATGTTTTCAGAAATCTAGTCACATACTTCAGACCAAAGAGACTCCTATATTCAAGGAAGGAGTATTTCTTTTAAGGCAGTAGAAGCAATCACAGTGCTCGTTGTCCTTTTCTAAATTTACTCAATTTCTGCTTCTTTTCTTTCTTTTTTTAAATGACAGGGGCACAAAGAGCCTTACAAAAATCTGAGTTCAAAACTATTCCTGCCCTTTCTTTCTTGTTGATTATTTTTCAAAAATGAATTCATTCCTGTAGGAACACTTGCAAAACTGACTCTAACATCCAATGAGCACGTAAACACTGCCTGAGGCAGGTTCAGCCTCTCTCTTTATTTGTCCTCTGAGCCCTGTTAAATTCAATGTACTAACCTTCATTGCAGATCAGCACACCTGACCATCACCACTGCCATAAAGATTCCTGAGTAATAGGCCACAGCACTACCTGAAAACCCACTATTCCAAGCAAACTACAAGGCAGCAATTTTTAATGTTAGTTTCAGGGTCTCCCGTGCTTGTGCTCATCATTTAAATATTAAATCAACATTGCATTTGTGTTGAACTTCACAGTGGACAGTATGCTATTAATATACAATAAAATACTATTTAACATGCAAGCAGTGTTATAGAAGAATGTTTAGTGACATCTAAAAGTGTTCACTCTGCATTGGTTAAGAAAAGAAAATAAGTCTCAAAAGAATTTTAAAGACTGTAAATCTCACTGAAAAGGATCTGGAAGGATATACACTATGTTGTTACTAGTGATTATTGCTGTTGAAGAAGAATTAGTAGGTTTCTTTTTCCTTCTCTGTATTTTTTTTTAATTTGAAGAACACATAAGGCTTTCAAAGTGAAAAATAATAAGTTACTTATGAATTTTAATCATTACCCATAAACACATATATATATAAAATTTTATCCTCATAACTAGGAAAAATATCCTCTTACTTGGCTGTAAAGTAGGTAAAATGGGTGTTAGTAACTCACTGTACATGTGGATAAACGGAGATTAAGTAATTTGCAACTAGCTCCCAAGTGGAAGAGGCCAAAGTAATAGACCTGGTGACTCCAATCCTGTGTTATCCTTTTGTAACTTCTTCATATACTGCTGTGATTTTAACTTTAGGAGAGTTGATTTTCATTGCAAGTATATTCATGCCACCTATTACAACTTTCTACCAATAAGGAAACATTAGCTGCGATATGACATAGAGTTTCCATCTTTCTATCAGCTCTGATGCAGGGTAATGGGAGGCATCCATGATCAGTCACAGTGCCCCATTCTACTGGCACAAGCCACAGCCTTAGAATTCTTCTCAACCTACTTCTCTAGACAGACATTTGCTGACTGAGGTTGGCACACGAGTAGAACTTTTGCCATGGGCACCAGAAAGACCATGAGGGCATGCATGACAGGAATTTGCCATACCTGTTGTACCAAATGGTACCTCATCAGCAATGATATACACACACAACAGCTCAGCTGCTGCCTTCCAGCTCATTCATCTAGTCATCTAATGTGTATTAGACATTGTGGGGAAAAAAGATAGGGGCCATGTATAAATCTTGCCTTCAAGGGGCCAACACTCTATTAGGGAAGAAGACTAAGATTCAAAAAGCCGGTACTGCAGAAGGGAGAATTCTAAGCATCAGACATTGGTGCCCTGTTCAGAGTAAGACCAAGGAGTTTGGAGAAGGGCGAGATTACTTCCAGCTAGAAGATGCACAAATAAAGCTTGATGGAGGGGCTAGCACTGGAGCTGGGCTTTGCAAAACAGGTATGACTTGACCATGGGAGTGAGGAGGAGGAAAACGGAGTATTCTAGACACAGAAACAGCATCCGAAAGGAGCAGAGGCAGGAAAATACAAGGAGTGTGCGGGAAACAGTGAACAGTTTGGGCTTGCCACTAAGGTAGGAATGGTGGGGAATAAAACGGAGAATAACATGGAGTCAGAGAGTAGAGGGCACTGGGTATGGTAAGGAGTTTGGGTTTTATTTCACAGGCAGTGGGTTTGGGGGTGGTAAATGACGGCTTTGCGAAGGTGAGCACTGAGATGAAAGCTGTGCAAAGGAACACTTCTGGCAGCATCACACACCTGAGTGAAAACAGCCCCCAGACTTGAAGGGCTTTGCAAAAGGAGAACCACAACTCCCAGGCTCGGGTCTGAAGGTGTTTGTGCCTCTCTTAGGTAGCACAGTAGGACAGGAGAAATAGATACCTCTGCCCGGCTTTTAGTACCTGCTTCTCTCTCCTATATTCAGAGTCCGTGTTGACCTAACCAGGAGGGATCTGGCTGCCACTTAAGGGAAGATAAAATATGACCAGCTCAGTAATGGAAACCAGGAGCACAAATGCAGCTTGCTTCCTCGGCTGCAGGACACATACATCAAGAACTCTCTCTGCTTCACCTGAGCAGGAGCCCAATTTATCTGCCAGCTCAGGGCTTCACCATTCTTATAGAAGAGAAAAAGAGGAAGGAGGAAGAGAAGCAGGAGGAGGAGGGAAGTCAGGGTAAGGTGCCAGCGCTCCACTTCAGAGAGCTTGGGGACAGAGGACAAGCTCCAGAGAATTAGTAACTAGCATTTACTAAACACCTTCTGTGGACTAGCAATTTATAGGTGCTCTCTTGTTTAATCCTCAAACGATATCTCAGGGAGGATATTAGTTATCTCTACATTACAGATAAACCCAAGCCCAGAGTCAGTCCCACATTTCCCTATGAGCAAAGTTACTGGCCTGAGATCCTAAGTCCAAGTAGCTGGGTCTTCTCTCAGGTCAGCCTGACTCTTCAGCCCACATTTCCCGCTGCACACTCAGCCTGTCAGCTGAGCAAATCAAACATCTGTACCTGCCGGGGTCTTGGCCATGACCAGGAGCAGGGGTAGGGGCAGTCATCATCCCTCATCAACTTGCTTTTCCTCATTCCCTTAGCTCTCTTCTCTGAATTGATTTGGATTTTTGGCCTTTTTGAACAATGTATTTATTTCCAAGGAGTTTTCCAGACCAGCATCGAAATGACTTGTCAAGCTCCGCTCCTGTGTCAGCTGCCTGACATACTACAGCAGCCTCACTCTTCCCTGGAAGTTTTTTTGAGCCACTAACTCTTACCTTTCTCATCTAGATTTCTGACATGAGGGTGACAGCTATGTGCACCACTGTGTTTCTTTCCTGTGTTTTTCTTTCCATTCCAGCAAACTAAGTTTCATGAATCCATTTCTTGGTGTGTGCAGGAAAGCCCTCCAAGGAAGCTCTGGCAGCACAGGCTTACCGCTGCTGTTTATTGCTTGTCTCTTCCATTCTGGATACACCAAGGGATATACCACCATTGCTAAACTATTAATGCTGCATCCTAGGACATCGAAGATGACAGAGGACAACAGGCAGGGAAATAATAATGCAAGCCAGGGAAATAAATAAGTCAGGAAACAGGCCAACAGCAGACCCGGAAACCCAGACAACAGGCATGGACCATCCCACACAGACAGGGATTGTCTTTTCACTGTTACTGGGATTAATTCAGCCCCATCCTAGGAGCCTCCAACCTTCGGGATCAAAGTGCTCTCTTGCCAGCAACTCTTATATCTTCTCGAGCTAAGAAAGATAATTCTCTGTAAGGTCTGCAATGGGAAAATTTTGATGAAAGGCTAAAATAAAATAAAAGGGTATTTCATGCTTAACCACAGGATGCCTAGTTAGTGGCATGGATCCTCCACCCCATAATGGGCCACAGACACTTCAGTATTTTTATGTTTCTCCAAAACGAAACTATCTTCATTGATTTCTTTACTGATTTATTAAAGTAATTCATGTCCATTGTAAAAGTTTCATAATTGTATACATTATATACATTCTCCCTACTCCATAAAATGACTTCGGTTACCACTGGAATAAATATCATTAGTAATATATTACGAATATAAAGTATATTTTTTAACACAAAAGGAAACATACCATCCCTAATATACTGTAATCTGCTTTCTTATGTTTGACTCCATATCAAGGTCATATCTCCACACCAAAACAGTAGTCTTTTCAGTTAAAAATAACAGAGTAAGACATTTTAATTCTACTGTCTTTCTAAACTCATCAAAAACAACCTTAAAACATGAAAATGGAAGGAAAGTATATCATCAGAGTAATGATGTAAGTAAACATACAAAATTCCAAAACATAGGCTATGAACCACAAACGACAAACTCTGCCGTGTGCTCTGAAATCTTGCCCAAGATGTAAAGTCACTGAGGGCTACATAAACCTCCCTAGAAATGAGGCAGGATATAGAGCTCCCTCGATAGGCTAATGGCCCAGGTCTAAAAGGTCAATATAAGAATTCATTGACAGAAGCAATGAGATCTAGGGACATAGACAGGCCAAAGAAGTGGGGACTGTCCCTGCACTGTCCCATTCTCCACAGCAGAAAAGCTAAGCAAGTAGAGCTCAAGAAGGCACCTGTCACTTTTACTGTTTCCAACCCAGGCTTACAAACAAGGTGGATCAAACCACTTTGTGCCTACTGCCCTAGTGCAATTATACATAGAAAACCTCCTTATACTACAGAGTGAACTATCATTTGGATAATGAATTCTATGGTCTCTCTATTTATTGCTTAGAGAGACTGCTGGAGATGAGGTGGGTAAAGAGAGCAAAAACAGAATTAGCCACTGGATTACAGAGGATCTGACACATTCAAGGGTTTCCTTTGAGCCACAGTGTTACTAAAAACACTGAAACCCAGAGACATCATGCCTGAGCAGAGGAAACAGTGGTGAAACCCAATTCAAAGCAGCTGCAATTTACCCTCCCAATTTATAAACACATATTCTTATTTACACACACTGAGTTGATTCTTCGGTATATTTTTTATTATATAAGTTTCAGGTGTACAGCATTATAATTCAACATCTGTACACACTACAAAGTGATCACCATCACGTCTAGTTACCATTCATCACCATACAAATGATCCACTTTACCCATTTCACCCACTCCCCTCTGGTAAACACTAATCTGTTTTATGTACCTGTCTATGAGTTTGGTTTCAGTTTGCTTTGTTTGTTTGTTTTGTTTTGGTTTTTTTAGATTCCATATATGAATAAAATTATACAGTATTTGTCTTTCTCCATCTGACTTATTTCACTTAGCATAATATCTTCAAGGTCTGTCCATGTTGTCACAAATGGCAGAATTTCCTTCTTTTTTATGGATGAGTATATGTATGCATATATATATATACACACATATATACATACATATGTGTGTATATATATACATTGTAATATGCATACAATGAAATATTACTCATTCATCTTCTTTATTCATTCATTCACTGATGGACACTTAGGTTGTTTCCATAGCCTGACTACTGTAAATAACACTGCAATGAATGTAGGGGTACATATATCTTTTTGAATCAGTATTTTTGTGTTCTTAGGATAAATACCCAGAAGTGGAATATCTGGGACATATGATACTTCTATTCTTAATTTTTTGAGGAATCACCATATTGTTTTCCAAAGTGGCTGCACCAATTTACAGTCCTGCCAATGGTGCATAAAGGTTCCCTTTTCTCCATATTTTCTCCAACATTTGTTATTTCTTGTCTTTCCAATAACAGTCATTCTAGCAGGTGTGAGGCAGTATCTCACTGTGGTTTTGATTTGCATTTCCCTGATGATTAGTGACACTGAGCAACTTTTCATGTGCCTGTTGGCCATCTGTATGTCGTCTTTGAAAAATATCTATTCAGATCCCCTTCCCATTTCTTAATTGGGTTCTTTGTTTTTTGTTGCTGGGTTGTATGACTTCTTAATATTTTTTTTATTTTAACCCTTATCAGATACATGATTTGTAAATATCTTCTCCCATTCAGTAGGTTACCTTTTCATTTTGATAGTGGTTTCCTCCACTGACAAATACTTGGTTTGAGTTGAATACTAAGTTACTTAGTACACTAAGTTACTTAGTACTTAGTTTATTAATTTTAGTTGAATTGCTTGAAAATTAATAGTAGTTGGAAAAGACTCAACATGGAACAAATGTATAAATAATAGGCAGAGAAGGTGTGGAAAGGATGAAGGAAGTATCATAAGCAAAAAACTCAGACGGTTGGCCACCAGGTGCTGAGTAAGCTGGGAGCTCAGCTGGGGTTGTTACCTGGGTCCCTTAGTCTGCACCACATGGTCTCTCTATCTGGTTAGTTTGAGCTTCCTCAAAACATGGCAGTCTTAATGCAGCTGGACTTTGTTTTTGGTAGCTTACTTCTAAGGGTACGGAAACGGAAGCTGGCCTAAATTGATACAATATCACTTCCAGCACATTTTACTGGTTAAAGTGGGTGACAGGCCAGCCCAGATTTATGGAGAGTAAACTATACTAAGACATAAATACTGGAAGACATGATTCATTAGGAGACACTAAAGTAATGGCCTATCACAGTGAACCCTCTGACCCCTGAGGAGTTACCACAATCCCATAATCCATCCAACTCAGGGAAAATACATACCCCCTCACCCCCAAGAATCACCAGAATGTCATCCATTACAGCATCAGATTTGGACTTGAAGTCCAGGATACTGTTATTTAAATCAGTTCCAGATGTGAATGAGGCCCCTCAAGTGCAGCTGTTGATCTGAAGATGTGCAAACTGAAGAGGCAGCTTTCTAACTCCCCACCCCTACACATCCAATATATAATGTTGAGGTAAGGTTAGAAACACTGAAGCACTAAAACAGACACTCTCATTCAAAAGAGGGACAATAAAAGCACATAAACATCAGTGGTCCACAACAACTCTGAAATACAAGTAGGCACATATCACAAGTTCCTTGATCAGGATCCGGTTTCACCATAACCTATGGCATCTATCTCTTAGCTTTAAGCATTAAGCTGTGACTGTTCTCTCTGGCTCATCTTTCATTTTACACAAAATAGGGTCCATGAGTATAACTGAGTAGCTTTCCCAACTCGCATAGTAAGTTAGAGGCCTAGAAGCCTCTTTTCATTTTCAACTATTTCTGTTAACTTTTAGTCTAAGTTGATATCATTCCTATAAAAACTCTGCATAATTTCTAGTTATTGAATTATAACTTAATTCTTTGGAAAAGAGAAACGCCCACAAAATCTCTCTCTACTTTAGAACTATGAGTCAGAGTGCTATAAGATAAGATTCTTAATATTTTTAGAAATTTATTATATAGCTGAGAGGGTCTACAAATCATGCTCTTGAAATTACTAGGAATCTTTTTTTCTAGATAAGAAAGGGTCTATGAAGCACTACCTTTTGTCTTTCTAATGTCTTAACAAAGGATATTATACGGTCTTGACCACAAAGCAATATTCCACAGGCAGTGTTCTGTATTTTATATTTGCCCTGACACCATTTCTTATTTTGAGAAGCTTTTCCTGCTGTGAGTACTCGAATGAGAAATAGTTTCATTTTTTTGACTTAGCAAGTTCTGGGTTGGAAATACTTCCTTTAATTGTTTAAAAGTGAAGTAGTTCCTTCTTTAGTTCCTCTAACTATACTTAATCATATGTAGATAACAATATCTGGAAATATTCTTAGCTAGATATGTAAGTTAATTAAGTATAATTTTAATTTTCAAGTTACTATAGGTGATAGTCTAATGAGTTGTTTCATTAATGTTATAAAATGAGCTCTCTTTTATGAAGCTTCCAAAAGTACTTTCCTTTCTTCCCTTCAAGTTTCCATTGATAGATTCTCAAGACCCTTTTGGCCTTTGTCCATTGCCAAGTTCCAAGAAGTCTTCCAAAAGAAGTTCCAAGAGGACAAGCTCCAATGAGCAAGAATATTTTCTTGAAATAAAGATGCAAATCTATACCCTATATCTATATCCAAAAAGACACACCTAAATTCATGAAAAAGTGATACAAAAATTTATATATATATATATACATACTCTCTCTCTATATATATACATATAAAGTATATATATATATATATATATATATATATATATATAAAGTTTATCTCCTGATATATATCAAGAAATAAACTGACAAAGCTTCAAAAATATACAGAAGGAATTATATGGATATATAGATCAAAAAGCAGTTCATGTGCAAATTGGAAATAGTAGAACTTGCTTCAGATATTTCCATAGTAACATTAGATGATAAAATGTAATTTAAAAATGTGTGCAAAGTTCTAAGGAAAGTTTATACACAGTCAAGATTATTGCAAATCCAAGGTTAAAGACAGAAACTCATTTGCCTTAAGGTGTCAGAGAACAACCCCATGAGTCTTTATGAGGGAGAAAAAAATGATGATACATCTAGTCAAATACATCAGATAGCTTAAAATGAAGAACTCAGAAACAGATATGTTGTGGTAAAGTATCAGTGAGAATTAAATCCAGTTCAACATAGAATTAAGACACATCAGCATCATGAACTATGGCTACAGAACAGAAAGCAAATGTTATACATATTAGTAATGTGTAAATACAAATATAAAACAGTGGAGGGACAAATTGGAAGGAAATAAAAGATATTCTCAATTTCTTCACCTTTCAGACTAGAGATTCTATAAATGCTGACTAAGCTTGATATTTAAAACTAATTACTTCAAGCTCTTGGGTTTTCCACATTTTAAAGGCTGAGCATTATTAAAAATATAGCTCTTCTTAACTGAAGGTATACAACATCATTAAATATTTTTTCTGAGGTTAAGTTCAAGTAATCATATTTAATATTTTGTTTAAATTAGACATATAGGACTTTGGCCATTATGAAATAACAAGGACCACATGATAATACCTTAGAAAACTGGACAATATATATGAAATAAATATTTTCAGACATTAGAAAACACTGATTGGGATCCTGACAGAAGGGAAAAACATAAGATGATCCCTACAATTATTCTGGTTTTCTGCCTGTAGCAATTTTAAGACCATGAGTGGGGAAAGGATAACCAAATATAGGCTGGTGACCTTGCTGAAACATATCGAAGATTGAGGAGGATGAAATGGCTGGAAACTGTGGGTGGAGCTCCAGAAAGAATGAAGCTACACAATAAAAGGGTTCTAGAAATCTGCATAGGGGTTATCTTGAATCTTTGCTGAGTACAAAGTTGTGCATGAAAATGAAGTGAAACTCCACAAGATAGAGTAAGGTGTGACTGAGTTGCGAAGGCAGGGCAATTGCCAGAGTTCACATAAGATTGAAAAGCGTTCCAGCTTCAATGAGCCATGGTAGGATGTCCACGTAATCACCGGGACAATTCAGTGGACATCCAGAGGAGTCATGATTTAGTTATAAGGCTGATCTATGCCCAGAGTAAAATCTAATATACAGTAATCCTCACAAAGCTTAAAATGAGAACTTAATGAGCTTAAACTGTTAGAAAAATACATGTCTTTCAATATAAAGTTCAAAATTCTTTAAAGGAAGACAACATAATCCAGACATTCAACTATACAATATTCACAATATACAGCACCCAATCAAAAATAACTAGATAGGATAAGAATGGGAGGACTGTGATCCAGTATCGAAAGAAAACTCAATCAATAGAAACAGACACAGAAATGGTAGAGATGACGGAACTCACAGACAAGAATGAATTAAAGTTAAAGATTAAAATAGCTGTTACAGCAATATACTCACATTTTATAGAAAGCATAATTATAATGAGGAGAGAAATCAAACATAAAAAGAGAGTCAAATGAACTTTTAGAGGTAAAAAGTAAAATAACTAGAATAAAAATTTTATTATATAGATTTAACAGCAGATTTGATCCTGTGGAAGAAAATATAGTTAATCTTGAAAACATAACAATATAATATGAAGTAAATGAAGCAGAGTGGGGAAAAAAGACTAAGAAAATAAACAGAGACTCAGTGATTTGGGGGATAACAGAAAATGCTCTAGCATATACATTGTAGGGATCCTAGAAGGAGGAGTTACAGAAAAATATTTTAAATATTAAAAGACAAAGAAGAAATTTCAAAAGAAATATTTTAATATTTTAAACTAAATGAAAAAGAAACACAGCATACAAGAGTGTGTGAGAAGCAACTAAACAAATTCTTAAAAAGACACTTATGTCTTTAAATGGTTACATTAGAAGAATGAGCTAATCTTGATGTAAGCTCTTGCATAAAGATAATAGGGAAAAAAGAGAAAAGTAAATCCAAAGTAAGTAGAAGGAAAGAAATAATAAAAGTAACAGCAGAAAATAATAATAACAAAATGGATAAATCTATAGCTAGGCTGATGAAAAAAAATAGAAAAGAAATAAATTGCCAATGCTGGAATAAAAGTTGAGGAATCACTACAGATCCTATGAAAATTAAAAGGGTAATCAGAGAATATTATAAACAACTTTATTCCAATTAACTTAACAACTTAGATGAAATGGACAAAATCCTCAAAATACACAAATTACCAGTGCTAAAACAAGAAGAAATAAAAAATCTGAATAATCTTAAATCAAGAAAAAAAAAGATTGAATTCCCAATTCATTTTCTGAGGTCAGCATTATTCTGAAACCAAAACTAGATAAAGATATTACAAGAAAAGAAAACTATGCACCAATATTTCTCATGAATATGGACACAAAAGTTTTTATGGGAATATCAAAAAATCAAATACAATAGTATATAAAATAACGTACCTCATGATCAAATAAAGTTTATCCCAGGAATGGAAAGTTGGTTCAACATGTGAAAACCAGTTGATATAATTCACCATATTAACAGACTAGAGACATAAAACCATGTGATGATGTCAATATATGCATAAAAACATTTGACACAATTCAACATCCATTCATGATAAAGACTCTCAGCACACTAGGAACAGAAGGAAATATCCTCTTCCTCAGCCTGATAAAGAGCATGAACCAAAACAAATCAAAACAAAGAAACAAAAAACACTTACATCTAACATCATACTTAAGAGTGAAAATTTGAATGCCTTATTCCTAAGATCAGGCGAAAGGTGACTATGTTTGCTCTCACCAATTCCACTTAAAGGCTAGAAAAAGAAATAAGAGGCATCCAGATTGGAAGGAAAGTATAATTGTTTTAAGAAATGATACAAAAAAAAAAAAAAAAAAACAACCCAGAAAATACTAAGGAAATGACAAAGAAAAAACTAAGCTACTAAAACTAGTAAGTGAGTTTATCAAGTGTGCCAGTTATCAATGCATTGGCTGTCGGCTCCAAATCCACCTGCCTTTTCCCTGCTTCTCTTCCTAGTTCTGTTCCTCCACCGCTGCACCCGCACCCCCATGCAGTATGGCTATCAGCAGCACTGAATGCAGGAGATTCAGTGGCAGTTACTCTCCAGGAAATTTCTCTGGCAGTCCAGCAAGCACACATCTGCATCACCCCGTGGACTGCAATCACAGCCTCTCGGGCTTGAATGTCACCCTTGGACATGCCTTCTTCTGAGTTCTTAGTTCTACCTTTGGATATTTTGCCTCAGTCCTAATGGTAGTCGCTGATCCCTATATTTGCTATTCCTGAATTGCTTACAGTTCTTTTTCACTCCTTTTAGTTAACCCTCTGTTACTAGTATAATATTTTATAAAATAAATAGATACATTATTTTTTAAGATTCCTTGTTTAAATTACTATTGTGGTTTCTATCCCCTGACTGGATCCTGACAGGTACAGAAAGGTTGAATATAAAGTCAATACACAAAAATCGGTTGTTTCTAAATGCAGACAATGAACAATTGGAAATATATATAATATTCCAATATAATAATAATTAGAAATAAAATAATATATAATACAAGTCTGAAATCATGAAGTGCTTAAGGATAAATTTAACAGAATATGTGCAACACATATAAACTGAAAACTACAAAATGTTGCTTAGAAAAATTAAAGACTTACTTAAATGGAAAGATACACGTGTATATGGACTAGAAAATCGATAATGTTGAGATGTCAATTCTACTCCAAATTGAGCTACAGGTTAACATAATCAGAACAAAAATCTCAGCATATTTTTGTAGAAATGGAAAATCTGATTCCATAATTTATGTGAAATGCAAAATATCTAGGGTCGTTAAAACAATTTTAAGAAACAATTTATCTGATTTCAAATCTTATTACAAAGCTAGCAAGCAAGAGAATTTAATATTGGCACAAAGAAAGACATATAAATAGAACAGAGCAGAGACTCCAGAAATACCTCCACATATGTATGGTCAATTTGTTTTTAACAAAAGTGCACAAGTAATTTAATGATAAAATAATAGACTTTTCAACAAACAGTGCTAGAACAACTGGGTATTAGTATGGGAAAAATGAAACTTGTCATTCACTCACACCACACACAAAAATTACCCAAAAATCATAAAAATCACTCACATTATAAAAGCTAAAATGATAATACTTTCAAGAGAATACACGAAGAAATCTTCATACCAACAATTTTAAGATTTTTCTCTTAAAGGAGACAAAAGATAATGAAGAAAAACAACTGGTAAATTAATTTATCAAAATTTAAAACTTTTGTTATTCTAAAGTCAAGATTTTAAAATGAGAAAACCAGCCACAGACTGGGTGAAAATACTTGCAATGCATATAGATCGACAAGGGGCTAGTTTCCTGAATATATCAAATACCTTCCTTTACCACTCAGTAATATGAAGATAAACAATCCAATTTAAAAAATAAATAAAATATTTGAACATATAGTTCCAGGAAGAAGGTGTATGGATAACCAATAAGCGCATGAAAAGATGCTCAGTATCTTCACACACATAGAAATATAAAAAAAAAAAAACCACTTAGAAATACTAGGACAAAATAGGACCATATTCTACATGTCATTTCTAACTTGTTTACTGTAATAATCACAGAGAAGCACAAAGATGTGCATTGTATCTATGGCATATTATACATATATTTAGCAACAAAATGAGTCCATGTGCAACCACTGCCCAGGGGAAGACTAGCCTATCACCAGCACCTCAGAGTCCAGAGGCCCCCACTGTATCTGTAGCAATCAGTCTTCTCACTCCCCATTTAATTAACTACTATACAGATTTTAAGTACTATGATTATTTCCTTGATTTAGTTTATGATTTAACCTTCTATGCAAGTGAATCTAAACAATGTCATCTAATTTCGCCTGCTTTTTGGACCTTACATAAATGGACTCATATTGTAGGGTCTTTTTTTTTTTTTTTTTTTGCTATTTATATTGGTTTAGTAGGTATTCTTGGTTCTTCTTTCCTTTTTTTTTTTTTTTTTTTTTTTTGCTTAAATAATGTTTGTTAAGATCAATTCAGACCATTTCCCACAGCTATAATGTGTTCATTTTCTTTTAGTAAATATTCTATTATATAAACATATCACAACTTAATTTATTGACCCTACCACTGATGGATTTGAGTCATTGCCTATTTCTGGCTGTAACAAAGAAGCTCTTTTAAACATTCTCATATAGGTATCCTGAATTTCTTTAGAAAGTATTCCTAGGAATGAAATTGCTGAACCATAAGAACATGCATATTTTTAACTTTGTTACATAATGCCAAACTGCTGTTCTGATGTAGCTGTATTAATTCACACTCCCAACATCAGTGTGGAAGGGTTCCAGCTGCTTCACATCCTAACACTTTATATTATCAGACTCTTCATTTTAGTCAATCTGATTGGCATATGGGGGATTTCACTGTGGTTTCAATTTTCATTTCCCTGATTGCTAACTAAGCTGGGCACCTTTTTACCTGTTTAGTAGCTAAGTGGATATTCTCTTTTGCGAAGTCTTTTTAAAGCATTCATATTTGTATTAGAATGACTGTCTTTTTTTTTTTTTTTTTTGGGTGGTGGTTATTTCTGAGTGGTAGGAAATGAAATGATTTGTTTTTTCTTTCCTTTTTTCTATTTTATAAACTATTTAAATAATGAAATAATAAAAATCTAAAAATAATTAAAAACACATAGAAACTTGCTTTAATCTGCATGGTATTTCATTGTATAGATGTACCTTAAACTATTTAATCACTCTTCTGATAATGAAAATGAAGTCTATTTCCAATTTAAAAGTTTTATAAACAACAGTGCAATAAATAGTCTTGAACAAATACAGTGTTGGAGGAGAAGGGCACTGGGTGTTGAATGGTGGGGAGCATGGCATTGATGAGAACCCAGAATAAATGGATTCCTCTTCCCCACCATGAACATGCTTCTCTAAAAGTCATGTCTGAATGCTGGTTCAGTCAGATGAGGGAACAAAGTTAGAAAGGAGCAAGACAAAAGAAGAAAAATAGATAATGAAAGATTGGAAGAAGTCTTTGTTTTTGTTTCCATTTTTTAAATTATATAAATATTCAAACAAATAGAAAAATGAAAGAAGAATGCAAGTAATACACACAGAGCAACCCCTAAGCTCAACAACTGTTAACTTTCTGCAATATTTGCTTCATATCTGCCTTTTTACCAGAACCATTCTGAATTAAGCAGCAGGCATCCCGACACTTCACTCTTCAATGTTTCCACCTGTATCTTGTACAAATAAAGACTTTCTCCTATATACCCTCAAATAAGTAGTACAGCATTATCACCAAGAAAAGTAAACCATAATCCCTAATAGTATTTATCATCCAGACCACAGTTTTTGAGCAGAGCAAATTCTCCATGAATTAGGTGGGGGCGGGGATGCAGGGAAGAAGCCTCAAAAGACCTGGATCGTGTTTTCTCGCCTCCTTCTCCCCAATCCTCACACAATGAAGGCACAGAATGTCAGCAGCTATTAAGATCCAAGTTTTTATTCCTAACTTTTTAAAATTTTTTTTTCTGAGAAGTAAAGAAATATATATTCATTATAGAAAATGTAGACAGTACAGGGAAAAGCTATCCAGAAGCCCATCTTTTTTTCTTTTTAAGAATCTCACCGAGATTGATGTAAACAAGTGAATGTTCGTGGAACAAACGCTGTCCTCAGCCTAAATGTTACCAATGTTCAGTTCTTTCCTTCACCTGCTCTGGCAGGTGGAGTCACTGGGCATGGCTGGATCCCACCCCAGACTTAGCCACATTTCAGCCCCATAGTTTGTAACCTGGAAACCTGCCCACCTCCTGGAAGAAATTTGGGATGAAGGCTCTGTGTCCAGGTGCCAAAGCCAAGCCTTTTTATATACACTTCACAACTCTGCCTATTTTAAAAGAAATTATTTTTCTTCCCACAGATGGAAGCTCCAGATGAACTGTCTTGACAGCTTCTCCCCACTGGAATACTCAGACAGCTCTCAGACCTCTCCAGGAGGGAGAGAAACAGCTTCCTGGTAGGAAGACAGCATTGGAGACTAAAGTCGGAGCTTGCAACATAAACAACTTCCGAATCACTCAGAGTCAGGCAGCCAGTCTGTGCCAGGACTTGCTCAGCAGATGGTGTCCACAGGCTCAACATGCCTTCTCTTTCTGGCACGGGGGAGGGGGATGAGTTGCCAGCTACTTAGTTTCAAAGGGTAACTGTAGACTTGTCCATGGGGAGGAAATGCACCACTCCTCCTCATCACTTCTCCATCATGGTGAGTCAGAGTTCTCATCTCTCCAATTCCTGCCCTTCCCCCTGCCACCTGCTCTTCTCTCAATATCAGTTCTGACAACTGGTCTCAGACCACAGAGCCAGAAGAGAAACACCTTCTTGCAAACCCTCTTCCAGGTCTAGAGCCCTTCTAGACCCAATGCTGTTTTCTAATTTTTTCTTTAATGTAAAACTCAGGACACATAGAGGTAAATGTGCACATTTCTGAAGGACAGTACGTTTCCATGCCCTGGGACCCCCAGGGTGGGCTGTGGTTCAGATCTTCTGTATGTAAGTAGCCCATTACTGCTTTCATTAACTGGCTTCTGGAATACTGTTTCACCTTTGCACACATCTGGTGTCTTCCAGGGTACTGGTTCCAGCCTCAATTGTGACGTCTGTGGTTTGGATTTTAGCATGATGACCTAATCCCAGTAATAAGAATCATAATCATGGTGATGACAGTGGCTCTCTCTACATGTAAGTCTAAAGTTTTCAGTGGCACTCTGATTCTGAGCCAGACAGGTGAGTGAAAATGGGAACGGTGCTAGTGTTAAAGGGTTGTAACTTTTAGCTGGCAATACAACTTGTTTGTAAAGAAATAATGTGTGTGTGTGTGTGTGTAAATAAGTTAGACCAAAATTAATCTGAACTATCCATCCAACCCCCACCATTAGTTGAAATAATGGCAGGGGTGGGGGCAGTGAAGAGGGAGAACCAAACCAAATGTGCAGTCTTAAAACTGAAACTACTCTGAAAATAAAACAATCTCTTAGGTTCAGTCTCTTTTCCCCAAACTGCCCAGACTCTCAGAGGTTCCTCTCCCGGTTCTCTCCCTAAGCAGCGATCCAGGTGTCTTGCACAGTAGATGCCTAGATGTGAGTCTTACATGATACCAGGCAGTGCCAGAAGCTCAGGGTTTGGGGCACTGGTATGCTCAGGTGTCCGGGGACAAGCTCCTGTCCCCTGGTCACTGTGGCCATGCTGGTGTTCAGCTAGGCTTGGACCAAGCCCACTCCCACTCTGCACCTGTGTTGGCCTTCCTCACTCCTGCTGGCTACAGATACAAATCTCTTGGCTACAGTTCAAAATCTCTGCAGTGTCTTTCTTGCACAGCCACGTGACAGAAAGGCGCGTGACAGGTCCAGCTCACACTCAAAGCCCACACTGCTGGGCTGAACACACCTGGGGAGCCAAAGCCCAGAAGCACCTTCTCCTAACCACCTGTACAACTTACCCAGGTGAATTCCAGGGCCATCCAGGGGGATGGACAATAACCTCCCCTTCCCTCAATTAAGCCCTTACTTGGTGATATAACTGCTCCCTTCTCTCTTTGAAGCCAAGAATGAGGAAGACTACAGTATCTCCTTCCTGTTGCTCTTCCTTTCCATTCACCCCTTTCTCTTTCTACCATTTGCCAGGCAAGATAGTTGACCTTTCACTATCCCTGTATCCTCATCCCCTGGAGTAAACCTAGCCACCTGAGCAGCAGGTCATACCTGCCCCCACAGCATGTGACAACACTGTACACTGGACCCTCCATACTTACCTCCATCTCTAACACTCAAAAGGAAGCCATAAAAATTTTAAATATTATTCCAAGGAAATTATCCAACTTGCAAGTTGCCTTGCGGTCTAACCTGCCCTTATATCTCAGAAACTAAGGATTACCTTCTTTGTCTCTGATTTCCTTTCTTAACAAACCCTAATCTTCCTCCTCATTCCCACACTCCACCCCAGAAAGATGCCAACCTGGGGCAAATGAGTGCAAAGATCAGATTCACAGAAAGACAAAAAAAAAAAAAAAACCACATTAATAGTTTCTAATAAGTAACTCCTTTACACCAAGCAACCCTTTTATTGAGTTACGTTGAGGTTTAAATGAGATATTGCATGTAAATTACTTATAAAAAAAAAACCTAGTCAATGAATATGCAATAAAATGTACTTATTAATTGTTATGTATCACTTATTGTGTTCTCCAACCCACTGAAACATATGAGGCAATCTGAGCAGGTGGAGGATTTACGACCTATTCATCTGTACTCGGAGTTTCAATCTTCCTTTCTTAAACAAGTTGTACTTCTTATACAAAACTTTCTAAAACTCCTAGATCAAAGGTTAGCAAACTTTTCCATGAGGGTCAGATAGTGAATATTTCAAGTGTTCCAAGCCTGGAGAACTCTGTCGCAAATGTTCAACTCTGCTATTACAGGCACAAAAGCAGCCACAGACAATACATGGACAAATAGCTGTGGCTGTGTTCCAATAAAACTTTATTGACAAAAGCAAGCAGCGGGCAGGATTTCAGCCAAGAGCTGTAGTTTGCTGACCTCTACTTCAGATCAATACTAAGTGCCTGGCACGCAGCCAATGATCCAAAATGAGTTTAGATAGGTAAATGAGTAAAACAATGATTTGCCCTCTGAATTCCCTCAGCCCTCCTATCTAATCTAATAGTAAATTTCATGTCCTCGTATTATTCAATATAATTTCATATGTGTCTTCTTTTTCCATGAATGAGAGAATACTGAATATGCCTCTTGTTACTTTGCAGTCAGACAGGACTGTAATTGAGATCCAACTTTTCCATTTGGGCAAGTTAATTTCCCTTGAACCTCTGTTACCTCATTTGCAAAATGGGGATAGGGACACTCACTCATAGTGGTCTGCGGTTCGGAAATTATGTAAGCACAGTGCCAAGTGAATGGTAGACAGGGATTAGACTGCAGTCCTGGAGACAGGGACCTCTTTTTCAGTTTTTTATCAAAACTTTCTTATTTTTAGTCTTCCTTGTTGCTTTCTAAGTGGATAGGAACTGGGAATGGTGGTGATTCTGGGCTGGCACATGCGGGAAGGAGGCTACAGACTGGGAGGCACGCCACATGCTGAATTGGCTCAGACGCTGCTTCCTCTCTCTAGCTGTGTCCAACTTCTGAGGTTTTGCAAAGGGCTAGGGAAAGGTCCCCACCCTCGGCTTGAGCTCATTGCTCACAGCAGCTGTTCTGTGAGCTATGGATAGTAATATGTTCAAGACTTATGTTTGAAATGCACAGTTGAACATTTTAACACTTCACTGTCTAGGTTAAACTCTTTGACAGATATACATAGGAAAGCTTCACACCTTCTTCATAGTGAACAGAAACTTGAAGTGGGGACATGACCAGTCAAAGAAGGAAGATGTCCCTACTATAGTCAAAAGACCAGGAAGATCCTGGGGTTAGAAGACACAAATAAATGGACCTAGCACTGCCTCTCACTTGCTGTATGACCCACAGCAAGATGGACCCATCTTTTCTCTGGACCTCAACATTTTCCAAACCTCAGTAAGTTATTTCCCATCTTCATTATTTTTATCATGTCCATGTATCCCTATACTATTATTTTTTCTATACTCCAACTAAATCAAATAATTTATTCTAGTTAGCCTTGTCTTTACAATACAATAGTACCCATTGTGTAATAGTATGGGTACACTAATCATATTTCTCTATTACACATCATAATAAATACTTAACATACCTATTGAAATATAAATTATAACTATTATAATAAAAATGTTCCTTCATGTGTCATCTAAAATCACCACCAGTGGTGGGTGTTTCCACTTCTGGAAACACTGGCTTTGGTGCTGGACATGTGTGTGGTTTCCACATTACATAATTCTTTCATACTCCCAGCAGCACCTGGCACCGTGTTGGGCACACACATGGTGTATGAAGCCCTTACGTGTGTATAATGCTTTATAGTTTTCAAAGTACTTCAACATGTTTGAAAAGGAGAAGAATGTGGAGGAGAGAACCTCCTTGAAGGTTTTTATAAACCTGACAATGGAGAGGAATAACTGGAAGATCCCAGAAAAGGAACAAAACCCATCTACCAGGAAGACTCTCTTGACCATCCAACACTGCTTCTCACTGTGAAGAATATATTGGGTCCCAGGTGAGGGCAGTGGTCTCCCAGCAAAGAGCCAACTCATTTAGAAGGTGTTGGTTCTGGTCCTCTCACCAGAACCTTGAGTTTTTTATCATCTCTTAAATTGGGTCTTGCTCTTTGCTACTCACACACTCACCAGTAAGTTATCTGGCTGGATTACTAGGAGAAAGAGAGTCACGGAATTCTAGGTAACTTCAAGGCACTATTAAAGCAATATTTTTTTACATTATTACTAAGCCTAATGCTATGTTAAATCTGCACTTATGGAGTTCATTCTAAAGCACTTGATTGTGCCCAGAAGAGAAATAGTCTTACAAGTAATTTTCTCAAGCACGCTTGAAGAAAGGGCAGTGCATGGCTCAGTAAATACAACAGCTTGGACAGTTATGAGCTATCACACTAAGCTGAATCGACTTACTGATACAACCTGAAATGAATGAGAACTATCTATGAGAGACCGTCTGGAAGGCTTCAGAGACTCTGATTTTATGGATGTTTTGTGCTTATCAACATATAGGAAGACTGATGTTGTCTGCTATCCGAGGGGATACTACATGACCCACATAACTTTTGATTCAATTTGTTCAGATTAACTATTTAGTACCATTAAAATCACTTAACTTTTAATATCACAATTTGTTTACATAGCAGTTAGCTGTTAACAGAGCAGTGACATAGCAGTTAGATGTCTTTAGGACATAACCGATAGTAAATTAGGGTGAGAAGAGGTATATTTTGTAGAAATCCCTTCATGTTCTTTTATCAGTTTATGGTCAGATGTCTTCCATTAGTTAATCTAAAAGGCTTGAACTAGTCTATGCTTCAAAGTGTGTCCCAAAGTCCAAAGGGGACTGAGCTGAATCTCTGGGTGTCTTCTTAAAGGAGCCGCTTCCTTGGAGCCACATATCCTACAGAGAAAGCTGAACTTCTTAGTAAAAGATTTTGAGGTCACATGTGTTGACCATTTTGCCAGTAACTTATCTGAGTTTTGCATCATCTTTTCCAATTCACAAATCATCAACTGACTGCTAAAAATTTGACTGTAATGTATTCACATTATCTCATTTAATCCTCACAACAGCACTATGAGGAAAGTGTTGATGCCAACCTCTTACCAGGTGAGGGGACTGAAGTTCAGGGAGGTTGAATAATTTTTTCTGCAGTCACACAGCACCTTGAGCCAGGATTTGGTTCAGTGTTAGAATCTGACTCCATAAACAGAAGGTCTTAACTGGGCCAAATGCTTTGACTCCAATACTCATTCAGCATAGCCTTGTCTGTGAATTTGTACCCATGAGGTTTCATAAAAGGCAGTCCTTAAGCAGCCTCATATACCAACAAGAGTGACTCGAAACTGGGACACACCCCTGAGTGGGTACACAAGGACTTTGCAAGGCACACAGAACTTGAAGAGTTTAAGGGAATCAGTTTCTAGATCCTCAATTCGTAACAGGCAAGTCTTGGAGATATTGCAGGTTGGGTTCCAACACTACCAAAATAAAGCAAGTCACAGGAATGTTTTGGATTACCAGCGCATGTAAAAGTTATGTTTACACTATAGTCTGTTAAGTGCAGCAGCATTATGTCTAAAACACAACGAATATACCTTAATTTAAAAATTCTTTATTGCTAAAAAATGCTAACCATCATCCAAACCTCTAGTGAGTTGTAGTAGTAACATCAAAGATCACTGATCACAGATCACCGCCACAAATATAATAATGAAAAAGTCTGAAATATTGTGAGAATTATCAAAATGTGATGCAGAGACATGAAATGAGTGAATGCTGTTGGGAAAATGGCACTGGTAGACTCGCTCAAGGCAGGGTTGCCACAAACCTTCAATCTGTTAAAAAAACAAAAAAAACAAAAAACCCACAGTATCTGTGGGGTGCCATAAAGCACAGAGCAGTAAGACTGGGTATGCCTGTACCAGGATTGATCTGTCTGAGTAGGTTCCTGAGGCTGGGGATCTCTTCTCCCAACCCATCCCTTTATAGTCTAGACAGTGCTCTCCAAACGTTTTCAAGGAAACTCTGCTTTTCACCACTCTAAGTGAGGATGGTTCTTGAGCAAGAGAGAGGCCCCCCCTTCTGCCTCCCAAATTGCTGGCTGAGGAACCTGTCCTCTGAGGAGAGGCCACGGAGCAACAACCAGTCTTATCTCGAGGGACTGAGTTGCCTGTTTCTGTATGAGATGGACTGGGCCAAAATACAGTATGATGGAATTAACATCATTATTTTTGTATTTGGAAGGTCAATGCTGTCTCATCTGAGCATGGGTCACATAAACAAATGCATCTGTTGTACCAATTCTATCTTCCTTCCGGGGTCATCATTTCTTGGGATTTAGTGACCACATGTACCTTGTATTCCCATATAAAATCGTTCGTGTGAGTCAGAAACACCTGCATAGGTGTTATTCTCTCAAAATTAGTCTCATTAGTTTCAGTTTTCCAGGATTAAAATACCCATAGGCCACACAAAGCTAATTTAAGTAGTTTATTTTCATTCTCTAGGCAGCTGATTGATTTTCTATCACTTCCTCCAATTAGGAACTTGAAACTCTTATCTTAGAATCATTACTCAAATTGCAACATTTACTAAAAGGGTAGGGGTATTTTTGCCTTTTGTCTTTTGCCTGTTCACCATAAGTAATGGTGGCAATGGGCAAGTTAAATAAAGGAAATTGTTCCACTTTTTCCAGTTTTGGTATTTTTTTGTGCAAACTTTTAACTATATCCTAACATGGAAAAGAAAACTAAGGGTTATTAAGACCAGCCCTTTTAATTCATTTAGGAAACACAGATACATTTAGCTGAAGCCAAGTAATTATTGCCCAGGTTAATACTACTAACTTCCTATAGAATGAGGCAATCATCTGTGGCGAATTAAAATTGTAGCCTTCAATTACAAAGATCCAGTTGGTTAACAGCCACCACTAATTTGCAGTTGATAAGACTAGAGTGTGGCCCTGTGTACAAGACTGAACAGGCAGGTCCCAGCTGCTGAAGCATTTCACCCGGCCCAGGTGAACTCTTGGAGGCCGGAGGCATAGAGTTTGCCACTGTGGAGCTCTTGTGCAAGGTGTATGACAACGTGAGAGCTAGAAAGAGCACCATTTGCCTTACGGGCATCCCTATGCAGCCAGGAAGGACTGACCACCACGCTGGTCCTGGACAAGAGCAGCAAAAATCACTTCTCACCCCCTGGCAGGGCTGAGGTCTCCAAGGGCCAGGCTTGTTTCGTTAGGGTTGCTCTTCTCGGAGTTGTTCTTGTTGACTGTCTCAATGTAGTGAGTAGGAGAGGACTGAAGAGACAGGATATTGAGCCGGGCATGCTCAACTTATCGCCTCTAGACAATATCCCTTTCCCTAGGCTCAGTCCAGTCTGCTGGGAGGCAGTTAGGAATCAAACAGGCTTGATTTTGAGTCAGCCACCTGCTAGTTGGGTGACCTTGTAAAAGTTATTTGCTCTCTCTGAACCTCAGTTTGCTCATGTGGAAAATTATAATAATAACAGCGACCATCCCTGAAGGTTACTATGGAAAGTAAATGGAATAATGCACATAAAGTGCTTAGCACAGTGCCTGGCATGATGTAAGGATTCTGAAAGGAGTAGCTATTACGTTATGTTGTTTTCCACATATGCCTCTAGGCCACCATTCTGACCTGGGATGGTACATTCCCTTGCTTTCTCCTAATTTGTCTGGACCTTTTCAGGAACCACAGATACACACATTTCCCATACGGCCCAGAATACTCGCACAGGTCTGCTGATCTCAGTTTTTCCCCTTTTTTCCCTACCAACCTCTGTTACCCCATGCATGGGACCAATAATGTGCTTATTTACACATTCCACCAAGCATCACTGCGCACCTGCATGGACTGAACGCTGGTACAGGCTCAGTGGTGAGCAAAGCATTCAGGGCTCCTAGTCTTTCGAAAGTTACAGTCTAGCAGGAGACACAGTACAGTTAGCAGCAATATCAACTGAGTCAGGAAATACGAGCTGCCATGTGAAGACATAGTAGGGCCACTTGTCCTCATCTTGGGCAGGATGGGTGGGGAGTCAAGGGAGTTTAGCTTTGCTTTCTTCCACAGCAAAGTCTTGCACTCCCAGTCCCAGCCATCTCTCTCCAAAGTACAAGCCTCCGGTCACCAAAAAGACCAAGTAAGCAAATGGGAGATATGCCAGGATCAGCGAATTTCACGTAGAGTTAGCAGCACCCACTCAGATACAAAGCATAGGGTATTAACATGGTTGTGTCTGAGGAGTCAATCCATAGGCAAATACATTTTAAACTTCACGGCTCAAACTCAAGTCTTCATGGGAATGCCCTGGGTGACATTATGATTGCTAGTATATCATTTAGAAAAAAATTTTAGACTTTTAAGCCAATTTTTCTGTAAATAACATGAGATAGGAACTTTTTTTTTCAAACAGATAACCAGTATCTCCACACCACTTTCTGAATGATCAGCCCATCTCTCACTCATTCATTTTAAATGCCAACCTTCTCCTAAACAAAGTTTCCATTTATTTATGAGTATATTTCCAGGCTCTCTGTCCTGATCCATTTGTCAACACCACACTTTTCCAATTGCTATAGTTCTATGAGAGGTTTTGATACGTGATAGGGCAAGGCCTCTCTTTGTTCTCTAAAACTTTCTCGGATGTTTGAAATCCATATTAAATGTCTTTACAAAGAAGTAAATCTAAAAGTCTATTGTCTTCCCTACGTCTTAATGCCAAACTCTAATTTGTGGATTATGCGTTGCTTTTCATTATCTATTACGTCCACCACTATTACATCATCTCAGATTCTGTCTGTTTATATATGAAAAATGAGGTAGTAGAAAAACTATGGGTTTAGAAATCAGAGGATCTAGCTGAAACCAGGCCCTGCCATTTGCCAGCTGTATGACCTGGGGGATATCATTTACTCTTCCTGAGCCTCAGTTTCTACATTTATAAAATGGAGCTAAGAACAACCTGTCTCATAAGTTAGTGTGAGGATTCTGTAAGAGAAGGCAATGAAGATTTTACCAAAGCCCCTGGCCCACACTCACAGAGATACTAGAAGCTATGAACGTGAAAAACAGGCTGTGATTTTTTAAATGCTACATAGTGTTCAGTATCACTATTGGAGAAATTGGCTTGAAAATTTGATGGCTGAATAAAAGCTGCTCCTGGCACAGGAGCTCTGTACAGTCTGTGGCCTTCAGGCAATGGAAATTTTGATGGCCACATCTTATTCTGTGGCTTCTACTTTTAAGATGTTTGAGTAGTTGGCCACATGTCCAAATCTTTGGCTTTTAGGCACAAACCACAAAGGAAACCCCCAAATTTGAAAGAGTTTATCTGTCAAACTCAAATGGGCGGTGGTTCCACCTGGGGTGTCATGTGAGAGTAAGACAACACATAACGTAACATGTGAACAGGATAAATCAAGGGTGCCAGGGTCTGCATCCCAAGAAAATTACTTTATTCATGATTATCAGGAAACCAATCATCTTGGCCTGTAAATAACTCCGTGTACAGTAATGTGGTTGTCATCTCATATTTGCTACTACTCAACTGGAGGAAAAGGAAAATGCAGAAGTGTGAAAATAAGTCCATAAATATCTCTTAAGAGACTACTGCAAATTTAATTAACTGAGCAATTGAGTCAGACTTCTCTCAGTTTAGATCTGAAATATGAGGGCTTCCTTCAGAGCTTTATTCTTGTTGGAACGGGGCAGGGCTGGCGGGGGCAGAAAACAAAACAAAACCAAATGTTCCACTAAATTTTAGCTCGGTCATTAAGGAGGGATTAAAGGGAAGAATTATTCTATCCCTTATAATCAATAGAGGACACTAAAAAAAAACCTGCCCCCAATGGGTCTATATTTCTTCAAGAAGTAGGACAGCGCCCAGTAAACAACTCCAGTGCATTAAATAAACGTCATGATCCCTACTAAGCGTAAAGCGCTAGGCATTATAGGAAATAATATGGTGCCTAAGATGTGGTCCCCACCCTCCAAGGTCCCAACACCTAGAGGAAGATACAGGTGTGCGGGTAAACGTGGATCACAAGACCACGTGGCTGAGTCCCTGTGGCAGAGGCACAGGTCCCATGGGGAGGACGAGACAGGGGATGAGGAGAGGGTCTTCATTCACCGGGCCACATTGTAGGAGTGGTCAGGAACACTGAATTAAAGGGGGCCTCAAACAAAATGCAGCCTCCTGCTGCCACGTGTCCCACACAGAAGCAGGCGGGGCCAGCCATGCCCACAGACAGACAGCTCTTCCCTCTCCTTTTTCCTTTTCTTCCTCCTTCTTTCTGCCTCTTTTCTTTTCCTCTTCCCTCTTCACATTCCTCCCCTTCCTATTCCCCTTCCTTCCTTTCCATCTTTCCTTCCCAGTCCTCTCTCCCTCCCTTCCTTCATTCCCTGTTCTCTCTGGCTCTCATGCCCACCTACCCACTCACTTTCTGTGTCTGCCTGTCTGTCTGTCTCTCCAATTTATCCAACAAACACACCACACAATAAAAACTATTCTCAGTATTTCCATTTGGGGGAAGGGAGCATTGGAGGCCCACGCTGAACTTCCGCCTGCCCTGTTTTTCCCACACAGCGTTCACCGAAGTCCTGCCCTGGGGTGGGAGGGATCTCAAGGAGCAAGCGCAGGCTAACACAGCAAGGCCAAGTGCTCCGTTTCCCAGACGGCTGGCCAGCTGTGCTTGTCTGCTCCTCTGGGGTTGGGGGGCTGAGAGAGGTGTTGGGGGTGGCGGGGGGAGCCCAAATCCCTATCTGGAGAATTTCCCACAGGCTGATTCAACATGAGAGCATGTCTTGGAGGAGCTGAGTTTTAAGCCAGGCTTTGAATACAGCACAAACAAGTGTCTGTTTGGGTAAGTGCAGACATGAGGTTAACCCCAGGAAGGCCCAGCTCTTCACTCCATCTCTACCCTCTTGGAGCAGCCAGACCTTTCTATCTAAGGCATTGCTGCTTCTAATCACTCTGTAAGTTTCTCATCTTCCAGCCCTGTACTTATGTCATGTCAGAGAACTCAGAAACAGTGCCAGGAATTTATTATTCCCAGAGGATTTGGGCTGAGATTGCCATAATAATACTTGAAATTGTAACAAAATCTGGATACTTCACAAAAAGGCACCGGTCACCTTTTTTGAGAAATATGTTCTCAGAGCATTCCTAAATCTATTTTGAGCATCTACTTTAAGCATCTTGGTGGTAATCTGTGTCAGGCTTGTGCTTCTAGTAAATGGTATATTTCTTTAGGATTTATAATCATAGTTTGGGATAATTGGCAAGGAATATCACCATCAGCTGGCTGACAGCACTGGGCGGCTGAGGGTGAGCTCATCCAGAAGGGGGCAGCACTTACAGGGCTCTAACTGTATGCTGGGCACCGGGCATTTCATGATTCATCTTGGCAAAATCCCTGTGAGCTGGGCACTGTTAGTGCTCTCCCTTTACAGGCCAGGAAACAGGGGACAGAAAGGGGAAGTACTTTGTGCTTTAGGTCATTTAGTCAATCAGTGTTAGGCAGAACATCAGGTCCATGAGGACAGACATCTTTGTTTTTTTTCCCTACTACATCCCAAGCTCTGCACAGTGCCTGGCACATAGTAAATGCTCAGTAAACACTTTGTGGATGAATAAAGCAAGATTGCAACAGAAACCCAGCAGTCTGGCTCGAGTCTGTGCCCTTGGTGTTGAAGGAAATCAGAATCTGTCACCCCAAAATATGCCACTTTGGCATGAGAGTTACTTTGAATTGAAGGTGACTGAGAAACAGCAGATGCAGGGAAAGTTCTCTACCTTCCCTCTTGCCACAGGGAATAAATTTTATTTTGTGAGAGTGTGCCCTAGTCCCCTCTCTCATACCAGGAAGAGCAGACAACTTTAATTACTGGAGGTAGTGTCTACTGAATCTGCATAAACAAATATTACTGAAATCTTATCTTCCATTAGTTTCCCCCATGTATTTACTTTCCTACAACTTGCTGCCCTTAGAAGCCCAAAATTGTTTCCTTTGTCTTGTCACTTCTCCGCAAATTTATGGCTCTTTGTTAAAATCATACATAAGCTCTCAGCCCAACTATTTCTTTGGGTTTTCATGTCTTTTTCTATGAGACCCCTATATACACACACAAATTAAAATATTAACATCAAATAAAAATTGTATACTTTGTATCTTGTTAATCTACTTTTGTCAGTTTAATTTCTACAGACCAGATACTGTGTCTAAGAGGGTGGAGGGAAAAAATTTTCCTCCCCATAGCACAAACTGTCATTCCTCTCATCTCTATTCTTTCTGTGTTTCCCCATCTTTTTTCTAGACTGGTGGTTCTCAAACTTCAGCTTGCGTCAGAATCACCTGGAGAGCTTCTTACAGCACAGCCCCACCTCAGAGTTTCTGACCAGTAGGTCTAGGGTGGAGTCTGAAATTTTACACTTTTAACAAGCTTCCTGGAGCTGCTGAGGCTGGAGACCACACTATGAGAACCTCTGCTCCAGGCCAGAAACTCCCTTTTAAGCCCCACACTTTTATAAAAACAGCATTTTCCTTTTTCCACCAGAAGAAAGAAAATTCATCTTGTTCACAATGTTGAGGGAATAACTCAACATTGAAAGAACAACTGAAAACTTCCCCATCTCCATTTCAGCAGAAGCGTACCTTAGTAGCAGCAGGAGTTACTGCCAGAGTAACAGAGAAAACCATCATTTATAATTAGAGAAGCTGGATTCAAATCCTGGCTCCTCCCTGCTTCACTAGAATGGCCCTGGGCAAGCCAGTTGACCTTTCTGCTCATCCTGTGAAAAGAGCCTGTGAGTAGCCTCTGCCTTTCATACACCCTGGGGCCACTGTGAAAATTAAGAGATAAAACAAGGGTAGCACTTGTAGACTCTAAAGGACTGCAGGACCAGTGCGTGTTATTATGTAGTCAGCTCATAAAGTCATAATGTTGGTCCTGAAATCAGAATTAACTCTGGTGGGTGATGGGTGAGTTCAGAAGGAAGCGTGGGCTCTCTTTATATACTGTACAGCTAAAACGAAATGAAACCACGAGATGTTTCCAAGTAGAACATGAAAATTAAAGCTATATACTTCCAGATGAAATATACTTCATTATCACAGGCCAAACATAAAATAAATAGGGCAGAAATACAGCTATCCATTCCCATAAAGAACAGGGAGGAAATTTGGGGAACAATTCCCGAGTAACTTTAAATGGCTCTTCTATCTTTTTACTGCAGAGCCAAGAAGGGCAGAAAATTATGACAAACTAATTATTATGATGGATGGGGAGCCAGTCCCTAACGCTAGCTACACTGCTGGAGCAGAGAGCAGCTCCACAGCTCACATACTTCAGTAGGCTAGACACTCTAGATGATAATGGGCAATACAGATTAACAACATTATGTTAAAACAGGATAATTATTCTTTTTCATTTCCTGGTTCTTTCCCACAGAACTGGTCCTGCCTCACATTTTTCTGTTTCTTGTTTCTAAGGTGCTATCTGTGTGCATCACACAGGCTCCCCTCCTGCTAATTAAAAGTGATGTTGTGCTTGTTTTTCCTGCAGTTTCCAACAGCAGGGGTCCAGGGACCCGAGATTGATGAAACCTCTGCAAGGGAAACGCCCTTTCCAAAAGCAAGATGATCACAGGAGGTTCAAGAATACAAAGCAAACAAGCGCTGCAAAAATGAATTCTGCTTTTCTTTTTTTTTTTAAAGTGCTTTTTAAGAGAAATTTAACAAGTCAGTGTGAAGGTGACGAGCTTAGAATTAAGAGATGGGCATTTTTCACTTTGGTTAGAGATAAATTCCAGACAGCATCACATAATTAAGCAGCCATTCAGCGAAGCAAAGTAATAAATCCCTCCATCCCTTCCTTGCTTCAGGTCGTCAGTTAGCCTATTAAGCACCTGCCATGTGCCTGGCATTGAGGTACATACACCTGGGGACACACAGTGTGGTGGACAATACAGACGTGAGCCCTATGATTCCAAAGAGAGAGATAAAAAAAAAAAAAGAAAGAAAGAAAGGCAAATATACAGAATGACTACAACTTGTAATGAAGGTCCATGAAGAAAAGAAACAAGGGGCGGGGATGGAGCCTGTCAGAAGGAGGCTACTTTAGGGAAAGCACTCACGGAAGATGCCTCTGGGGAAGTGGGGGATTAACTGAGACTCGAAGGACTGAAATGAGCTAAGAATTCAAAGTAGGAGAAGAGAATGATCTAGGAAAGAGCCGCATTTGTGAGGCACAAAGGCATGCGGCACAGCTCTCTTGAGGACCTGAAGAAAGTCAAAGAAGCTGAGGCTGAGTGAGCAATAAGGAAGAAGGGCAAGATGCAGCTGCAGAGACACACAGGGACCAGTTTGGGCAAGACCCTGTGGATTCTTTCAGGAGCAGGTGTGAAGTCTGACTCTGTGTGTAACAGGAACCCGAGGGATGTTTTCGCCAAGGGAGTGAGTGATGCGATGTTTTCTCTGAGTTGTGTTGAATGGAGAAAGGGCTGCAGTGGAAGTGGTGAGCCACTAGGAGGCAGTAGTTTCAGTGTTCTGACCACGCTCGCATAGCTCTTAGGCCACTCTCATTCCACTCGAAATTGCACCTTGAGAAGCTAGGAATGGCTGGAAATGCAGTTTGCTGGCTGGTCCTAGGAGAATGTCCCATACTAATTCATGAGCTCCCTCCATCAACAACTCTCCACAGCCACATTTCACAAAGATGTTGCCCACAATGGCGGCCCAGTGGTTTCAGCCCAACAGCCTGGCAAAAACATAGGAAATACATGCAAAGTACCAGGCCATGTTTCTACCACAGGAACTGTATTAGTGACAATTTCTAATACTGTAGCTCATGTTATAATTTACAATGTATTTTAAGACAATTGCTTCTAAAACTTTAGTATACATACAAATTACCTTGGCATTTTGTTTAAACGAAGATTTTGATTCAGTAGGTCCAGGGTTTGGCCTGAATTTTTGCATTTCTAACAACTTCCTGAGAGATGCTGAGGGCAGCAATCTGCAGATGACACTTGGAACAGCAGGACTGTAATGTTCCTTATCTTTTTGATTCTACATAGTCTTCAGGAAAGTTTAATTATCTTTATCATACAGATGAAAAAACTAATAGAGAGTTTTAAAAGGAGCAGTCATTAGGACCTAGAATGTAAACCATAGTTCACCAATACCAATTAGTTACAATTAGAAAAATCTGCAAGGCTATGAAGGGTTTTAATCCTTATGTAATCAAATTGTCATTCGGCAAATAGGTAAAAGAAAGAACTATTTAAACCCGACGTGATCAATGTATTTGCATGAGGATCAATTTAGGAAAAAAACAACGATGTTTGAGACTAACTATATCTAACAGATAGTTTTGTGTGTGTGTGATTTTGTTCATTTTTAACTGAGGTATAACTTACATAAAGTGCACACATATGAAGTGTTCAGTTCAGTTTTGTTCATTTTTAATTGAGGCATAATTTACATACATTAAAATGGATGGATCTAAAGTGTAAACACCACCCAAAACAAGACATAGGGCGTTTACATCATCCCAGGAAGTTTCATCATGTCCCTTTCTAGTCAGTTCTCTGATTTCTATCAGCAGTGGTAAGTTTTGTCTGGTCTTGTAATGAAAGTAATGAAAATCTTTTAGTAGGTACAGTCAACCCCACATCAGCGGGTTCTGCATGGGCGGATTCAACCAACCACGGATCATGTACTGTGTTTGGTCTTGATCTGTGATTGGTTCAGTCGGCAGACGTGGGAACTGCAGATGGGAGACCAACTATGGGACTAGAAAATCCACAGATTTTGGCACCCAGGGTGGGTCTGGGAACTAATCCCGCCTTTGATACTGAGAGACATCTGTACTTCTTTGTGCTAACTTCTTTCACTCAACTAACATTTTAAGATTCATAACCAGTAATTTTTATCAAGAAATATCCTATTTCTCACTGAACAATATCTGCAGTTTTCCTTCACTAAGATTTCCCACAGTGAAAGGTTTCCCATTTGAGGCTAAAATTATAGAAATTACCCACCTAGCAACTACTGAGCAGTTGATTGCAATAATAAAGTTTGGCCAAACTTGATCCCAGAGTAAATAACACTTCTGAAGCTAGTCTGTCTTCTGCTGACTGACTTTTCGAGTTGCTTAATTGCACATTGTGGATTTTCTCAGAGTGCCTCTTAACACTGAACACCGTAAAACAAGAAATTTTCTCAAGCAAAAACGAACAGCAATAGCAGCGATATCTTTAAGACAAAGAAGTATTATTCAGTCTACTTGCATTCAAACATGCAATTTTCCTCAGCCTACTTTTTTTTTCTCTCTCATTCTTGGCAGCATCCCTAGCAAAGGCAGAAATTTTATTGAGAAATACAGACACACACACAGAGCCAGAGTCAAAGATCCTAGCCTCCCACCAGCTGATCCAGCTAACGGATGCTCCTCTGTCAGCCATACCTGCCAATGGGTAATTTAAGCCCTTGATCAGCTAGCTACTGATCACACGGGCCCAAGTGGAGTGGACTGTACATTGTGATTCTTCCAGCGCCCTAGTTTCTGCATCTCTGAGATGTGAGAGTTCCAGGAATTAGATGGCAGACCACGCCTTTAAGGCTGCGGCTTAAACTCTAATGCTGCAGTCATCTCCTGCAACTTCTTTTCTGTGGGACCCTCTGTTCCATTGCTTATACACATACACACCGTATGAGCGCATAGTGTATGTAGAGAATGGGCAGAGCCACCTGCATTTGATCCCTCCCACACATCTGACTTCTGCTGTGCTGACCACCAGCATCCATGCCAGGATGGATGCAAACTGGGTTTGGGAGGAACTTTTGTTTAGGAAGGAGTTTTTTTTTCATTTTAATTTTTATTTTTGTCTCTGAGAATAGGTGGTAAAATCATATTTCTCTATGTGACATGTAAGCTCTGAGGACAAACTGCTGTAGGAGCTAATTCTATAATATTGAAGAATTTTAGGGAGTAGCAAATTTTAAATTGTCCATTTGTAATTGGAAGGCTTGCCCTAAGAGGCACATAATGGCACATGCAAGAGAATAAACATTCTGTCCTATTTGTCTTTGTATTCCCAACACCTAGCCCAGGGCTGGGCGTGGAGCAGTACTCAATAAATATGTGTGGAATCATAGGCGTTTTGTAAACCAAAAATAAAGTAAAATTGCACAGATGTTTAAAGGAGTGATAGAGCAGAGACTCCTTTCACTGACAAAGTACAGAATAATTATGGAAGAAGCAAGAAGACAACAAAAATATACTTTGGAAAAAAAATGTTTACATCAAGAAAGTTTCTGTTAAGCGATCCTACTCCTTTGTGAGACAAAAAAGTGAAACTATAATTTTTATACTTCCTATCAGTTTAAAATTTAAGCATTCATAGCACATGATTTTACCGCAGATAATTACTGAGTGACAGTCACATACAGATTTATTCAGTACCATTTAATCGAAAACGGATCCCACAGGCATTCACTAATATATTAGAACCACATTTATGTATTAGAATTTTAATCAAGGAATGATCACCTTTCTCACGAATACTGATGTTGATGGCACAAGTTGTCAAAGATGTGAAGAAATACTATTTTGAATGGTAAGCTGCATTTCTCACTAAAAAAACCTGATATACGATGCCACATTTTTATTAACTTTCCTTGATTTGGTCCTCTATTTTTTTACACGACCACTGCACCCAGTGAGGCAGGGACGTGGTGGAGAAGGGAGAAGCGGGAAGCATGAGGCCTCCTTTCTGTCTCTCCAGCACAGTAAGTAAGCCCTCCGCTGGTTCCAGGCCCTTGCATTGGCTTTTCCCTCTGCCTGAAATGCCCCAACCCGTGCACTTCACGGGGCCAGCTCATCCTCCTCCTTCAGGCTCCTGCTCTAGTGCTCTCTTCACAGAGGCCCTCCTCCGCTGCCTAAGTCCCTCGGTCCCCAGTGGCTGCCTAAGTGACCCTCCACCTCACCACATTCAGCCGTGGCGTTGTCATGTCTACTATCTGTTGACTTGTCTGTTTCCCTCATTCAAGTGGAAGCTCTCTGAAGTTGAAAGGATTCTGTCTGCCTTGTTCACCACTGCATCCCCAGCTCCTAGCCAATGGCCAGGCACATGGTGCACACTCCATAAACATTAGAAGAAGGAATGAGTCAATGTGTGAACCCACCACTTCTATTTACAAAACACTGTAACTGCACACAACAGCGTAAGGCTATTTCTAAACCTTGCCTTCCAAAGCTTAGCGGAGGCAGGATGCAATTCGTCACAACTTTTCAGGTTCATTGGCTACTTCTTTGCATTCCTGTGGTGACAGCATAGTACACAGGAGAGAGCGACTCACATGATGTGGGTTTGGCTCATGTGACAAACGTGGGTGGAAATCAGAGGGCTGCTTCTCTAATGTTTCTGGGAGAGTTCACATAAGGTATTGTGCCATAATTCATAGCAACTTTTGAGAGTCTGTAGTCAACTCCGTGGACACCTCTGAGGTTGGCAAACCAGGAGACGTGCTACAAAGGTTAAAGTGAGGTGCCTGGGACGTTAGCCTTTTATTCAAAGTGCCTAGAGTATATAAGTGCATTCATAATAGTTTTTTTTTAATTACATTAACTCTCAGAGTAATTTATGCTCATCATATAAAACTGAAAAAAAAAAACCCCATTGCATTAAGATATCCAAAGAAAGTCAACGTAACATGTTTCAGTAGTGTCCTGTGGCTTTGCAAGGAGACTACCTAGATTCTAATACCAGTTTGGCCACTTACTGATTTTGTGACTAGGGTAGATTGCAAATGGCCACAAATTTCTCCCATCCCTGCATGCATGCCCCCTTACAATGTGACTATGCCACTTTTCCAACCAAGAGGTAGAATCTATTTCTTTACTCCTTGAATAAGGATTTGGCCCAATATGGCTTATTTTAACCAACGGGACATTATCAGTCATGACACACCAGCAGAGGCATGAAAAATGGTTGGGTATTTGGTTTCAGCCACTCTTGTGGCTAGAAACTCCTCCACTACCATGTGAACAAGCCTGGGTTAGTCTCCCAGAGGATGAGTGACCACGTGGAGTGAGGCCCAGCTGTCCCATTGTCCCAGTGAAGGCCAAGAGGTGGCAGTAAAGCCATCCTTGATCATTCAGCCCTGGCTGTGTCATCCTGGTCCAGAAGAATCGTGGCCAGGTCACCAAATTATGGCAAATAGTAAATTTTTTTAAACCCTATATTTTGTTAGCAGAAGCAAACTAATACAATGACTGAGCAAATCACTTAATCCCTTTGAGCCTCAGTTTTCTAGTCTATAGAATCAAGATAATAATAGCACATTTACCACAGGCTCTGTTTCAAGTACTAAATGAGAGAATGTGTGGAAAGGATTTAGCATCTTATCTGGCACATAGCAGGTGCTGGATACATTTTTATTGATTTCTTTCAAGCTTAGAAAATGAAGAGTGTGTTCTATTATTTTCTGTTTTGCTTTGTTGATATAATATTATACTACCTAATATTTATCTGCAACATAAAACCATTGCCTCATTGTTTATTATTTAGGTTGTTTCCAACATCTTAATTTTTAACCCCACCAGGGTCACACAGAAGCAATCCCTCTGCCAGAAATGGAAGATGGCTTTTCCGGAGTATTTAGGAACTTCCATGAAACTGCTCCAAGGAGAAATAAGAAAGAGTCTTCCCCTGGAGCAGTCAGAAAAATTCTGGTATATCCAATAGAACAGTTTGAAGGAGTCAGGCTGGGGAAGGCAGGGAGATCCCCAGGGCCTGAAAGAGATGCTCTGAGAAGCCCTGTGCTCTATGTGGCTAAGAAGTCCTCTGTTGCTCCATATCATGTGTATTTGTTCTGAGACTAAGAAGCTCCTGCCAGTGATGGGCTCATGGCAACCCTAGAATGAAGGGGCTCTTTCCCAGATTACTGGACACAGCTCCACAGACTTGTTGAAAGCTCCTCCCTGGGGTAAGGTCTGTATCATCCCCCAAGCAGGCTCTACGCCTGTCACAGCTGTTAGAATGCCTGACAGGGCTGCAGAGGCTGAGCCGCTGGGGCTAAAGGTCAAGGCCACAGCACGCCAGGCACACAGACTTCCTGTGGTGATTCTAGTGACCCACGTTTTCAGGGGTCCTGATGGAAGAATTGCTCCTCTGGTGTAGGCTACAGTCTTAGAGACGCCGAGAGAGTTCACTTCAGCTCTGCAACCTCATAAAAGAGCTTCCTAAGGTTTGAAGCCACAGGAAACAACCAGCTGTTGTTCAGATAAGAAGGAAAGATGAGGCGCTCTATAAGGAATGGAAAACTGTGAGCTTCAGGACAAAGACTGAAAGAGCTGGAGATTATTTCCGGTGCGCGTCTCTATCCTTAGGATGAAAGATAATAGGGATGATGATACCAAAACAGGCATTCCATGCATTTATGAATTGGTAAACCCGCTCCTACCACAGCCTGTGCTAAATCCTTTTAGCCACTACTTCTTAGCAACTGGTTATGCAACCCGGCCATGCTATCCGCTTTGACCTACTCTCCATGCATTGTTAAGAGGGGAAAATCTCTGCGGGAGCTAGACTCAATCAATATCCAAGTTCCAACCAATTATCAAGTTGGCCGCACCACAGTTTCTGCCACCAATTTTTGCCACAGACCTATAAGAAAAATACAGTCTCTTATTCTTTGGATTTATATCTTATTGTCATTCTATATAATTTATAGAATTTCATTGGTAAGTCCAGGACAGACAGTGGAAACAGATGACAATGGATTTAGTCAGCAACTGCCTTTCTTCATCAGTTCTCTGTAGAGAGGAGCTTTTGCAAAAATAATAGCATGCTCGCCTTGGTCTCAAATCCAAACACACCCTTTTACTTTCAGTCTTAGTGCACTTACGTGGCCACTTACTCAAGCAATCGACACACATGCTGAGTAGTTGCCTTGATATATTTATTTTATTTGAAAATTATTCCCTGCCTATTTTCAAAAAAACATTCAAGACAGCTTACAATGAAAGATGTAGAAGATAATGCAATCAAAAGCAATGGAAAGGAGGTATCAGAAACCATACCGAGAGAGTGGAGCTATAAATATTATAACTAGATTGGCTAAGATGGGGGGACATGCATTAATTTGATCTCTGACAGCACAGGAAACATTGTGATCTGCTGGAACAGACAAAAGATTTGGATTCAGGCAGACAGAATTCAGACCACTTAATGGGAAAATTCAGGCAAGTTACCAACCCTTCCTGAATTCCAGCTTTTTTCTACCCCAAGGCTTATAATAGACATGTCACAGAATTGTTGTGGGGAGTAAATAACAACACACATGTAATTAAAAAAAACACACGGGTGATAACCATGTGGCAGGCACTACTCTAAGCACTTTGCACGTATTGCTTTATTTCATTCTGACAATGATTCTATGATCCTTGACTACTATTCCAGTTTCACTAATTTGAAAACTGAGGCACAGAAAAGGTAATGAGATGCCTAATGTCACAAACCAGTAGTGATGAGGCCAGTATTTGGAGCTGGGGGTCTGGATCTACAGCCCATACTCTTAACCACTTGGCTATACTGTCTCTCATTAACTCAAATGAGATGGCGTTAAAATAAAAAGCAAATGGGAGGTATTCCCGTTACTCTTTTCAGCTTCCTGATAGCCAGTGCAAAGAGGGAGATATTTTATATGTAATAGATGTATAATATATGCATTATAATACAAATATGTAATAAAATAATCTATCTTTAGGGAAGACCCCATTGCCAGCACTGGTATTAAGTTACTATATCCTGGGATGCTTGCTCACCAGATAAAGTCCCGGCCCCCAGCTCCGACCTAGTAAAGATGCATCTTTGGGCAGGGGGTTGGGGGATGATACCACTGCTGATCTGAACCAACAAGTTCCACAGGAGATTCTCGGGGATGCTAAAGACTGTCAACCACTGAGCACTGCCCTTTTCCAGCACTTGATTGTACTGGTGAGTTGAAATGCAAGTGGGGTAATCCACAGCCACAGCTTCAATTACTGAAAATTATCTTCGTCAACTTCACCACAATACTCCTCATGGGATGCCCATTATCTATTCTGGCTGCTTGTCAAACCATGTGCTTCAACAAAATTCTATCACTGTTTAAGTAATGTCAGGGCATATGATTAGGTTATTTGGGGAGAAGGAAACTTGACAGTTTCTACCATGTGTTTGAGCAAGAAACCCCCTCACCAGCAAGGGGGTAATTCAGCTCAGCGCCACCTGAAGTCATCAAGAGTCAAGGCTGCGGGAGACGTCTAGAGACAGCTGTAACACCCAGATGCTAGATTTAAGCATTGCTTACTCTGGATCAGAGGTCTGTACCATGCACTTGAGGATTTTCTACAGTACTAAAGGTAAGAGCGATTAACTTGCCCACTCATTTCAAGCTTAAAAAATCTTGGATTTCAGCATATCTGCATCCAAAGGAATACAGCTGAAAGAAACAGAGTCAGCTCTTTCCCTTAGGAAATTATTCAAGGGAAGGGGAACAGCTGTGCCTTATGCTACTCTGGACTATGTGGTCACCAGTGACGCTGCTCAGCAGTGTGCCGTACAAATACTTCCAGTTCAAAGAGGGAACTAACGTTTCTTCTAATCTCTCCCAGCCCCACCTCAATACACACATACACACACACTGACTACTTTAAGCTTTAAAATGCTAAGAGTGAACAAGGAATTTAAAAGGTGTTGCGCATTTTGAATTTACAGCAAAAAAGAGTTGCTACTTAAAAATTACCAGCAAGTATGTGTCACTCATTAAGATGTGCTTTGCACCTCAAGTGCAAGTTTAGCCCAACCTAACATGATGATTGGTCCATTAGGAACTTAGTAAATATTTTTTGGACAAATGAATAAGAGAATAAATGAATTAGTAGATACCACTTATTTGTTAATCAAAAACTTAATATATAAACAAAAGACAAAATTTAGAAATTTATGTAATCTCTAGGCAGAGGGTACTGGTTTTTAGTGTTGTAAAAAAAATAATTTGGCCTACATGTTTTCCCCTATTTATGCTGGGCATAACTGTAGACTCTAAAGCTTTTTTGAAAAAGGTAGAAAAATAAAAGAAAATGCCTTCACCATAAAACATTATCAGCAGACTTGAAATTCAAAATACATTAGAAACTTGGCAAAAAAGGAAAAAAAACCACTAGTTTTTCAAAATCACATCCTTTAAATGTTAAGTAGAACTATTTTGTGTTTTTCAATAATTTAATTTGCTTTTGTGACTGTTCTTTCCTTCTGATATCTCTGTCTTTTTTTTCCCCATTCCATTCCCACTATGTGACAGATATAAAGAATTAAAATAAGAGCTTACATCAAAACTATGTAAGACTCAACCATAAGGGAAATTTCCATTGTACCACGCATCAAAGTTGTCTCATACTCTCTTTAGAATTGGTAACGTCCATTCATTCAACAATTCTTCTTCATACTTCGTGGATATCTCAACAAATATTTACTAAGCACCTGCCAAGTGACAGGCACTGTGCTAGACACTAGAAATGGAACAGAAGACTCTTCCCCGACCAGATTAGGGAGGTCACAGACACACATTAAATGATCAGACCATTAACAAGTTACAGAGATTGTGATTAGGACCACATAGTCGAGTATGGATCGGCTGCTTTAAATAATAGCACCGCTTGATGAAGGAGTCTGACTTGATCCTACAGTTATGGGCAACGACTGTAAGGATTTTCACCTGGAAGTGACACATCAGCTCATTCATAAAAGGTAGCTCGGGCTGTGCTGAGAGGAAAGGGTTTAAGTGAGGCAAGGGCAGATGCTGAATGACTGATGAAGGGTCTCCTGTAGTACTATTGTCCAACACACGCCATATTCCAGGTGACAACTGTGGTGTGGTCTGGAGCAACAGCACCGGAGATGGGGAAGGTACGGGAATGATGACAGCAAAGCCCAAGGCTGCCACTTGCTGTGCCATTCTCTGTGCTTAAACGCTTAGAATGATTGACTCATTTCAACCTCATAATCCTGATAGTGAGGTACTATTATCATCCCAATTTTTTATCAAGGAAACTGAGGCACAAAGAAGTTCAGTAAGTTGTCCGTGGTCACACATCTAGCAGCTAGCAGCACTAAGAGCTCAGAAAGTCAGTCTCCGGAGCTCAAGCTCTTAACCATTCTGTGAGCTTGCTAAATTGAACTAGAACTTCTTCTGAATGCTCAGACAGCTACCTGGTCTTCCATAGTCCTGGCAATTTATTCATTCCCTGCCCAGTCTTTCCACTGCTATTCAACAGGTTAAATATTTTCTCATGGGTCAACTCAAGAGAGAAGCTTCAGTGGGAATTCTCTCTGCCTTGTTCTTTATTTCCTACCCCCTTCCCAGTCTCAAAAATGAATGTGTCTTGAAATTGCAGGTGTTGACCTATTCTGAAAACTGGCCTTGGAATTTCTTCATATGAAATTCTTTTCTGCTCAAACCATGGGTCATAGAACAGAGCTCAGCTGTGAATTCTGATGCTTCCATTTGAAAATATTTGTTAATGTTGAGAATAAATATGACTCATCAATCTTGGGTAGTGCATGTGGACTGAAGAAAATTGTTCATTTACAGGGTCACTTCACTGTAGAAGCCTGAACAGAAATACCAATTTAAAAGTTATGACCCTATTACTGAATTTACTATTCTAGACTGTGTCCCATTAGAATGGACTTGATGGACCAGAGGCTGGGCTGGCTGTGAGTCAGGTCAGATGTCTGCAGACCTAGAGAGCAAGGAGTCTCATAGGACCTGCCAGGTACCTGCAGTGCTCCTGATGAGGTTAGAAAGAAAAGTGTCAGATAGGTCTGCTGGTCAGGAGGAAGGGGAGGGAAGGAAGAAAAAACCCAAGGTGGCCAGCAGTCAGGGATATCCAGGAAGCCATGACTGAGATTCACTCCCTGAAAGAAAAGTTAGAGGCAAGACGATGGTTCAGACCTGAGCAGGTACTAAACACTGAAGAAGAGAGTGTTACAAACAGAGTTTCATGATAGGACTGAGACACAAGATGAAACACACCCTTGCGTTAGCAGCTGGAGTAGAGATCGAAGCTCAGTTACATTGTATGTGGTGGTTCTTTCAACCAGTCAGCACTTCCATGTGCCAGGAACCAATGAAAGGTTTTGAGATTCACAAGTTAACCAGTTTACTGTGTCTGCCTGGGAGGAACTCATCAGGCTAAGCATAAGCATTGTTCCTCTTGGAGAATAGTGGCACATGATCAAGGCAAGAGTAACATTAAAACGGGCTTGATTCAGTGTCATGTCCTGCCCATCCTGGGGGTCAAGATTACTCTCACCCTTCTGCAGTTAAATGGCCCTTGCTTGGAGATCAGAGGGAAGTAGGTTCCAAATATTTCCCAGCTTTTCTGAACAATGTCTGTTACTATGAAGTCAGACCAGGAGCCATGCTGTCTCTGTAAATGAAGCTGCTGGGTAGAGACAGTTACAACAATGAGCCTCTTGTTCAGGGGCTGTCTTACACTCTGCTTTCATTCTTGTCCCTCCCCTGCCAACTCCATTTTCCACCTGAGAGTCAGAATGATCTTAAAAGGTAAATCCATTCACAGGTCAATCATCTACTCAAAACTCCCAATGTGTTTCCATGACTCTGAGAATAAAGTCTAGACTCCTTACCACAGGCCCACCAGCACCCGCTGATCTTCCTGACATACCTCCTGTCACTGCCCCTTCTCACTGTGCTGCAGCCACATGAGCTTTTCTCCAGTTCTCAAACGCACCAAGGTGATCCCTGCCTCAGTGCTGGGACCACACATCCCCCGATGGTTGGTTTTTCCCATCTTTTGGCTTAACTGTCATCTCCTCAGAGACACCTCCCTCTGTGGCCTTTTCCCCACAAACCACTCCAGTCCCCATCTCTAGCTTCATTTTTCCCCCAGGACTCTGCACTCACTGAGATGACTTTATATATGTTTTTTCGTTTGTCTCCCTTTCTCACCTGTTACACCCCATGGGGACAGGAATCAGTTTGCACTCAGCACCGTATCCCAGCGCCTGGAAACGTGACTATCATAGTAGGTGCTTAAATGCTTGTTGAATAAAATGAAAGAATCACAAAATGACCACAGGCTCCTTCTCTGGAGTGAATGTGTTATGATAAGGTCTCAGTTTACAAATTCTGGAAATAGACCGTATAAAGAACAAAAACAAGAGGAAAGAATTTATTTGTCCATACAGTTGTTTTAATAAGAGCTAAAATATATAGTTACTAAGCCCCATCTTATACATGATATTTTAACTCCATACTCTGTAAAAAGAAAATTGTTGCTGCCAAAATTACAGAAATGTGGTTTTGATTCATAATAATGAATGAATTTCTAAATCAAATGAATTAGAAACAGTTCTAATAAGTTGTTAAATCTTGTTTATTTCTGGGACTTCACTGAATTTTCTTTTTCATGAAATTATTATTTAAAGTTCTAGTTAGTGAATTAATGTCAATAATTTAAATGAATTTCTTTATATGCAATTATCTTGGATTGGAAGGCAATAAAACAGTTGGAATTACTTTTAACAAATTGCACATTCTTTCCCCTTCATATACTCCACTGTTAACATTAGGGAAAGTCACTGCAGTAATTTCATATTTAAAATGGAAGCACTTAGTTGAGATGGAATTATAGAGCTAAAAAAAAAGAATCCACATGCTCCTTACTTTCACCTTAAAGAAATAAAAACACCAAGAGGTCATGATTCCCTGGTAAGTGGTATTCAGTCACGCTCTATGTATTTGGATTTTGTTTTAAAAAAATTAGATTGGGGAAAAAGCATCCCAGAGACAGAAGCTGAACTTTGAAAGGATAAATAAATCAATGCATAACGCATTTTCAAATTCATGAATAACTAATCAGTTCCTTAACCTGTAGAAGTATTGGGCATTTTTCCCTTGGAGAGAGGGGGTTTACCTACTGTCTTGGACTGTAAAGGCAGTTACAGGAAAGGGTTAGTGATTAAAGAAGAAAAAATATTCAACTGAAATGTCTATTTTTAACTAGTGGATGATTTAGTCAAATTTGAAGATAATATTAAAATGTTATAGGCAACAGTTGAGACTATATCCTTAGGCTGCAAACCATGGTCTGTCATCATTAATTTTTGCTGTTTCCAAAGTCAATGAGCAAATGCAAAGAAAAAAGCTCCAAAAACTGGTTTATCTTCTATGAAAAAGTAGAGCAGATTAGACATACTTTATTTACTTTAAGGATAATGACATTGATCCTTTGGAATTCAGAATCAAAATATACTAAAGTAAATCATGAATATAAAGCAGGAGAGCAAAATGGATCAAAAATGGGGCTCTTGTCTGGACACTCAGCACATGGTAGCTTTTGGTGGACACAGATTTCTTTTGTTAATAATCATTCATACCATTAACTTACCAGGTGCACATCCTACTCAAAGTGAAAGCCCTGTGGACAGTTGGGTAATGTAACAGAATAATGAAAGCTGTCAGGATAACAGGGTAATGTAACAGAATGATGAATGTCAGCCGGATGCATTCAGTCTGGAGCCAAAAGCAACCTGTTCACATCATTTAGCATATATTATATTAAGTCAAGCCCAAAAAGTATACCTGTACCTCGGAACACAAAATCTTGCAGTAACATGTAAACATCAGCCAAATGTAAATAAATCTAATCCTAAATCTATCTGGATTAATAACGATATCTAAAATTGCTTAACTGTCACACAAACCTATGAAGTAGGCACTAACATTACCCATATTTTGCAAATGAGGAAAACAAGGCATAGGGTGTTTGGGAACTTTATCCAAGAGCAGACAGCTGATACCTGGCGAAACCACACTTGAACCAAGGCTCTCTGGCTCTGTATTTCCTACCCTTGACCATGATACGACTCTACAACCCCTACGGAAATTCTTGTATTTATTTAACTGTCATCATTTTACATGAATAAAGTTAGATTTCTTATGAAAAAGCCATGGAACCCTGATGCACAGGTACAGGGGAGGGGGGTTGGCACAGATAGAAGTTGTATACGCTCACCTACTCCTTCTAACCAAAGCGCTTATCAGGCTTTCCCCACGCACAATGCTGCCCTCAAATAACTCATCAGTAATTGAAGTCTTTTAAGTCACATTTTAACTTTTCAAAATACAGGGGGGTTTTGGTCAGAAAGTTGTTTATCCTCACTCACATGCACTGAATTTGCACCTGACACTTACAGTCCCAGTCGCAGGTATATGTCTGGTTCGGTGTGGCTTTTATGCACACAATTAAAATTCTTAAGGATTCAGTTACCAGTTCTGCAAATATAGCCAACATCTCTACGTTAAAAAAAAAAATGCCCTGAGAGTCACAGGGTGAATTCACATAGAGGCACCACAAATGGTACTACTCAATTTCCAATATGTCCAAAGAATCGAGACACTCTTTGGGTTTGTTATATTAATACTTACACTATATTTTGTGAAAATGTTTGCAATGTCCTTCAGTTGCATTGGACCAATACAACCCAACATTTTTCAACAATACAAATTAAACAGGTCTCTGAAATGAATTGCAGATGTTGATTAAAATGGAATTGCCTAACGTGTAGCATTCGGTATACATTTAAAAATATTAATTCAATTAATCTTGGGTGGGAGGAGAACAAAACAGCCCTTTCAAAGCCACGCACAAAAGAAGAGAGCCTCTGCTTGAGATCTTTCTTAAAAGTCCTTCAGTTTTATAGCACTCGCAGCATGGGTTTCTCTCAGCTCCTGTGCTTAGGCATTTATGTAACTCTGGGAGGACAGAACACATATTAGCCAAAGCTACTGACTTTGATAAATCACCCGAGCTATATAGAATGCAAAAGTATATTGTAAGGAGAAATGCAATCCTGTCCGTGATAATACTTTGAGGTCTCCAGGGAAAGGCACGTATTTAAATATGGCAAAAACCTAGGAGTGAGACTATCAGAACAGCCAGAATATAAGTTTCGGCTCCACCAAGTGGCAGATAGTGGGAGAAGGTGGCCTGTCTGCCTTCATCCTTCTAAAAACTGTCCATTTGCAAACCACTGCATGCCACTGATCATCTGGTCTGTAGATAGTCATCCTGGCTACTCTCCTCTAAAGGGGACCCACCATACCAGGTTTGTTTGTTTTACCATTTGTTTTAACACTAAAACCGTACTATGAACTTAACATTTTCCAAATGGCCACGCTACAGAGATGAGTTTGTACGTACCAGTTTGTACTTAACAGTAGCCTGTAGCCAACCCCATCTTCTCATCATTTTCAGATACTTCTATACCTTAATGATATTGCAGGAAAAATGATGCACTAAGGTCAAAATATCAAGTCCTAAGTTATCTAACTAATTAACTGTGTGACTTTGAACTTGGCCTCTCTGAAGCCAATAACCCCCGCTTTATCTGCTTCCTTAGGGGACAGAATGATCTAATGAACTAACAATGTACTGAAAGTGCTTTAAAAAGGTAAAGTGGAATTTTTCAGTAATAGTGCTTCTATTGGAAAAATACTGATTATATATAAAATAATCTAAAATATGCCCTATATATAGTTTAACACTTTAATATGCATGCACACCTGTAACTAAAATATAAGTTTACAAAGTAAACTCTCCATGTGTACTTACATATCTTGAACACGTTCTGAGTGTCAGGTCTTGAAATAACCATGTCCAGCCCCGGTTACTGTAGGAAAAATGATTCAGAGTGATTAACAGTCATTTTTTTTCCCTAACACTGCTATTTAGCTGAGCAAGATATAATCTTCACAAGAAAAAAAATGAAATTTCTTTAAAACATAATTCATTATGTTCAAAAATAGCCACAGTCCACTTTAGCACTGAGTTAATGATAGATTTTCCTAAGCAGAATTCCCCCTTCAGTAATTTAGTAGCAAAATGTTTACTCCTAGAAAATGCCTGTTTCCCAGGGATTATTAATCATACTTTATTGGGAAGTAATCAGTAACATAGTTTGCTTTACCACCCCTTTCAGAAAATTTAAATGCTGAGATACTCATTTTTGCTATGAAAATCTACCCAGTAATTACCATATTTACTTTTCATTTATGGGGGAATAATCTGTTTTAATTAAGCCTAACTGAAGAACTTTTATCAGATGTAATTATCCCTTTCGATAAATATGTCTCCACTAATTACATTTAACCATGGGATTTATAGCTCTTAAGTCATTTAGTAGGAAACATAATAAATCTTTAGTAATACATGCTAAATTACTATCAATTAATTCAGGTCATTAACATAATAAACAAATTAGGATAATTTTGCTTAATTAGTTTGGGTGGTTAACTCAAAATCCCATGTAAGCTTCATGGTAATCTTGATTCTCACCATTATTTCTTGAATGACACATTTTGAAACAAATCTATTTAAATATGTAAATAAAAAGCAGATCTTCTCTTTTAAGACTTAATTCTTTAACAATTGATTATTTTCCAAAGAGAAAATATAATTGACTGTCCTTTAGTTTTTGAACTTTATAAAAGTTTACATAAAACTTTACAATCTTAAATATATTTCAAGTAAAATTATTTTCTATTTCCTCCTTAAGTAAGCTAATTTTCATTTTCTACTTTAATAAATGTAGCCCAATTTTTAAAAATTCCATATATATATGTATATATATACACACACACACATTTTAGGTGCACCTCTATGAAGCTTGAGCCTTAATTTAGGCTAAAAAGGAAAATGTAGCAATAGGAAGGGAATATTAAACTAGGAAGCACTTAGAGAAATTTGGAACAAATAAAAGGAAGTATGTCTTTCACAATGAGCAGAAGCCTAATGGAAATTCATTATCCCAAGAGGCAGTGCAGACCAAAAATGTAATTACCTCCCAAAATGGTCCAGCTAAATTTAGAGATGCTATATCTAAAAAAGATAAACAACAAGGCCCTACTGTATAGCAGAGGGAACTATATTCAATACCTTGTAGTGGCCTATAATGAAAAAGAATATATATATGTATAAATGAATCACTATGCTATGCACTGGAAATTAACACAACATTGTAAATTGACTATACTTCAATTTTAAAAAAAGGAAAAAAAGTCAGAGATGCTAGCATTCATAGATGTCAGACTCAGGACAAATTATTAGAGAAGCAATATTCCATGTTCTCTCACACTTCTTCCAAGCATTCCTTCTGTTCTTTACACTTGTTTTCACTCAGAGAATTCATAGGATACTTCAGTATTTAGCTCACGTACCCCCTTCTCCAGGCAATACTAGAGAATAATCTGTTAGGTGGCTTTCAACAGAGCTCCCCCATTTGCTTCTTTCTCTCCTCCATTTTTTCCCACACTGCATGATGAACTTCAGACACAGGTGGCCCTGCCGGACCTGAGTGAAGATGAAGTGAGCAGGCATGGCCACTGGTCCAGGATGAACTTGCAATGACCCAACCTGCTTGCTCTTGGCACCCTTGCTCCCATTCTCCTCTTTAGTGTACAGAGTTGTCTAGGTTATCCTCCTCTGGCTTACAGGCCTCCACACCCTCCTCTGTAGGAAGCCTCCTCTGATTTCAGCAAATCCTACAGCTTCAGGTAAGAGACTCTTCCTCTGCCTGTACCATCCATGCTCACTCCAGCTGCAAGAATCTGTCCAGGGCAGCCCTCCTGACTCCTCTGGGAGGAGAAGGGATTCAGGTATTGTCTTAGTAACTGAGGCACACAATAGTCTCCTAATATATGTCTTGAATGAATGAGAAACTCAGGATTGACATCTGAGAGACCCACCATATCTTGATGCTGCCTAGTGTTTTAGGTGCCCAGTAAATATATTTCTTTCATTCCTTCAGTCAATCATTCATTCAGGAAACACCTAATTCGCAGGCACTGTTTTTTACCTCTTTCCCCTTTAGTGACATAGATTCTCAAAGAGCATTTAATCTTCTCTAGGCCATCACTCAGCCTGATGTTGGGGGGAATAATATGCATATGTAATTCCTGTTCTTAATGAGCTGTCAATTAGATTGTTCCATACACTTCTTTTCTGGCCCACTTGAAATTTCACTTCTTCCAAAAGGCTTTCCCTGACTACTCGGAATTGCTTAATGCCTTTCTCCTACACGAAACTGAAAGCTTCAGGAGAGCAGGGATCACATCTGTCCTGTTTACTGTGCCGTATCTAGTACCCAACACAGGTTCTCCCATAGTAAGCACTCAATGATGGCCAGTCTAGAAGAAAGATCAAGGGGGGAAATTTAATCATTTCATTACATATATATAATATTATATATTATTTCATCATATATAATACTATATATAATAATTTATATCTAAATATGTATTATGTATATATGTATTTTTTCAAGTACTTCACACGCACAAATTTTTTTCATCTTCATATTAACCCCTTAAGACAGGTACAACTGTTACTTTACAGACAGAAAATTAATATGAATAAATTAATATGAACTATCTATGACCAGATACTGCTATTTTATAAATAAAGAAATACAGAGAGATGATTAATTTGCAAACATCACATAGCAACCGGAAGTGATCCCAACATGTTCTTAGTCACTAAAATATACACATTCTCTATCCCACTAGCCATAGGTGAGGGCACCAGAAACCAAGACTATCTCTGATTTTGAAAGCTTACCAGATTTTCCAAGTATTATCATATTGCACAGCTGAGTAAAGAAAAAACAGCTGGACCTCTACCTCACACCATAGACAGAAAAATCAATCTGAGGTGAAACAAAACATAGACATGAAAGTAAAAACAATAAAGCCATTAGAAGAAATAGGAGAGTATCTTTGTGAACTTGAGGTAAGCGGTATTTCTTAGAGAAGAAATAGAAAGCATGAAACATAAAAGAAAAACTTGACAACTTGGAATTATTTAAATTAAAGGTTCTGCTTATCAAAATCACTGTAAAGGAGATGAAAAGTAAAGCCATAGACTAAGAGAAAATATTCACAAAGCATTTACTTGACAAAAAACTTGTATCCAGAATATATAAAGAACTCCTGCAACTCAATAATAGAAAGACAACTCAATAAAAAATCAGGCAAAACTATTGAACAGATAATTTATAGAAGAAGATATGCACATAGCCAATAAGCACATGAAAACGTATTTAATATTACTGGTCATCAGTGCAACACAAAGTAAAATCATGAAATACCAAAACTCACCCAGCATAAATTAAACATACACATAATCTCAAATATTAGTGAGGATATGGAGCAACTGGAACTCTCACACATTTCTGGTGAAAGTATAAAGTGATACAACTTTGGAAAGCTGTTTTGAAATTTCTTTAAAATACCCTATAACACAGCAATTCTATTTCTAATTCTTTACTGAAGAGACATCAAAATATCTGTACACAAAAATCCTTGTACACAAATGTTCATAGCAGCTCTGTTCACAGTAGCCCAAAGCTAGACACAAACCAGTTGTCCATTATCAGGATATTGGGTACATAAATTGTGGTACGTTCATACAATCAAATACTAAGAAGTAATAAAAAGGAACAATTTACAGACCCATGTAACAACATGGATCAATCTCAAAACTTATTATGTTTAGTGAAAGAAACCAACCGACTAAATAAAAAGAGATTCTGAATGATTCCATTTATATGAAATTCTAAAATAGGCAAGACTAACATTTAGTGATAGAAATCAGATTAGTGGTTGCTTCCGTGAGGAGAGAGGGGGTAGGAATGATGGGAAAGCGGCATAAAGGAACTTTCTGGGGTGGTATAAATGTTCTGTGCCTTGACATACGTTCAGTAAAATTTCCTGAATGGTATAATTAAGATCTGAGGAATTCACTGTATATAAATTATACCACATTTTTTTAAATAAGGGAAAAAACAACCAAAGAAGATCCATGATGATTTTAATAACCAGATACAGCTTTCACACAGATAACACCAGTTTAAAAAGGAGTGTGAGGAGGTGAAAGGACAGGAATAAATAACCATTAGTTCATGAGGAAAGAATGCCAGTGCTGCTCTGAATATAGTGGCAGTTTTTATTTTTATTTTAACCCAGATGATTATATTAACATTGTTTTTGACATTTTATGATAAAATAGTGTTAATTGCCTGCTTCCAGCTAAGAGCAAATATTATGCCCTGTGTCAGAGTATTACATCCTCCTTTAGAAAAAAGATGGACTCTGGGAGCAGATATCTTTCCTGCCTTTCTCAGGGTGACAGATGCTCCCAAAGACCCTGAATAGGAGCCACTGATTTATTGCCAAAGTTCATAGAAAATGAAGTCATGGTGGAAGCTCTAACCTTATGCACAGCAGAAGTTTACAAGGTCTGACTTGAAAGGACCCACATCCCTCACCAGGCTGCCTTCAAGCCTAGTGTTCCCACTATGATATGCATCTGTGCTGGAAGGGTCACTTGCCGTCGACGTGGTAGAATGAATTTGTCACCCACGACTCGTGATCATCAATATAGTTATCATCAAGCTAAGTGGGGACATTAATCCAGTCCCTCCTTTGTTCTAGCTTCTAGATCTCAAGTTCTGCTAAACCAAATACTCTTTTCCCCAGCTTTCTTTATAGTTTGGGAATTTATGGGGAAGCTTTTTAATAAATAATGCTGTTGGTATCACTCTTTGTCCTACTTTCTGTTTTGAATGTGGATGGGATGTTTGGAGCTGTAGCAGCTATGCTGCAACTGTGAAGAAACAGTCAAGTCAAGGATGGTGAAGCAGAGTCTAGAAGGAGTCTAGGTTCTTGATAGCGTGAGTAAGCCTCTACACCAACTCTGACTACATACCTCTGGAGTTCTTGTTCTGATGCTGGTTGTGGGGAAGTTAGTTGGGAAAGTTCAAAGGCACAGCATACACCCGGAGAGGCCCCAGACACATAGAAAATACTGCCCTAAAAGCATGTCAAAAAGTACATTAAAGAAATAGATAGCTCCAAAGATTAACTTTGTCTTGAGCAGACCCTACATATAATACCAGGTTCAAAGGATTAGATGAAAACAAAAAGGAAGCACAAAATGTCTTCTTTTCTAGAATTTAAGAATATACTGTGTTTGTTTCCAACTTGGTAAATGACTATTTTTTCACTTTTTAGAGCATGCGTGTGTGTGTGTGTGTGTGTGTATGTTTAAAGAAAGAGAGGGAGAGACACCAAGGCATGTGATGCTCTGTGCTTCTTTTCTAAATCTCTGAGCTTCCTTTCTACTTTGCACTTTGCTGTATTCCATCCAAGGGGCATCCATTACTCACTGTCCCATTCTTGGCAGTGACAATGTAGACAGTGCATCATGTCAAAGATGTTCCTGTTAATAATTAATGATAATTTCCATAATGGGGAGTGACACACTGTATTATATCCAAGCTCAAGATAACTAGGCCTGCTCTCCACTCTTGTTCTGACCTGTGTGATGAGCATGGCAGTGAGCCTGATGTGGGATGGAACTGGAGGGGTTTGGTGTGTGTGTGTGTGTGTGTGTGTGTGTGTGTGTGTGTGTGTGCAGAAACGATCATTTCAACCAGCAACTGGAGAAAGCTATGTTACCCAAAACCATTCTGACTCCAAGAATACATGGGGTCCCCAAATAAGGGAAATTATGACATTTTAGAAAGTGAAGACATTTACAGTTACCTTTGAAAATAATATGCTACTTTATTCCATACAGAGGTGCCTAAAGGGCAGTCTCTGAAGGCAGAGTGACCCACGTCTGTTGCTTCCATTAATCTGTCATGAGGTAAATGGTGATAGAAAGATATTTTGTAAGAATTGAGGAGGAACAGGAAGCCCCACTCAGTCCATTCTTGAGCTGTCTCCTTATGTCTACGGTGGCTTTTATACAGCCCTAGCCTCTGTTAGAATGTGTCGCACCGTCAGTCTCCCCACCTTCTCCTTCCCCCAGACGTTCTAAATTTGAATATCCTGGAATGGCAGGCATTGTTAATTGCCTATCCAGTGTTAAGTACCCATTCTCTCTTGCTAACACAATCCTAACTTTGTACAGGGCATCAATGTGCCCAGCTAAATACTCTCTTTTCCAGGCTCCCTTGCAGCTTAACAGTTGCCACGTGACACAGTTCTGGTCAATGAGAATAAGTGCAAGTCTCTGATGAGAGCTTCTAAAGGAAAACTTTTGCTTTCTTAGTTAAAAAAAAGAAAAATGAAAAACTTTTCTGGCACCACTCTTCCCATTTCATCTTGGCTTAAATGTGGACACTGAAGTCTAGAGCTGCAGCCACTGTCTTGTAGTCACAGGCAATGACCAAAAAGCTAAGAATAGCAGAGTAGAGGACTACAAAGATTAGGCGTCTTTGATGACACAGTTGAGCACCATCTCTGTGCCACATCTCTGCACGTGAAGAAACTCAGCCCCTATCTGTTTAAGTCACTTCTATTTGTTTATTTTCTTAACTGAGACCAAATCTGTTCCTCAGCGATACAGGTATATACTGTATCACTGTACTCTAGAAAACTGCACAGATGATTAGACATCTAATAAGCATTTGGAATTCCACATGTTTAAAACAGAATAATTTACTCCTATCTGCTATTATCTTCCCTAGTACCTCCCCTACCTCACCCCTGCCCCGCAAAAAACAAAAACCCATGCTCTCCTCCCAGCCTTCCCCCATCTCAGTAACAGGCACTACACCATTCACCTTGTTGCTTAAGCTAAAAACCTAAGGATCACCCTTGACCTCTGCCACTCAACACCCACTTCCTCAGTAAGAGCTATTAATGCCATCTCTAAAACATGCCCTGAATCCACCTATTTCTCTGTCTCTCCATTCCAACCCACTTCAGTCCAGTCTTCACCAGAGCCTCCTAACTAGTTCTTCCCCAGCAACCAACCAGTCTTTAATAATACAAGTCACATCACGCCAGTCTCTGATTAAGGCCCACTAAGAGCTTCCTACTGCACTTGGACTGAATCCTCACCACAACTGGGAAGGCACTACATCACATGCCCCTGCTACCTGTGAGATCTCAGCTTATACCATCATCCCCTCAATCACTGGGTTTCAACCTCTCTGGCCTTCTCTTTGTTCCTTGAACACATAAAGGTCACGCTTGCCTGAGACTTTGCACTGTGTTCCCTCCATAACCTGTTCTTCCCCTCTAACCTGTTCATTCATTTAGATCTGAGCTTAAATACCACCTCTTCAGACTCACTTTCCCTGGCATCTCTATCTAAAGCAGTCCTCCACTCACTCTCTCTGTCATCATTCTGCTTTTTGCTTCAGAGCACTTATCACAATCTGATATTTTATTTATAGTTAATTGATTTGTTTTCTGATTCTTGCCATTAGAATGCAGGCTATTTGAACATAAGGAGTTTGTCTATTTGGTGAATCTCTAGCACCTATAATGATGCCAGCACTTAATAAGCTCTTATCTAAGGCATGAACAAATTTATTGAATGTATGATTTTATATCCATATGATGGAACCACTCAGGTAAAATATCCAGATTGTTTGTTGAATTTCTGCTTTTACATTGGATGTCTTCATCATTAGAAGTATACTCATGATTGAATGAATGGGGAATGTTGCTTTCAGTCACAGCAAACATTCATGATTTCGTTGATCTCCAATAAAATTCTGACATAGCTGACATGTGTGTCTCTTTTCAAGAGCAGGAAAGGACATTTTGCCTTGGATTCTATTGTATTTTGCAAAAAACTTCTATTTTCCCCAATAAACATATTCTGAATTTTCCCCTTTGTTACTTATTAGGAAAACACCTAAATCTAGTTAGTTTCATAAAACATTCAGAGGTCGAAATTCCTGAATGTGCAGAGTGATAACTCGCCAGGACTCATTCTGAAGTCTATCACACCACTTGCCAATAACCACAAACACAAAAATCTAACAGAGGGGATTCGGGATAAGGAGAGTCATTTAGTTTGAAAGATAAATTATACCAATAATGTACATTATCACATGCTGAAGAGTCACCAACCTACTTTAGTTCAACTTTGTTACCAAATTACTCATCTTAATTACTGCCTTCTTCTTTTTCTTATCTCATTTTTCTCTAGTCATATTAATGGTCACATAATAATATTAGACAATGTTCGCTAAGCTTAACTCTAAAAGTAATGGCTGTTTTAAATCAGAATTAATTAGTATGTCAAGAAGTTCAGGTAATTATGGGGCCACGTGATTTTTTTAAGGCATTGGGGGAAAAAGTCACTTTACCAAATGCTACATTCATGATTCTACAAAGTATTTTTAATATTTTTCTTAAAACTGTCACTGAAAACTGAATAACAGTTCTTCAGGGATCATGTGGCATTGCTAACTACAGATGAGTGAGCTCTCCCTAATCCTGCAATCACCGTGGAAACTAAATTTAATACTAATTAATGAATCTCAGTGTCATTTCTCTTCTAGGTTTAGTAGTGAATCACAGTTTATACTATTTATATTTCATCACACATAAGGAAGGCTGTCAGGAACAAAATATCAGAGTAACATAATTCTCCTCTCCCGTGCCCTCGTCATCTGCTCCTGCAGAATGCTGTGGTTTGAGGGATGATGGAAGGCACACTGCCCTTGGATGTGTGTGGGAAACGTCTGAGACTTCCAGGGGAAGGAGCAAGTACACTAAGGAACATCTCTGAGAACTGCACGCACATGGAATGAGCGTCATAAATAAAAGGCCTGCTATTTTGGGTATCATGGCCTGTAAACTTGTCCATCTGTGGGTCCTCTGGGGGTACCTATGACCCTCCCTCAATCCCTCATAAAATAATCAGAATTCACCTTTGTTTCACTGGTCCTTGAAATACATTTCTGCTTGAGAAATAAAGCCTATCTCTTTAAAATCAACACTAGCAAAGCAAACAACAGTGAAAACAGGAAGAACTGGGCAACAAAAATAAAGAGAATCCCCCAGTACATGGATAGATTCTCAAGTCTCAGTATTAAGCTTTGAGCCATTGGGTTAAGCTGTTAACAGAGCAGCAAAGAGGCTGTGGGCACTCAACCCTGGGCTAAGTAAGCCTAGCGAGGGCAGCGCTGTGGGTGCTGACTGGACAGCAATGAGATGTCCATCTGGCTCGTGACCTGCTGAGAAATCTCTAATGAAGCCTGACCACAAGCTGAGAGACACCAATCTATAATACTATTGCCTATTTTCAACTACATGGAGTTCCCAACAAGGTAAAACGGTACTACTAATCTATTAATAGAAACTGAGTACCTACTAAGCTCAAGGCACTGTGGATTGCATAAAGATATCTGGCTCCTGTGACCTCTTTTCTGTCCCCTGTAAAAACATGCCCCACCGATCACAGTTGCTTGTTCACCTGTCCACCTTCCACAGCAGACTGCCAACTTGAGGAATGAGACTGTGTCTACCCCCTGATTCTACTACCTGTCTAGTGGCTAGCACACAGCAGGTGCTCAAAATATGGGTTTGAATGAGTGCTGAGAAGCTCATAAAGTAGTTTAAGAGATAAAATATAAACACGTGAGAAGTTAAATAACAAGAGAAGCGGTATCACAACATAGTATGTTAGTTGCTGAATGAAAATGAAAACAAACACTTGAGAGAAGGGACATCACTACAGGCTGGAGTGGGGACTTCCTCAGGTTGTCAGACACTGACACTGAGCCTCTTCCTTGCTTTTCCAGGTTGGAGACAGAGGCATGTATCTAATGAGAGAAGAATATGAAGGAAAAGGAGGGACCAGTTGGGAAAGAGGGGAGAAGGTGTCCTATCACTAGGGTCTCAATTGGTATCATGTTTCTATTTGTTCGTATTTTAGGTACTTCATGTATAAATTACATCAGTGTAGCCAATAAGACCCTGGACTACAATCATTTTAAGGAAGTGTTGAGAACTAATACTCATTTATCATTAATCAATTTAATTAATAATTAAGGACCAAGCACTTACATTCATGCCTGCATTTAATCTATACAATGACCTAGCCCCATTTTGTGAATGAGAATACTCAGCCTCAGAGACATCATGTGAAGCAGACCAGCCACAATACAGAATAGTTGACTTCTAAAGCACTGCCTCTCTATTTAACCTCAAGCAATGACCTAGTCAGATGCTAATCCTATTGAACCCAACAAGTTATGTGAACAGCTCTTAGACAGTAAGACGAAATTTCAAGCTACCTTTATTTCAAGATATGAAGAATCCTTTACGTTATGGAAAGGCTATGGAACCCTGAGAAACCTGGAAAAAAAAAAGAACTATCCTAAAATACCAAAAGCTGATACAGCAATGACTCCAAAATTAGCTTTCAAGGTGGTGCAGGGTCTAGGAGGGTAGGAAGCAGCAAGCATGGAAGGGGAAGATGGTGTCTATTCATTCATGGTGTGATTTCAGCCTCACCAACAGGACTTCTGCTAAAATGATCGCTCCTACCACCTCCATCTGACAATCCTCATTTAGACATTTATTTCTTGAATTAAGAAATGTTATTTTGCCGTCATCAATGGCCATCATGTTCCTTCAACTCAGCTTCAAAAATATATGAAATATATGTCAGTTGCCTATTAAGAGAGAAGGCAATGTGCCAGCCCTGGCGTGCAAAACTGAACAAAGCCAGGTCCCTGGTCTCAAGGAGCAGATGGGAAAACAATGTAATATACTTGAGTTTACACTTAATGAGTTCACCAAAGTATTAACGGGAATACGTGGAAGAGAGTGATAAATTTGGCTTTTCTTAGCTCCATTTCCTGTTCCATACCTCTGCACACACCTGACTCCCTACCAATGCCGTGAAGAGTCCTTCTATTTCTACTGTACTTCCTCACTGTGGTAATGGCCCCCAAATATGCCCGTGCCCTAATCCCTGGAACCTATGAATATGTTACGTTAAATGGCAAAAGGTACCTTTCAAATGTAATTAAGGTTATGGACCTTAAAATAGGGAGATTATCCTAAATTATCTGAGTAGGCTCAATCTAATCTAATCATATGAGCCCTCTGAAACAGAACTTTCTTTGGTTGAAGTCAGAAAGATGCAATAGGAGATCTCAGAGAAATTCAATATGGAAAGGGCAATAAGGTGAGGGATGGACGCAGTCTTAGGTGGTGAGAGAGGCTCTCAGCCAACAGCTAGCAAGGTAACTGGGACCTCAGTCCTCCAACCACAAGGAACTAAATTCTGCCAACAGTCTCAAGGAGCTTGAAGTGGATCTTTCCCAAGTCTTCAGAAAGAAATCTGGTCCTACAGGCACTAAGACTTTGTCCTTGTGAGAATCTAAGCAAAGAACCAACTGAGTCATGCTGTGGTAGTCTTCTGACTCACTAAAGCTGTGAGATAATAAATCGATGTTGTTTTAAACCACTAGTTTTTGGTCTTTTGTTACTACAGCAGCAATAGAAAACCAACACACTGATAAAAATGCTATTCTACCCTCTTCAGCCATATTCATTATTTAGGTCTTACTCTAATCCATGCAATCTGTAAAGCTTTTCCAATCCCCAAGGGTAACAAAGTTCTTCTCACTTTGAATACCTGTCACACCTTGTCTGGACTTTTGTGAGGTCACCTTTTTCCCTCCTTTGTACTGTTATTAGCTATTTTCATGACTGCTCCACTAGTTTACATATTGTGTCTTGTTCAGTTTTGTGCCCTCCACAAACCCAGCTATTTTGACAAAGACAGAATAAACAGTCAAACAGCCATTCAGTGTACCCATATTTAGCATCTCTGGGTGTAAGGCAGTAGTGGGCATTCACATGTGTTTTTGGCTGGTACCCAGGGTAGTGAGATGTCAGTCCAAGACAATTCATGGTGACAAGGGCAGTGTTATACAAGCAGAACAGCTCATTAGTGATCAGTTGACACCATTTTATTAACCTATATTGGCTTTTTTAAATGCAAATTGAATGCTTCAGTGAAAACTAAATTGAAATATTACACTAGAATTAGTCTTGATAAAAATACATCACAGATTGATGTTGGGACCATCACCTGCACAGCTATAAATTACTAGTGCATCAAAAGCCAACTTGATTATTGTCTCTCAGTTAAACAGAGACAATTTAGTGTTTCAGGAAAACCATTAATTCACTAAGAGACATAGCCAACAACTGTAAATAAAAGATCTAGGGAGTAAAATGTGATACCCATTCTTTAGAATAAACTAGCACTTTAATATATCAACTGTGCTTTCTTAGAACTGCCACCCAATTTATTTAAACAGCTAATTAGCAAAGAGGTCAGAACAATCTGGAATGTGAATAGATGATAACTTCTCTTTTAGAATATATGGTAATACTATATAATTCTAGTGATCTTATGTGGGAGGTGTATAAACAGATGTCAGATATTACACATTTTGGCTAAACACACTATGCACTAATAGTCATCGTTTATTACAGTTGTTAAACATAGCCCATCCAACCTAAGTTGTGAAATCTCATGTGATCCCACAGTCCTTGACTCCAAGGATAAGTCAAAGCTCCCAGTGGAGATATAAACATGAAATATGTACATGTGTATGCATTACTATTGTTGATGTAATTGCCTCAAGTGATACACTCACTGTAGGTAAAGAAAATCTATAGGGAAGTACTGATTTATTCTCATCGCTACAAGGTGTCCTCCACCCTTGAGAAGAGTGAAATATTTATCTGTTTGTTAAAAAGGAAGTGCTAATTGGCCAATCTGGTTAAACTCCCTGGAGAGAGAACTGGATGAATGGAAGGTTGTTAAGAGGTGTAAACAGATCAGAAAAGGTAAACCAAACTGTAAATCAAAACCCAAATAATTGTTAAAGAGAGAGAAGAGAAAGTAATTTATGGAGCAAAAAAAAAAGAGCCATGAGTTTTTGTACGCTAACACTGACAGTGACGGGGATGTTGGGAAAAGCACCCAATCCCTGATTGGCCAGGGATGTGATTGCAGTAATTGAGTAAACCCTGTCCTCAACTGGTCTGAGCAGAAAATATAACAAGATAAAAGAGGGCAGCAGTTTTCAAACTTCTAGCAAAAGTAATCTCACATAAAACTCCACCAGGTAAAACAGACAAACATGTAGCTCTTCTGGTTGAAGTAGAGGCCAGAGTCATGGATTCTAGTTCCATATATCATCACTTGAAAACAACCAATCAAGGTTGAAAGTGACTTATTTCATAAAGTAACACAAGGGTTCTAAGAGAAGACAGAGAAGGTTGACAGTCTATTCACCTAGGGTGCTTGAACTAGCAGTATCGAACAGAACGTTCTGAAATGTTGGAAATGTTCTATACCTACGCTGTCCAAAAGAGTAGCCACTAGCCAGATGTAGCTATCGGGTACTTGAAATGTGGTCAGTGTGACTAAAATGATTTTTATACTTATTTAAATTTTAATTAAATAGCCACATTTTCTTAGTGGCTATCACATTGGGCAACACAGGCTTAGAGAAAGTCTTCCTGAAGGAAGTAGCAGGGGTTTAGGAAATGGGCAGAATTCAGACATTCAGAGGTGAACCAGGAAAGAGCACCCCAAGTAGAGGGAATTGAATACAGAAGACAAGAACACCATCTCCTAAAAGAAATACTACTTTTCAAAAGGAAAGAATACACGTGAGGGGCAGCCAGGATGGTGAAGCAGATGGAGCTGGAGCTCACCTCCTCTCAACGTCACAACGAGCTGCAGAACCACCAACAGAGAAAGAGACTAGAACCCACCAGAAAAGACCTTCCATAACTAAAGTCATAAAAGAGGAACCACAACGAGATGGTAGGAGGGGGCGCACTCGTGATACAATAAAATCTCATACCCCTCAGGGTGAGCGACCCACAAACTGGAGAACAATTATATTGCAGACATTCTCCCACAGAAGTGAGAGTTCTGATCCCCACATCAGGCTTCCAAGTTGGGGGCCGGGCACTAGGAAGAGGAGCCCGTTCTTTGAGTATTTGGTTTTGAAGGCCAGTGGGGCTTAACTGCAGGAGCTCCACAGGACGGGGGGAAATAGAGACTTCACCCTCAAAGGACGCACCCAAAATCTCGCACTAACTGGAACCAAGGACAAAAGCGGCAACTTCATAGGAACCTGGGCCAGACCTACCTGCTGGTCTTGGAGAGTTTCCTGAGGAGACCGGGGTTGGGGGGTTGGGGGGGTGGGGAGGCAGGCACAGTGGCTCACACTTGAGATATAGACTTGGGTGGTGGGCATAATGGAGAGTATTCATTTGCATGAACTCCCCTGGAGGATGACATCTTGCTTGGGTCATTAGCACCAAGACCTGGCCCCACCCAACAGTCTGTAGGATCCGGTACTGGGATGTCTCAGGCCAAACAACCAACTGGATCGTGACACATACCCACCCACCAGCAGACAGACTGCCTAAAGACTTCCTGAGCCCACAGCCACCTCTAGACATGCCCCTAGACATGGCCTTGCCCACCAGAGGGCCAAGACTCAATTCCACCCACCAGCAGGCAGGCACCAGAAGCAAGAAAAGTATGATTCCACGGCCTATAGATGAATCCACAAACACAGGTCAGACCCTACCCCGGGGCCAGCTGGCCCCTGGTTTTTGAGTGACGAGAGGGGAGTGCAAGGCTGGGACACAAAGGACGTCTCCTACAGAGAGCCACTTCTCCATGGTCAAGAAATGTAAGCAACCCACCATGTACATAAAAATACGAATAGAAATTTAGACAAAATGCAGCGGCAGAGGAGTATGTTCCAGGCAAATGAACAAGATAAATCTCAGAGCAAAAACTAAATGATGTGGAGATAGGCAATCTACCCAAAAAAGAATAAAATATATTTTGCCACATGCCAATGCCATATATGCCCTTGAATCCTGGCATATATTCTTGATTCTTTTAACTCTGTGTACTCACTCTGGTTTGACCATGGCCACATACTAGCCTGGTAGATTTCTGCTGCCTTATTTGGTTTCCAGTCAGAGCTTTCCAGACCCACTCCTGGGAGCCCTGAAGGGAACTCAGAAATTCTACCCTAAGTCTTGGACTGCACCTTACTCTCAAATATTACTAGAGAATGTTGGGATTTTCCCTGCCTCCAGGTTGCCTTTTGTGATCTACTTTCAAGAAATGATGTGTCACGCTGAGACTGGAGCTGAAGTTTCTACACAGATGGGGATACTGTCATGTAGACGGCTGCAATGACTTGGGTCCTCTGCAAGAAGCTTTCTTACGACACTTCACAAACTGTGGGAGATATTCTCAGTCTGCAGCTGAGAGAGCCCAGCCATTGTCCCTTTGAGCTGAGCAGTGAGAGGAAGGGGAGGGAGGAGAGAGAGGGAAAGAGAAGACCACCATCCGTGAGCTTCTAATGGGTCCCAGGCCCCATGGTGAGTATTTTTATTCATATTATCTCCTTTAACTCTTAAAACAATCTTAAGAGGCAACAATTAGTATTCTCCTTAACAAAGAGAGATTCTAAAGCTCAGAGTGTTCACTTAACTTGCCAAAGTTCACACAGCAGATTAGAAGCAGAGTTACAATCCTGCCCTACATGTATTTGACTCTAAAATACAATGTTTTTTTCCCCCACGAGTAGTGCCAAAGTATAAAATCATGAGTGAAAGGAGGCAGAAAGGAAGACAAAAGTCTCTTAGAGTGTGCACTCTAAATCCTACTGAAAACATGGAGTCACAAATCCATGGTGACTGAAAAGTAATTTGATTTTCAGCTCAGGCACGTCAGAAAAGAAAATCTAGGTTCAGTTATTGTTATATATGTGGAATGTAGGTTATCAAACTACAATGGAAAATATACCAGCCATATTTAACCAGCTAGATTTTTATTTCCCAAGGCCATGATACGGAAGATGACTGAAATTCAGTTTGCATAATTGTGAAGAAGCCAGGTTAGCAGAAGGGGAAGGAGAGCAGCTTATTCCATCGCTAAGAGAATCAATTCTCGCATCCAAATGAGAATGCCAGGTGAGAAATGGGGATTCACATGGCTACCTTTCACCAGGATGTTTTGATTTATGTAAGCAAATTCTACACCTTTCCAGCTCCTAAATCCAGAGTGGTTCAGTTAAGATGATGCATATCAGAGCCTACTCACTTTATCATTCCAAGCTGATAATTTAAATGCTTACATTAAGGTTTCTGTGTTAACTTTCAGGGTTTTAAAAATGAAGCAAGTTTCTATTCTCCATCAGGCTCAGGAGCAATGGGAATTAATATGCTACTGTCTTTAATGAAACGTAGTGGGGACATGTGATTCATGTTGGTTCCTGATCCTTTCCTTCCTTTAAAAAGTCATAAAATGAAAAATACAACAGCTGTTTCATATTAAAGAGAAATGCAAATGTGCATTAATGTAGCTCAAGAAATATTTTATATGTTCATAGAATTTATTATTTATATGAATGGAATCAATCTACATTTTTCTCATTTAATAAAATGGTACTTATTTCAATGGCTTTGCCAGCTATTTAAGCCAAATGCACAAAAAGGAATGGTCTAGAATCTAAGTCAAGGGTACCTTTCTTTTCCCTAAAAGTACAGGCTAAAGAACAAAAAATTTCTGATGCTATTTGTCCACCAAAGATATAAAAGCACCGCATTCTACTAATACCTAGATTAGTAGATTAACTCGTTTCAGTTGCTTATTAAATAATTTCATCAGAAGTGTCAAATGTTTTGGCTGAGCTTTGTCATAGGGCGAACTGTGTTCAAACCCAGGTACCTCCTGTGCTGGTAAATGGTGTTTGGAGAAGGCCTCCTGGTGAGCAGTAATGCTTCCTCATTATTATACGCCGTCTATTACCTACTTTAGATGCAGACATAAATTATTTAAAACAAGAGAAGTTTCCCTTGCTAATTCACGGCAGCCTGACTAACCAGCTCCTATCAATGCCTAAGGCTTCATGCTATGCACAATTCTCCAGCCAGTCTAACAGCCCACTTCCATAGCTTCACTGGGTAATTTTAATCAGTCACTGTGTATACCACAGAAACCCAACAGCTGTGCACTTGGATGACCTTATTATCATTAGCGGCAAATTGGTTGTTGAGCAGGGAATTTTTCATCAGGAAAGACTACGTGATTTCATAAACTTGGGAATGGCCAGGTTCTATTTATTTATTTATTTATTTATTTTGACTATAATTTACAACTTAGGAAATGAGCACATTTAGAGTGAAATTCACACTTTAATGAAGAGGGATATATCTGAAGTTTCTTTCTGACACATTTTCCATATTTCTTTATTCTCTTCCAGGGAATAGAACTGTCATCATTTTGAAAATTTCCCAAAGAATGAAAGGGAAGAGGTTTTTGTGACTTTCACTTTTGGCATTGGAAATATCAAAAATTGCCTCCTGGTAGTCAGGGAATCAATAATTCTCTGGGATCTTGGGGAAATAACTCAAATAACTGACCCTAAAAGGAGTTCTTTAGATCCCTATAGCGGAAGATACACATTTCTGGTGCTAAGAAAAAGTCAAATAACCTGCAGGAGACATGATCACTCACAAGAGCATGCTTCAAACAGGCCAGTGGATATTAATTTTACAACCCTGGTGCAGCAGCCCAGATGGTACTTCTTTTTCATCAGGTATCCGAATACTCCATGTGTTAGAACAGAGCTGCCATTGTTTTAAACTTTCAGACTTTTAAATTTTCCTATGTTACCTCAAATTTAATATGTAATATCTTATTGTTTAAAAAAGACTCCTAATAGGAGAATTTACTGCTCTTTCTTCTGTAAGGGTAACTTCTCTAGAGGAGACAGTCGTTTTGTCATAATTAGTCCCTTAATTCTTTGATAATTTCCAAAAGCTCATTCTCCTCATTATTAGCATCCATGTGATACGTAGATCAATTTCTCTGCAATTCCACAGTAGTGCTGTCAAATGGAATGATGAGCCCTTAGATACTTAAAGATGATCCGTGCATGTGCAGCTAAGGATAGGAGTGGTATATATAGCATGAACAAACTTCTGCCCCTTCTTGCATGTCCCATGGAAGTGGCTTCCACATTTGTTACACAAATCCTGGTTCTCTGTGGTGTTTATGGCCTTGCCTTTTGTGCGTGTTCCTGGGAAAATTATGAAGGATATAAAATAAGACTGCAGCATTCTCCTACCTTCCCTGTTTGGTTCTCTTTCTCTTCCTTCATCCCCCATCTCACCCCAACACTACTGTACTCTGAAGAAGCTGGAGCCAGCTGGATGGGCACTAAGTGAAGACCTTTGAAGAAGGATGTCATGGATGCTGTCACACTTCACCGGGGGGCTCTCCAGGGTCAAAAACCCATCCCTCAGCTGTGGGGGATGTCAACTAATGGAGGCCCCTGGCAGCATCCCTCACATCAACATGACTGCAGCCTCAGGGAACTGCCTCACCCAGTGTTAAGTCCACTCCCAGGAAGCAGCCCACAATCAGGGACGGGCTAACGCGGGGATACAAAGATCTGGCTCGTTGGCCTCAGTGGGACAGCTCTGAAGGGCCATCCCAGCTCGGCGGCCTCTGTCGTACTGGCTGAGGCCTCAGCTGCGACCTCACCGCACACATCAGCCTCTTTCCGCCCAGTCCTGCCTTGCTTGCCTCCTAACAGGTCCCCTCCTGAGGTACTCCCCAATGAGTTTTTCGCACCTAACTTTTTGTCTTCAAGTATGTTTCCAGGGAATCCAGTCTGAGATAGGAGCGACCCAGAGTAGTCTGAGACTATGCTGTGTCATAAGGAAGGGAGGCTGAATCACTCCCCAAAGAGTCAAGAGTTACTACCACCAGGAAGACAAAGTGGTTACATCCAAAAGGGAAGCTACAGAGCGAACTCAATAACCCGAAGTAAAATGAAATGAGGTTTAAAGTACAGGTAGAATCAAAAGTTTAAGGATAAATTCCAAAAGCAAAGGGAATACAGTATTTTTCCATCTAACTCTGGCATCTCCAGCTGCTCAGAACACTCACTGAAGTGCACTCTAATAAACCTCCATTCTGAGGCTCTTACAGCCAAACCACAGTGGTCATAACCATTTCTACAGTCCATGTTATAGAACAGGATCCTGCAAACACACCTCCACACACCAGCCCTCTTCAGAGTGCCATTTGAAACTCCCAGGCTGAGTCACCTTTCTGTCCCTGGTGTCTATATCCCACCTCTCTGCCTCTCTCCTCATGGTCTTCCACAGCCCAGGCCATGAGCCAAATCCTCTGGGCAGCTGTCATTCCCCTGAGCACTCTAGAAGCTCAATTTACTGCCAAGAAGTTACCTCAAATTTTCAATGATGCTTATTATACATAAAGATGGCGGGTTTTTTTCTTACAAATTTCCTTCAAGTATGGATGTATTTTTCCCCAGGCACTTGCTTCCTAACCCCTCACCAGGAAGGAGAGCCAGTGTTCTCCTGCCTCCTTCTTAGACCAAAACAACCTTTGCTTCTCTGCCTCTGAGTTATCATGGCTAATACTGACTGAGTACCTACTATGAGGTAGACACTGTTCTGAGTGCTTTTCATGTTTTAATATTGTGTAATACTGATAACGATCTTGTGCAACAGTTGTTATTATTATGATCCTTGTATACATGAGGGAACAGAGGCACAGAGGGGTGACCTAATTTCCCCAGGTCCACACAATCAGAATGTGGTGGGGCCAGGGTTCAAAACTTGCCAGTGCTCTCAGCCAATCAGCTCTTTGCCTTGCCCCATTTCCAGCATCCACCGACATCCACTTCACACTCCTCCATATTTTGAAGATTCCTTTTCCACTCTGAATGGTACTATCACCCAGTAATGTAATATCAATATCCCCAGTAACGACCCCACCAAAGTCCTAGCCTTCCCCTTCCTTGCCCTCATCTATTTCAATGATATTCACCATGTGCCTTAAACAATTGACTCCGAGGGTCATACTCTTCTCAAAACTTCAATTCTGAAATTTCCCTCTGACCACCACCTTCTGTCCTCTACTTGTCCTGCTTCTGCATTCTTTCCAAACTGCTTTCTGGCCTGACTCCTTTCTTTCCTGGTATGACCCACTCCCTCTCCGTACCTTCAGCTTCCCTTCCTTCCTTGATGAGCCCATGTCCCCTGTCTTCCTGTTAATTACTCTTTTATCAGCACCTGAAACTCTTATCACCTTCCTTTCAATGCAGATATTATGCTAATTCTCAATTCTGCATTTTTCTGTTGTTGTTTTGTTTCCCCCAGTGACTCTCCTCTGAGTGAAAGACAAAATTCAAGTTTTTTATCAAGACCTTCAAGGCACTGCATGGATTTCCTCAACCTGCTCATCTCCCACCACCACTCTCCTCATGACTCAGCATTCTGTCCACACTGAGCATGTTTTCAAACATGCCGTGCCTCTCCATAGCTCCTTGTCAGAAATGTTCCTCCCTTGCCCCATTCTTGAGAGAAAGCAACAGGATCAGGTGACTTCTTGGATGGAGGATTAGTAGGAGGAGGAGGAGAAGTGGGGATGGGGTAGAGGAACACATGGAAGATGACTTAGGAGTGTTCACTCTGAGCACCTGCGAAGCTCAGGATGCTGTTATACTTAAGGGGCACCACTGAGAAGGGAAAGCAGATGAGACAGAGGGTCAAATGGGACTTTCTCAGACCAGAGGTGCTGATGAAATATCCATGTAAAAGCACCATGAAAACAGTAAAAATTATCACAATTAAATGTTGCTGTCCCAATAATTATTTAACTTTTACTATGATTATGTGCCAATGGTTAGGCATGAAATATAGTTCATACAAATTAGCAAAGCAAATGAATGTGGGAATATTGTAGAATATAAATGCCATTCAGATAGCTGATAAAAAGAAGAAATAACCAAAGCTTACCTATATGGCTGCAAGCTACTTAGAAATATGACAAAAAACCTTGTCTATAAATATGAAAATGAGTAAGTTAGTTACCACACATTTACTAGTAATTTATGAGATGTACTTCCAAGCACTTGTCATATTACCAGGAAATTTATATACTTACTATTATAATGAACTTAGCAATTAGGGCTAATACTGTTTCATATTAAAACCAAATGTATCTGAGTCATTAATTTGAGATACTTTCAAAAGTACATGTAGGTATATTGTCTCACTTAATTATCCATTATTTACCTTTAAAATGACTTCAAGATCTTAGCTTTAGATGTTGTATATTTCACAATTTTTATTTTCTAAAGAAAATACAGAAATTTTTTTAAAAGATGGGAACAAAGGGCAGATGCAAAGCAGAAACATACCATTTATACTCTATAAACCAGGAACTACATATTTTACTTATTGGAAGAATTTAAGCTTTACCATATGTGTATTTTATCATGAAAAAAAATATTTTCCTGCAGGGATGAAAGTGCTTTTTTAAAGGCTATGTGGATTGTCTTATACAGAAGCTCAAGAAAAAGGATACTAGTCATTCTTGCAGAAACAAGGGCCACTTAACACTAAAGGCTAACAACATCATGGTACCAGTAACTGGGCTAAGTTCAGAGGAGTGCAAAAAGCAAAAACGATGCTCATGAAATCACACACACTGCAAAAGATTCAAGATTTTATAAAGTTAATGCGGTGTTGTTGGAAAGCTGCTCAATCACATACTACATCCATTGACAAATTAGAATCCAGCAAAGCTAGACCTGTTAACAACAGAAGAAAAAGCTTATGAGCATGATGATAAAAAAGGAACATCAGAAGACAACAATATGAATGTCAAAATACCAGGAGAGACCTTTGAGGAAACTGATGAAGTCTACATGTTTGTGCTGCAAAATTTAAATATGAAGTGAAGGTGCTTGCATCATGCTATCTTAACATTTGCTACATAAAAATATCAACACCAGATTTAATCTCAGTAAATATCAACTAGTGTCATTACTGTCATTATTATTATCATTGGCCATTAGAGTAATGGGGGGAATGAGGTCCATTTTGACTCAGCAGGGAGGGAATCCAGGAATAAATACTGAGACCTCACTGTCCTCCATCCTCAGCTCTCATGATGGTGCCTCCCCTTGACTAAACCTGAAGCCATTGGTATAGACACAGATCAGCCTCCTCAGGCCCAGAGACAAGTGGAGAAGGGCAGAGAGTAGATCTAGAGAGGCAGACAGGAGGTGTCCAAAACACACACATACACGCACACAAAACCTGAGTTCTATTTAAGTTCTCAAGCTATTCCACTTAACTGGACAGCATATTCATTTTGAGGGCTTACTATGTGCCAGGTACAGTTCCAGGTCCTGAGACACTGTAGGGAACAAGACTGACAGGGTTCCCATCAAGGCTACCTTACAACTTTCATGGGCTCCTTCCTCCATAAAAAATATTAAAAATTATATTTTATGACTGAGTTTAAAAATAAATTTAATCCAGGCTGAATTTCTTATTTTATACTCATTTTTATTATATTCTTTTTTCTTTCTAATTTTTATAGAAATGAAAAGATTTTCATGGGCCCCTGAAAGTATCATGGGTCCTGGGTACTGTGCCCAGTGTGCCAAATGGAAAAGTTGGCCAGCTCTCATCTCACTGTCGTGGAACTACATTCTTGGGCGGCCAACAATGACAAAAAAAGTTACAAATAAATCAAGGGGAAAATATCAGGAAAGTACGATGAAGACAACTGAACAGGGTATCTGGGAGCATGATCAGGGAAATGGGGCTGTACAGAGGGAGTCTCCAGAGCAGGCTCCGTGAGGGGATCACACTTCAAAGGAGAACCTCATTGACTAGAAGGGGTTGGTCTTCTGAAAATCTAGAGACCTCGCAGGAGGAACAAGTGGTGTAAAATCCCTCAGGTTGGAAAGAGCCTAGTGCATTAGAGAATAGTAAGACAGCCAGTGAGGCTGAAGCATAGTAGAAGACAGGAAGAAGGACAAAATGCAAGAGGTAGGCAGGGGCTAGATCACACAAAGCCTAGCAGGTGAGAATTTGGGTTTTTGCTCTAAGCTGCAGAGTTCCAAGGCTTGATCTGGAGAATGGATTACAGGGAGAAGCAGGAATACTGCTGACTACCGTAGGCCACCCAGGTGAGTGAAGATGCTGCCTTGTACCTGGGGGATAAGAATGGAGATGAAGAAAGGATAATGGATGTGAGATGTCCTTGGAACTTAGAATCAACAGGACTCAATATAATTGAAGCAGGAAGGGAAGAGCAAAGAGAGGAGTCACAGATGACTTGGGGGCCTTGGGCCTGAGAACCTGTGGGATGGTGGTGTCAGTCACTAGCACTGGCTTCTACAAACCCTGCCACTTCATGATCGCTGTGGCTAACAAAACATAATACAATAACATAATATGTTAAAGAAACACAGATTTACAATGCTATGGCTCTCACGCATCCATTCAGGAGCATGTTTGTTGTGGGAGCACACCAGATTTGTGAACTCGTGTTGCTATTTCCAGTGATATGGAAATAGCCCCTCTGGCCACTATACTGCTTGCTAAAACTCTGCCCAACTGTGTTATTCAACAAAACCTTGCCTCTTGCTTCCTCACCTTGCCTTTTAACCAAGTGTGGGTGTTAGGCTAGTCAACACTTGCCTTTCAGACAGACCTGTCCCTTTAGAGGGACCTAACTAGTCCAGGATTAATTGCCCCATTTGGTCTTTAAACAATCTTTTTGGCCCTGCACACGGACTCTCTTTTCTGTGTTCCTGATAAGAATTTACCATTTGGATTCTGAACCTTTTGTTTGTTTGTTTGTTTGTTCATTCAAGTACATTTTAAAGCATCTGAATTCTCATCCAACTAGATTACTAAGCCCTTGAGGGATGATTAACTCAGATTCCTATCATTACTCCTCTGTCTTCTCATTCTCTGTATTTTCTCTGGGTGATCTCTCATTCATTCTACAAACACTTACCCCAGGGTCTGGGCAGCCTGACCATTTTAAATTTTGACAGTCTACTCATGGGAAATTCTACATATCCATTTTATTAAATGTCCCCAATAATAAAGCTGCTCCATCTGTTATGTGAACACATACCATATAGGAAGAACCAGTAACATGTAGAAATCCCAGCCTCTCAGTCCTTTACAAGTTTAGATATGTCTTAAGTTACAGAATTTCACCTTGATTTGGAAACTAATGTCTTCTTGGCACCGTAGTCTACCCACTAACCTCTTGATTATGTTCTGACCTTTTTAATAGGGTTTCCTTCTTTGTCTATCCGTCCCCTCTCTAAACATGTCAGTTATTTCCCCTGCATACGATGAATATTTTGTATTTGGCTGACTGCTTTATTTTTACTTCTCAGGCAAAGCAAGCTTTTTCATATTAAATTATTTGTTAGACATAAAAGAGGTATTATTTTCATTCTATATCCTTATTATTCATACTTGATACTCATAATCAACAAGCACCACCACTAATTCTAATTTAATTTGTAAAGGTTACAATGGTCCGTTGGGCTCCCTCACTCGAGATTCAAGGAGCTTACTAATAATAATGCAGAGCTGCTGAACCATAACACCTACCGGTCTGTAAAACTAAAGACATTTTAACATTTGCAGGACTCCAGTCTGCTGCAATTAATTCTGATCAGATGTCCTACAGTCCAGAGTTATTATTAGCTGGGGAGTGTCAGAAAGTGCTGGCCGTTTTGAAGGTGAATCTTTGCAAATGCACTTTATTGTTGACAAATAATTAGGAGTTAGCATTCAAGTTTATATAAAAGATTGCAAATGGATAGAGAATAGTATTTCAGCAATTAGTTAATTTTTTGCTGTTCTGGCTTTTTTTTTTTTGCAGTACAAATACAACCTGTTTATATAATTCATATATGTCAAATAGTGTAAGTGTTTTCAAGTTGTAACTAACTCAGCTGGCTGAAAGGGGGCCCTTCAGATATTTGGGGAAAGAGAACATATAAGCAAAGAACTGAATGTGTCTAAATCTCTCTTTAACCAGAACATTGGCATCATGACTAGCATCAGAAATGAGGTGTTAGGATCCAAGATTTCTGACAGGGTCTTTTCTCTGATGTTTCCGGGGCAGGCAGAGGCCCGAGATTTCAGGGAGTTCAAGTCCAAGGACCAAGTACTGAAAAACAGACCAAAGTTTGGAGTGGGGCCTCACAGTGTCAGACAGGAAAGGAACAAGCAAGGAAGCCACTGGATATTATCAGGCCAACAGACATGATCATTTTTAGGAATTCCCACAAAGTTCTATTAGTCAGTTACAAGGAAGGTGGGAGAGGGTCAGGGACACACAAGTCAGAAAATGCCACAAGAAATTATCAGACCTGTTCTATATAAGGAAGCTTTGTGGGTGAAGAGGCATATACAAAGCTGATTACAACGTCATCCTGTTCTTAAGAAGCACGCAGACTGGTAGGGAGACGGCAGTGAAGACAGAACAGTTACAGAAGGGTCACATGGGCCAGAAGGAAGCACACAGCATAATGCAGAGCACAGCACTGGGGTCACAGCATCCTGGATTTAGTTCTGAGTCTGGCACTAACTATGTAACTTCAGGCCAAAAATAACAACCACCTGGGGCTAATCTCATGTAAGAATTAAATGAGAGAGAGAAGGGAAAAAAAAAAATATATATATATATATATACACATATATATTTAATGATTTTATATATATATATATATTAAATGATTTTATAACCTGTAATGCTTTTGGGAGTAGGCTAAGTACACAATCATTGATAGGTAGCAACAGAAGCAGCAGCAACCACTTTGTGAAGAGTATGATTTGTAATGAAATAGAAATATCAACAGAGCGCCACTGGCAGCACGCAGGCAGGAGAAACCAATTTAAACTAGGAAATCTGTAATAATATTTCACAATATCTAGTCTTACCTGTCTCAGTAAATGCTAATTCTATTTGCACAGGCCAAAAATCTTGGTGTTATCTTTGGCTCCTCTTTCTTTTACACCGCATGCCCAAACTATCAGCAAATCCTTTTGGGTCTATCTTCAAATACATTCAGAAACCACCCACTGCTCGTTAACTCTCCCACTACCTACCTCCTTCAAATATCATCGTCTCTTGTCTGGATACTTCAGTGGCCCCCAAACTGGTCTCCCTGCTCCTGCCCTTTCCTCCTATGATCTCTTCTCCATGCACAGTGACAATGGTCCTTTTAAAACGTTGGATCACACTCTCCACTGCTCAGATCATCCAGAGGGGTCTCTGTCCTACACAGAGTAAAATGCCAGGCCTTTAAGATGCCTGCTGGACCCTGAGCACTTGCTCCCCTGCTCTGCCTCTGTCCATACCCACTTCCACTCTCCCCCTTTCTCAGTCTTCTCCCGCCACAGCATGGTGCTCCTCAACCACACCAGCACACTCCTGCCTCAGTTCTTCACGTTGCTCTTTGTGTTCATTCGAGCCCCCCAAGAAGCAGACATCAGGGTGGGATTAGATGAGCAAGAAATATGCCGAGGGGAAATGTGGTGAAGGATAACCGAGATGGAGGGGAAGAAGATGGGAAGGGCCTTTGACCACAGTGCCAGGCTGACACCTGTGAGGGAGAAAGAAAGGAGAGAGCATTGCACAGGAGGGTTCCAGACTGCAGTGCAGTCCTAAGGAAGCTTCTGGTAGGCCGATGGGGTGTCTTTAAGCCACCGTTGCCTGTCAGAGGTACCCCCATCTCATGGGCTAGTTCTGAATCAGTGCTGACTCTGCTCAGTCACTGGCAGGAGAGCTTCAGAGTGTGCCCTCCATGGGAATGTGGCTGTGGACGCAGACAGTGGCAGCTGTAGTCAGTTATGCTGCCCCAGCAGGAGATATGTCCACATGTTGCTCCCTCCACCTAGAATGATCTTCCTCCTCACTTCCCTTATGTGTCTATTCAAATTTCACTTCATCAGTGAGTCCCACCCTGATTACTCAAATAAAAGAGTACCCCTGCCCTGGCACTTCCTACCCACCTTGCCCTAGTTTATTTCTCTCCGTAGTGCTTCTCTCCATCGTGACATATAATAAGGTGTTTGTTATCTCTTCTCCCACTGGAATGCAAGCTTCACAAAGACAATGATTTGTCTGTTGTGTTTACTGCCGTAGCCCCAGTGTTTATAATAATGTGATTAAACATGACAAGTAGAACTTGCTCAACATATATGCTGTGAATGAATAAAATTTAAAAGGCACAGGTTAATATCATCATTGCATGTGCATTTAAACTCCCTGCTGATCTTAGAACCCAATCTCCCCATATAATCTTGTTTAATCATCTCAACAATAACATTAAGAAAATCTATTAATATGTATTCAAGTCATACAGGCTTAATATTAAAACATAATGAAATAAACCATGTAGTCAAGCAGAACCCTTTAGAATCCTCCATCCATCTCCATTTACTGTCAGATTTGCAAACTGTCTTAAGGACTCAGACATCTCCATACAGAATCTTATTTCACTCCTTGCTTGATATATTTTACTGGCTCCCAAAGTCTAATGTGCAAAAACTGCATTTTAGGATTGTATACATAAGCAATGTGTCTTGTACTTACGGGAAATATAATGGATTTTCAAAGGTAATTTTGACATCTTCCATGCTATCTGTAGGATATGTTCTCCAGAAGCAGACCCTGAGATGAGGATTCATGTCAAAATGGTTTATTAGAAAGTATTTATTGGAAAAACTGGGAGGGTCATTGGGAGGTGGGGCTGTGAAGAGAAGGAGGCCAAGCAAAGGTGAAATATTAAGCAAATGCCCACAGAAAGCAACTTTGGCTTAATCCGGCAGGGGGTCTATATATAGTGGAGGTCACTCCTAAGAGCACTGAACCCCTGCGTCACTCAGCCATTGGTAAGGTCTGCCCCGAGAGGGATATAAATTCCCAGGCGCTTTAGCTCATGGCACATACCGGCAAAGTGGGCCGGGGCAGCCTGTGTGCAGCCCTCCAGAAAAAGACCCTGGTGCTGGATACTGGACAGGAAAACACAGGGGCAGCCAGAGCGTATGAGGACGGTAAAGGGGCAAAGGAGTGGGAGAAGATGTAGTAAAGGGGTTAGGGGCATATGGGTGGAGCACTGACACCGCTGGCTGCATGTGCTGGCTACCATCTGTCTTGCTGAGTACAGTCCCAGAAGAATAAAGTAGGGGGAGGTATAGATATAGTAAAACTTGGAGTACATTTTTCAATTTTCTGATTTCCCTTTGCTATCCATGAGCATTTACTTATACGCACAATGGAATTTCTTTAAATCACCTGGTGTACTGATCCAAACATTGTGCTTGAGATCACATCTCACTGCCTTTGTTCAGCAGGGCTGTGTTATAAGACCAGGGATGCTTCCCTTTCCACACTCAACTATTGATAGCATATACTTTATCTTCCTATCACTGTGTGGCAACTTCACGATCTCAGCCAACCACCTGAAATTACAAAGGCTTCTGAACCACTGCTCAGCTCTGAGCCAGACGGCAGGGTCAGGCATTTTGGCCAGGTCGGTCAAATTTTGGTGCCATTCTCCACACTCAGAATTCTGTTCACAGCTTGTTCACCTGTTTATGGCAGAAGAAAAGAAAAAGCTATACTGAAAACTGTAGTCCATGAAACAAACAAAACCACTAGAGGCTAAAGAAAGCATCCCGTGACCTCAGACACGACGATTTCTGAAGGCTTCAGTATTCTTTCTTTCTTGGCAACTGAGCTAACTAGATTCTTTCAAAATTTTCTTTCTGCAATAAAAGTCCATTATTCAACAATTGTGCGAGACATGCCTCATTCACGGCTCAATAACTATGTAGGACTTTCCCCCATGAAGCTGTTTGGGGGAGTTCCTGTAGTCTTCTCAAGACCTGTGACAATTTTGCCACTGTCTAAACTAATAGAATATCACAGAGAAATGAAAACAGCTGTTGGATGCCAGGTACTCTACTAAGTATATATAGTAGTTCACTTAATCTCCACAATAATATTATAAGGTGGTATTACTGTATGTTTTTTATAGATGATAAGCTTGGGGTTCAGAGCGATAAAATAACTTGTACAGTCACAGAGCTAGTAAATATGGAGTCAGAATTCAAACCCAGGGAGGCCTGATTCTTTCTAATTTGTTGCTACGAAGGAAATAATTTCCAGAGCAGGAGTTATTTCCAGGAAGTAGGACTGAACTTCAATCGAGGAATCCTCCTTGTCTTGGTCTGTGGGTCAGCTGGGTGATTCTGCAGACAGCTGGTGGGTCTACGAGAGCTGAATCGGCTGTGGACAGGCTGGCTGGTTTATGGAGCCAAAACTGGGATATCTCTGCCCCACATATTCTCTTATCCCCAAGGAGGCTAGCCTAAGTTTTTTCACATGGAGATCTCAGAACAGGAAAAGCATGAGATGGTTAATCACAAGATCTCTTGAAGTCTGGACTTGCGACTCCTGCAACATCGTCACTCTGCCCCATTCTACTGGTCAGAAAAAGCCAGAAGTCCAGTCAGGCTCAAGTGGTAGAGAAAGTGACTCCATATCTTGACAGGAGCGGCAGTAAGTTCACAGTGCAAGGTGCATGTATGCAAGAATGCGAGGAATCCATGGCTATTATTATTATTACTGTTACTATTTTATTATCTACGACACTATACTTGAAATTTTTTACCCAAATTTTTATAAGTTATTATGCCTGGAAAATATAATCGAAACAGCTTAGGTAAGTAAACTCTGTCCATCACCCTCTAAAAAAGACTGTTAGGTCTCAGATAGATGAATTCTTGTCTCAATAAAAACTCAGTAAGAAATTTTTGATAAAATTGAAACTCATTAAGAGTTTCTTTCCTTTAAGGAAAATACTTCTTGTAGTTCCCAAAGCCAATTTTTTTGAGTGAACAGATCAACTAATCCAATTTCCATCTTTCTTGTCCCAAACTAATGTGTTATTTAACTGCCTAAGCATCACACAGAGGCATCTGGTCACCACCCTCAGGGCTCCCTCATAGTCTGAACTGGATAATTGTGTGATGTAATGACAGTGACAGGTTCCCTGGGCCTCAAGATGACCTTTTTTGCCATATTTTGATTGACTGTTTACCTCAAAGACTTGTAAATATCCTCAACTGCAGCACAAAGGCCACCAAGATTTATTTCTGAGAGCAATGGTTATCTCTGTCCTGCTTTGGGCAAAAACATCCCATAATCTGAGGTTACGTAGAATAAATTAAATCCCAGGGATACATAAAGGTTAAATGAAAAGGCCAAAATAAGTGGGTGATACAATAAGAGGATCAGTTTGAGAAACACCTGGAAAGTTAGGGTGAGAACTGTATGCCTGTCCTCAGCCATAAGTGGACGTCTGTTCTCCATGGGCATAGCTATTAATCAAATAGGTTATTTTTAGAATATCCTAGAAATGAAAGTGCCTCTCTGACTTGTTATTGTCCTCTCTTAGGTCAGTGATACATGACAGACTTATCATGAAGTCTGTTAAGGAAAAAATAAAATCTACCATGTTCTTTGTGTCTTAAAGTGAGAAGCCCTTGTGCAGGGAAATTGCACAGAAGAAAATTAAGGTGCTGAGTGAACTGCTACCTTCTGCAGGCATTCGTGAGTGGCAGTGTTTGGAGGAATCCAACATGAGACTGTGGTGGGGGCCACCTCAACTGCCTCCTCCTCCTCAGCAAACATTCAGTGGGTTTCTTTCCACAGTACACATTTCTACTTTTATAAAGGAAATCAGCGGGGAAATGGGATTTATTTTATACAACCTACTTTACTAGCAGCTCCTTGGAACACACCTATTCCATAAAAAATAAAGGATAGCCGTCCTCCATCTGATCTCAACTTTAAGAGAGATGTGGGTCAAACTCCATGAGTTACAATATGGTCAGAAGGTTTAACACTCCTAGAAAACAATCTAGAGCCTTAATGATGACAAATTCTTCAGCTCATTTCTCATAAACGCTGAGACTGGAAATGCTGTCAGCCAGCGTGGCAACCCCTAGGTGGGGTGCAGGAGCAAGACCCATGGTACATGCTTCCAGTAAACATTTCATCAACAATGTCCAGCCTACTCAGCAAGCCATTTCTTTGCTCACTGATCTGTATCCTATTTGCCATGTAGACCCAGCAAAGCAAACATTTTCAGTGACATGATTGCAAATGTTTCTGTCACATAGACCCATTGCAAACAATCTCCAGTTTGGATTTATTCTTGGCAGGCAGGGCTCTGCTCAAGAAGCCTATGAGGATTTCTCTTACCATCCACATCTCAGAAGGTGTCTCTCCTGCAAAAAAAAAAAAAAGCCCCAAACAAAACAAAATAAAAACACATGAGATTTCTCCCATAGCAAAACAGCAGCATGGGAATCCTCCTGAGAACCAATGTCTCACCTAAAATATTCATGGCTCAGATTCCCAAAGGCTGGTAAAGCCACGCCTCAACTAATGACATGTCCCCTAGTATACAATCAAAACCATGGGGTCCCAGGGATACAGTAAGAATGCTTCACTCTTTTGCATTGTTATTAATCTTCAGTGTTTCACGGCTACTGTGATCTATCTTTTAATAAAAACATATGAAACTGTGAAAAAATTATTTCAGCTCATTTTCTGGACTGATCTGATCCTACTATTCATAAATTATGGATGGTTACGTCCTGTGGCATTTTAGTTCTGCTCACTTTATAGTTTAGTCTGACATTTGGATAACCCTGGCCCTTCTGCTCTAAAGCACTTTTGAATCACTTAATTATAACCATTATATCTTGGGGGAAAATGTGTACCTGTAATGACCTGTCACTATTAAGTGGCCAATCGAAGACAGTGAAAGTAAGTTTTTGATACAAAGAAAGAAGAGTCACCCTATTTAAAAACAATGGTCTAAAATTCAAAAACTTCGGGTGGCAAATTAGAGAAACCTATTCAGACTGGTTTGAGCAAAATAATGGAAACTAACTGTGAGTATCCAATAACGTGCCCTTGAACTAAGAAGCAGTAATCCAGCCCAGTGTGGGGAACTGAAATCCAGGATTTGCAAGCCAGTGGGAACCAAAGTAACCAACTTTATCATCTCTCTATTTCTCTCCTTCCCTCCTTGGATCATTTGATTCCTTATTTCACATAAGATGCTACTGTGCATCTGTTTTACTTACGTTTCCCTGACAATGGGTATTTTCAGTGTCCCCATTTATAGCATGAAAATGGCTGTCCCAGCGCCAAAGCTTCTATACCTCCCAGGTCTAGAAAGACAACCAGCTGCAAATTCCAAGAGAGAGAGCATGATTATGCCAACTTGGTTCAAGCATTCACCGCTGCCCTAACTGACTGTGGCTGCTTCATCAGTGAAATAGACACACATTAAACCGAGTTCATCTTTAACCCTTTGGACTTACCCCAAAGGAAAATGTCTGTGTTGGAGGATGAAGCTTGAGGCAGGTTCACCTGATGAATAGAGTGGTGGGATTCTGAGGTAGGAAAGGACATTAAAATTCATCCTATGGACTCTCCCACTGATACGGATGCCCCCTAACAGCTCAGCTTTCCTGGTGGAAAGCTACCCGAGTGGTTTCAGCTTGAATACTTCCTGTGGCCGGGTGCCCACTTTTTAGTAGAGGATCGTTCTATTATGGGAAGACTTCATCTTCAAATAAGTCTTACTTACATTGAACAGAAATATCCCCCCTCTAACATCCACCCACACTCAGGTCTGTTCTCTGGAGTTCACAAAAAGGTTCAGTTCTAGCTTCCATACAGCAAATATTTGAAGACAGCTGTCCCATCGTATCTCCTCTTCTCCAAGCTTGACATTTTCACATTCCCCTAAACATCCTTTCAGATGACATCATCCTGACAGCCCTTTTCTGCCTGCTCTCTGGTTTGCCAAGGCCCCTCAATGTATGGATATAATCATATGAAATTTGTGGAACACCCAAGAAGATACTGTCTGAGACTCTTAGTAACTCTCCTAGACACAATATTTCTATTGACATGGCCAAACACTGTTAGCTTTTTTAACAACGTGCCTTGGTATAGAATTTAAGAGCCCAGATTTCCTGCACTCATAAGCTGTCTCCTTCCTTTCCTAGCTGTACAACTTTGAACAAAGAATCCCTTTGTGACTCAGTTTCTCTACCTTAAAGGGGGACTAAACACAGTGCCTACTCCAAACAGTTGCTGTGAAAATGCTAATACATGTAAAGAACTGAAAATGGCACCTGGTTCATAGTACGTGCTCAGTATTAGGCATTAGTTTGGGATAAACTAAACAGAATTGCCCTTTATGTGACTTTCTAAAGTGGTTAAATTTTATCTTGAATGGCTTGGTCTCTTTGTTCAGTCTACAGATACCATTTTGTGTCCTGATTATTTGACTTAACAAATTAGTTATCTTTCTTAGGCCTGTGTTACCCACAAATTTAACAATGATGGTCTTCATGTCTTCAAGACAATGAAAATGTTGAGTAAGATAGAACCAACATGAGAATTTGAGGCATACACAGAGTGTCTTTAAATTACAAAATGCTCTCCTACCTTCTTATTTGAGTTAAGTTGTTAGTCCTGTTTTTCAGATCAGGATATTAAGACTCAAAACTGAAGCTGCTTGTTTGAAGACACAAAAGTAACAAGTGATTAAGCCAAAACTGAAACCTAAGACTCCTTGTTACCTCAGTGTTCTCCAGATACAGCTGATCAAACGGCTAAAAATTCATATTAACTTTATCTTCCACACTTTAAAAAACCTTCTCTATAGGGCATAAAGGATACTGAGAATGTCAGCTTGGGAATGATATAGAGCTGCCCTTGAATCTCAGTTCCATTGCGGAATCACTGAGATTAACTTTAAACATGTAACTTAATTTCTATAAGAATCAGTTTTCTCATCTGTAAAATGGGTACAATAATAGTATCTAGCTCAAAGGCTTGCCAAGAGGACGAAGTGAAGTAATGTGTGTGGAGTGCTCATCACAGAACCTGTGCATACACTATATGGCAGCTGGGATAATTCTCATTTACAATATTATCCATGAGAAATGATCAAATAGCTTACTAAAGGCAAGAAATATTACTTCTTTTGACATTATTCTGAGTATACTACTTGCTTTCAAATAAGAGAAAACAAACAAAACTTGAAAACCAACCCTGAAGGAGATTTAAGTTTTTGGACTATAATACCACAATTTCAAAAGTTAAGTCACTGAGTTCTCCCAAAGTTAAAGTAGTGTCCACTTTTTGAGACAGAAGACTGCTTGCAGTTTGTAAATTATATTTTTTTTCTCCTCACACCAGTTCTACAATCAACATTTCAAATCTAACCCCCACAATGATTACTATTACTGCTATCGGATGAAGTGTGATTCCGTGGTACAGTAGCGAAGAACAGCATGGTGACCAGATCAGGTCATAGTTCTGGACACAAGGTTGATCCATGACCAAGACTGTACTCTAATTTTAGTCACCCCACACATGTGGTCAATCACTGGTCTCTAATTTTAAGAACAGCTAGTAAACAAATTGTGGATGCTGACAATTACCACTCTTAGTACTGGCACTACAACCCCAAAGCCATGTTCTTACCAACTGTGGGTCTCTAGAACCCACTGGACACCCAGCAACTACCGATGACAAAGGACCCACTGCTCCTGTTTGTCTGGGTCTTAAGAGATGAAAACCACCTCACTGACAGAAGCAGTTTACCTGGATACAATGTGAGAGCCAAGAAGCTCATGGTCATCTCCCCAGTATTCACTGCATAGACTGTGTGTGAGAAAGAAGTAAGCCCAGAGTAACATCTTATGGAGACAATCAGGGGAAACCGGAATAATAGCTACTTTTATTCGCCTATGTGCTCTTATTTCTGCCTTATGTCTGAAAAGTGAATATCACTCAACAGAAATAAAACTGTAATAGCACAAATATAAACTTAATGTGAGGTTCAAATGCAATTTTAATATTTATTTTGTGGAGATAAACAGTAGCAGCATATCTGAATAGAAAATGTATTATAAATCAAGCCAAGGACTCACAAACTAATCCCATTTTAAATATATTCATTCAATGCGGCAGAAAATGAGGCAGTGTCAATAATTTGGCACCAAGGGCTTCCTGTGCACGAGTGAGTAGGAGTCCTTGAGAACATCGTTATCCTACTCCCACGTACAGCCTGTGCCCTAAAGGGGATCCTAGGAAAAAGGAAGCTGATTCCAGGGGCTTCAGCTCTGGGGACAGAGGAATAACCAGAGGGAGGGGACATTTTATAATTTGAGATTTTTTTTCAGGTGGCTGCTCTCTACAGACTAACTTGGAAACCAGCCTGCCACTGAGCAGATGGGGATGTGGGAGACCCCAAATATGCAAACCACCAATACCTAAGGGAGACCTCAGGTGGGTGTGGAAAAGGGTCAGTTCCAGGGGAAGCAAATTATACTAACGTTCTCATGTCACAGACAGGATAAGAATTTAACTAGAGTGAATGAAAAGGCAAGATGAGAGAGTAGGATTCTGTGCCTGGCTGTCCAGAATGAGTTTCTTTGACTGGCTTGGCTCCTACCAGAGCTTCTTTCAAGGACCAGCCCTCCACCTCTATGCATGAGTCTTTGCAAGACTTTGAAATCATCATTCTTTACCTTAGCGTCGTGTCTGCTTCCTTCCCAGAAAATGACTTGCTATTTTGTATGCATTTTTCTTTATTTCTCTTTTTTCATTTCTGCCACTAGTTTCCCCAAAAGATGTCTGTTCTCTTCACTATTATATCTCTAGACTCTACAAGAGTGCCTGGCATCTAGCAAGTAGGAGTTCATTAAATATTTGGCAGAGGAATGAACTAATTCTCTCTGGTCCCTATAAAGTAACACCCGCAGCCAGGAATGACATATCTGCTTCATTTTGTGTGTCAGGTCTGATCAGTCACCTGCAGCTTCCAGGAGAAGGTGAGTCTAGGCTCAGTGGAAGTGTCCCGTTTGGCTCTGCAGCCAGGAGTGGGGCAGCGGGCATCTGCCACTCTTATCTGCCACCGCTGTCGGAACTTCTGTGGCACAACTCTGGTCACACACTGAATTCTCAAATTCCACTGTGGGGAGGGGGCACAGGCATTTGTAAATGTTAAAACTCCCTAGGTGATTCTGATTTCAGCTGGGGTTAAGAACCACTAAACTACCAGCTTCTTGGGAATTCGCTGGCCAAGCCCCGCTGCAGGTCTTGTTTGGGATGGGAAGAGGGATGACTGAAAGGAGGGGAAGCTCTAGACTAGATCCTGCCCAGAGACCCAGAGCAGTCTGCCTGGCCACAAACGGGCGGTGTGCGCCCTCAGCAGTCACAGAATCCACTGCCTTCCCTCTGTGCGCAGCCCATGTGCCCTCCGTTCTCCACAACAATCGCTGTTTCATAATTGCAAAGCTGTGGATTTCTTATTCCTAATTGGGAATAAGAAAAGAGCATTTATTCAGAAATTCTTGACTTGTGGTAGACCAGATGTAAACCTCAACAAGAATTAATCTCATGTGTGCAGTGAAAATTTTTGTACAAACCCACAAAATGTCCAAGAAAAGTAAATAATGAGTGTCTAATTTCCCTCTGTATAACTTGGCTAATTATACAACTCTCAGATTATAACAGTGCTTGGGTAAACATAATGACATCTTATTTGCCACGAATTCCCTTAGTTTAGTTAACCAATTACTTTTCTATTTCTTCAGGTATCATTAAAGCCACCCTAATTTAAGAATAAGCACATGTGTATCGTAACAGAGCTCCAAATATAACCCCAGTTACCTAATAAACGTATAAAAGGAAAAAAATTATCTATTCCTATTATGCTATTTAATTACAAGTTTTGAGGAAGAAATAATACATGCTAATGATGAAATTAAAGGCTTTAAGATCTAATTTGATTACATTCTGTGAACATCGGTTATAATTTGGCTTGCAGCTAAATCTATTAAGATGACTTTCCCATTCACATGGGGCTAAAAGCAATTTTCAGGCAAAAGGCTAGAGTCACAGTGAATTGTTAGTGTTGGATAACTTTTATCAAACGGCACCTCATGCTCCGGATCTATTAGTTGGTAACAAGCATATACCAAGCTAAGATGATGCCCATAAATAGTGCCATTAGCCGCTTGCATATAAGACAAAGGTGTCTAATGGACCAATATTGCACTTCCCCACAGCAGCAGGGCTTAGTTTACAACGGGTTATTACACTAACAGGTTGTAAAATAGTATACAAGGATGTGGCTCTAATGTATTTACCCCTGTAGGCAAGGAGGGGGAAAAAGCTTTGCAAGCAATTATCATGAATTATTACACTATCTAAAAAACAATTACTGTAGACTCATGTGTTCCAGTTTTCCAAGTGTATTACTGTTAGCACACACATGGTGAAAATAATTGAGCAAGCCCTTCAGATCTGCATCCTGAGTGAGGGGGTGTGAGTTTTTGTGCATCCACTCCCCTCTGCCCCGCACTGTTTGCCCACTCCAAATAGGACTTCTCTCCGTGAATGCATCAGGCACTTCTAAGAAAGGAATTGAACAATGGCTGTAATTTGGAATGCAATTAGGTGAGCCACTTTTTTTTTTTTTTTTTTTTTTTTTTACCTCCAGTTACTCACAGCAACCTGCATACACTCACCACCACCGCCTCCTCTCAGTCTCAGCTGTTGCTCTTGAATAACAGATCAGGGCGATGTAATTCAACCAGAGAAGTCGAGGCTTAGAGAGGTCTCCAGAGGAATCTAGCTAAACAGCAGCCCTTCTCCCCACTCCTGCCTTGCTAACAACATCTGTTAGGCCGGTTCCCTGGGGCCTTATGCGTCTTCATTGAAAACTCTCTGCAGACCTGGAGTTCAAGATAACGAGTCCAGCCAGCCCTCTTCCCTGCATGTCTCAAAACATGTGCTCAGTGGAAGGGAATTGACTCTGAAAGCAGGCTAAATGAACACGGTCTTTTCAAAAGACAAGTTTGACCATGCCCACTCCTCTACCCCTTGAAAACCTCTCCTTACGGTCTGCGAACCCCGTATGTTCAGGACTCTGCCCACCACTAGGCGTTTCTTACACCAAGTCCCTTGATCTCTTGCCCCACAGGGCCTCTGTACATGTTGTTTCTGCTGCTCATAAAACTCTTCACTCACCCCCCCTGCACCTAGTTAACATCTAACCAAACTGCAGATTTCAACTCAAGTTTCCCTTCCTCTGACCTCCCTAATTAGATTCCTTGTCCCACCTTCCCTGCCCTACTCATGTTACTCTCTTAGGATATCGTCCTCTCCTCCAAAGCCCTTACCACACTTGCAAATTTGACCCATATTTGTGTGATTACTTGCCTGACACTGATTTCTCATGCCAGACTCTAAGCTCCATGAAGGCAGCAATCCACCTGCTTTACTTGCCATTGTATCCCCTCTAGCACAGTATCCAGCAAATAGTCAGTGCTCAGCGGATATTTCTGAATGATAAAGTATATAAGCAAAATCAGGAAAATAAAAATAAATATCACGTGTGCAGGAACAAGAATAACTAACATGGGGTGTGTGTACTGGGGCCTGCTGAGGGAGAGAACGGTATGGATGGCATAGAATCAACCATGGTAGTCATCGACAACACGGGATAAATCAGAACCATTTAGAAAGAAAAAAATCAACTCAGATGAGAGAGTATGGAGGGTTTTGAAGACAGAGCCTAGAAACTAGGTGAAAAATGAGTTTTAAATGGTGTCTGTTGGAGGGGAGGGGGTGGTGGTAATCAAGCGTCCAATATAGCATGAGGCAAGAATGGCTCAGGAAAGAGCAGAGAATTTGTCTAAGGATAGGGAGACAGACAGACTGACTACAGTTTTTGATGGAGTATTGGGGATAGGTGCCAGACTGCAAGGATGAAAGGGGAAATAGAGGTAAAGAAAGGAAAACACTTGGGTATGAATGGAGAGACAGAAATCAACCAATACATCTCAGTGCATAGTGTGAAGTGAAGTGGTTCAAGGTGGAAGAGAAGGATCTGTATTAAAGGGGGGAGGGGAGTTCATGGGGAGAGTGAGCAAGAAAGCCTTAAAAGATGGGGAAGAGGCTCTGTGGCCAGGCAGCAGACAGGGAGCAAGTTTCTCCAGAGACCATGCGATGCAGGATACTGAAAGATTAGCTGTGGAAAGACGCAAACTGCCTCCCAGGAAAGCACCAAGCAGCAAGGAGAGCCAAGGGAGGGGCACAGAGGATCCAAAAGAGCAGGCGTGGTGTAGGAAGGAAGAAAGAAGCAAGGGCTTCAGATGTAAGCAAAATCTGGAGAAAGAAAGGAAGCCTTAGACCAAAGCTTTTCATGCTTTGTCTGCAAAAAGAAGAGGGGAAAGCAGCCTCTTGCACTCACATTATCAAGGAGAAGGCCCTTCGGAGCCACACCAGAGGAAAGGAAGAACTTTTACAAGTTGTGTGTTGGAAGCGCCAGTTGCCACATAAGTGCTGAGTTCCCCCGGAGGGTCGCACTCGGCCATCTGTTAGCAACAGGGCTGAGCATCAGTAATGTGGACAGCAACCCAGCTGCCTGAGGAGACCCAGTGCATCTCCACCACGGCATCAGGCGCTTTTGCGAGGACATGTCAATTTGGTAACCTTGCTCTAATCGAATGATGAATGGCCAGCCTGTGAAGGAGAATGCAGTCCCTCCGCCCTGGCAGGCCTGGCCATCTGAACCACGCTTGGCACTGAGTGAGGCCTGCACAGTTCTCCTCAGGCGGAACCGCCTTTATCAGGAAACACTGGGAAAGGAGGGCATGTGTTCCAGAGCCACACACAGGTTGGCAGCTCTGAAAAGGAGAGTTTGAGGGGAGAAGAATTACTACTGACTGCCCCAAAGTTTTCTCCAAACATACTTTTAATTGATGAGCCCATTATATCCTTTCCAAAAGCATTTTTAAAACTTAATAAATGACTGCTTACTGTGGAACACAATACAATCCCTTACATGTTAAGCTGTTCTCGTGAATCACTTGTAATTACTGGGCATTTTCAAGCCCAAGGGATGTATAACTATATTATTGCATTCCTGTGATTTTATGAAGTCAAGACAAGGAAACAAATCACAGGAACTGAATTATCTCTTTACCAGAGCTCATAATAATCAGAGGAAAACTTAAAAATCCCATAAACCCAAAAAACCATCACTAGTAAATCATCTGGTCTTTTTCTAATGACTATTTGGATTTCTCACTCCCAAAAGGAAAGAGGGGGTGGGGAGAAGGTGAGAAGGGGAGGGAGAAAAGGATGGGAAGAAGGGGCTGATGGAGGGAGAGACCAGAGGTGAGAATATGGGGAAAGGGAAGGAGAGGGGGACAAAGAGAAGGAGGGAGGAAACTATATTGGTTTCCTCTGGCTGCTGTAACTAATTACCACAAAGGCAGTGGCTGAGAACAACACAATTTATTCTCTTACTGATCTGGAGGTCAGAAACCTAAATCAAAGCGTTGGCAAGAGTGTACTCCTTCTGGAGGCTGCATGGAGAGAATCTGCTTCCTTGTCTTTTCCAGCTTCCAGCAGCCACCTGCACTCTTTGGCTTGTGGCCCTTTCCCCCATCTTTAGAGTACATCACTCCAGCTTCTGCTTCCTTTGTCCCACCTCCTTCTTCTGCCTTTGACCTTCTCGCCTCCCTCTTATGAGAAGCCTTATGAGCCCACTCAATTCGAGATTATTAATTTAATCATATCTGTCAAATCTCTCTCGCCATGTGAAGTAACATTCTCAGGTTTCAGGGAGTAGGATGTGGACATCTTTGAGGGGCTATTTTTCAGTCTGCCACAGGCATTTAAAAATTTACCAACTGAACATGAAAAAGTATGCCAACTGGAATATCTACACCATTTGAGACCAAATGACCTTCATATCATGTAGGAATGGCCTTTTAAAACTGCCCTATCTAAAAAAGAAACAGAATGTGCCATATTGCACTTTTCACAATTTTTTCAAAACAGGTAAACACCTATAATCTGATTTTCTCCTCCAAAGATAGCTTGTCAGATAAGAAAGGCAGTTTATCCCCAGCTGCAAATAAGAAGGCTGAAGGAGAAAGGCGGGCCGAATTGTGCCCCCACCCCCACCCCCAATCACCAGCACCTGAACAGGACAACAGTCCACTTCTCTTTCCACTGCATGACACTTATCAGCTATACTTTGTTTATAGCTTTTTGTAAGAAAAAGAAAGAAGAGAAAGATGCAATCAAAGGCTCCTAGATCTTTCAAATCATTTGAAAAAGAGATCATACAGTTTACCCTCCCCCACCCACATGCTCTGCCTGCCAAGCATTCCTGTCACTTGGGTGTGGTCACTGTGCATGGACACTTTCAGGGACTTAGAGCACAGGGCTCTGCACATGAACCCATTCATAGGGTCTGTTACTCTTCAGGGTCTATTTCCAAAGATAGTTCAAGTGAGTCCTGGGGCCTGAACAAAGGCGGTCTGTTACACAGAAGTAAGAGCTTACACACTGGCATACAGGTGCCTGTTCAGGGTCAAAGGTCATTCTGCAGGCTATGTCTCCACCAGTAGTCCATCGGCAATGCACTGGCCAGGGAGTCTGAACCCCAGAATTCTTTTCCTTGTTATTCTCCTGCCACTGGCTTGTTGAACAGTGTTGATTAAACCACTCTCCTTTTATATAGAGCTGGTCCAATGCAAAACTTGGCAGGATGCTGTCATGTGCTGCTCAAAAAGACAGAGCATAGAACCAGAATAGCTACTAGTTACTTAATGTACAGAAAGGTCCTTACTCTCTCTGAGCCTCAGTATCCTTAGCTGTAAAAATGGAAGAGTAAACATCACCTGCACTGACAGATTATTAAGAGGATAAGGGAGATGGTGTGTGCAAAGTACTCAGAAGAGTGTCTACAATAGTAGCTCTTTCTTCAGGGATCTGGGCTCTCATACTGTGCTCAACTCTCCAGCTTTCCCTCCTCTCACCCCATATATTATGACTGGGTATATCCTTCCATGGCAAAATCCCTTTGTTTCACATGCAGCCTCTCAACACACACACACACACACACACACACACATACACACACACACCAACCACTGACCCAAAGATGCAGATGTGATGCGGAAGAGCACTGTAGACAGTAGAGAGGCTTGCAGGGGATAAATATTTTGATATTTTTGCTGGGGCCCAATTCAGTCTTCTGCTTTGCAGACCCAGAAAACTGATTTATTCAGGAGCCTGAGAGCAGAGCTGACACTCAGGGTAGACTCACATTAACCACACTCAGGAATCTGATGTATAACACCAGGTTGTCAGTGTATTGCTTCCAAAGAGCAGTAAGTTGGATTAGAGTAATCACATCAGTATAGCCATCATATATTTTCCCTGAAAGCCAACCATAATCAAAAAGTTGATTGCCCATGAAAGCAGACCAAGAAGAGTTATGTAATGCAATTGTTTTCTGACATGAGGCTAAAGTGTATGATGCAGAGGACTTGGTAAGTACAGAGGACTAAGATGCCCTCTCTCCTTTTTCTTTTCTTTAGACTGATTATCCCAACTCTTTCTAATTGGCCCATCTTTGTTTTTTCTCCCTAAGTCAATTATTTTGATTACATCATAACCACCTTGTTGATCTGGGAACCAGCCCATGTCTTTGAAATGCTTTTGAATATCTCTATTCAGGCTTATAACTCTCACAGGGAAATAGAGACTAGTTTAGTATGGTTCTGGGAGATGTGGCTGCAAAGGTCTCTTGGGACCAGACCCCAGGAAAGGGGTTGGTCCTCACTCAGTGGGTGGTAAACGGGGAGACTATGCAACAGCTTGATAATGACACTGCCAGGCCACTCTGCTGATCCTCTTGGTTATCCATCTGCTTTTCCACAAGGAAGGGGTTGTCCAGGGCTCATGCCTTTCCCAGATACAGGCTGCTGGGAGAAGTATTTTGGGGGCTAATGTGACTTTGAGTGCCCCTAATTCAGAGGAGCATTTTCTGACCCATAGATACTGTATCTTGGTTCACTCTGCATAAAACTCAACTGAGCTGTGTGTGCTCTCAGGAAATGAGGTGGGGAGGGGGAATGCACACATAGGACGTGAGAGGGAATAATCACAAAAATGGCAAAATGTTCCTGTTCCCCTCTGTCATCCTCTCAAGCTTCCCCTCTTCAGCCTCCTAACACAGCTCAGATATGATTCCCTCTGGGAGGCTTCCTGAGCCCTCGTTCCTCTGTGCCAGGGGTCAGCAAACATCTTCCAGAATGGGCTAAATAGTAGGTATTTTAGGATTTGTGGGCCAACAGGACATATGGCCTCTGTTGCAACAACAATCAGTTCTGCTATGACACTTGTTTCAAAAACGTGAATTTGTTCCAGTGTGATTAATATGTTAGGGAACAACACGAGCGTAACATGAATTTCACGTTTACTTATGTACAATTTCCTCTGTGAGAACCACCAGGTGAAGGCAGAAGACTGCACCCAGCTGAAACAAGACACCTAGGAGGACACAACACACATGCAGACACCTTCCACATCCACCGTCCACCCCAGGTCAGCACGGGAGTTATGAGCCACACCCCCGATCCTGTGCCATAGCATTATTCCGCCAGACTTCACCTAAGCCTTCCTCCTCTACTTCACAGCTCACAAGCTGAAGCCCCTCTGGCAAACTTCTTCTTTAAGGTACACTTCCATGTTTATTGTGGTACTTGTCTGTTTCATAACCATTTAACATGTGTAAAACAGTGTTGCCATCTTTATCAGGTTCCTAACCATTTTTGTGTGTCCCTAACCAAGATTTAATGTTGTCCTCAATGCCATTTTTCCTCTATGTCTTTTAGACTTTATTGCACAATCTTGCACGGTGTGGTGATTTTTGGGGAACATGTACTGTGTTAAAGCAGAACTGACTGTACTCCAGTCTGCCATTTTAGGGCAAAAGTGGCCACAGACAACATGTAAATGAATGAGTATAAGTGTGTTCCAACAATATTCACTGACAACAACAGGCAGCAGGCCAGGTTTGCTCTATGTTCTCTCTCTACACTGTACTTGATTCAGTTGCTGTGCTTAGCACCTGGATAAAGATTTACTTATCTGAATGTCCCTCTCCCCAGCTAGGCCATCAGCCACGTGGAAGCTGGGGTTCCTCTATTCACTTCTTTCCTCAGCACCCAGCACCACTGTGCCTGGGAAGCAGTGGGCGCTCAGAAGTCTGCTGCGTCCTTGGTCTCAGAGGAGAGGTCATCTCCTCTCCCAGCAGGAAGACAGTCCAACCCCGAAGAGCAGGAGCTGTGCTCCCCTGCCTCCCACTCCAGCCTGAGGCTTGGGCTTTACATTCAGATTAAGTAGTACTTATCGAACCCTATCTCCTCAGCATACTGGAGCAAGTATAAGGATTTATGTAATTTTATGCAAAATATGTATACAACCTTCATTTCACAGTTGAGGGAATTAAACCTCCGAGTGGTTAAATAACTGCCCAGAGTCACACAGCACAGAGCAGGGACTGCTTTGGGTCCAGGGGAGAGAACATGGAGCCTTGTCTGGGGTGCCCTCACACTGACTTCCCTTCCCTCCCTCCTCACAGCCAGTGTGTTATGGGGCCGACTTGTTAGGTTTGCTTAACAAAAAAAAAAATCTTCCTACAGGAAAAAAAAAAACAAAAAACAAAACAGTTTCTTAAAATCTACTGGAATGTTACAGCAACCTAAACAAGAAAGCTTTAGAAACAAAATAGATGAGGTTTCTGGTACCTAGAGAAGTATGGGGAAGCCGGTATTCAGCCTCAAACAACCTAGCTTTCAGAAGTCTCTAGGAGTTCTTTGGTTCTTACCCAGCTGATTTGCTTTTATAGGATCACGTTCATTTTTACTTGGCCATACGCAGTTCCTAAACTCCGTGTACAGAATGACGGAGAATTCTTGTTTCATCTGACCTGCTTTAATGCACTATGGTAAGAAACCATGTGTTTGGCCCATTCTCCGTTTATAAAAGAAATGTAAGGAACTGTGAATAGCATCTTGCCTGAACTGGCAAAATCACCATCTGGAGTCTACAAATGTGAGTCAGAGGAATTCCTGGAAAAAACCAGAATGTTCAAAACCCACCTGGCCCCTATTATTGCCATGGAGCCTTGTTCAAAGGCCCATGATCCAGCCAACTCCCCAAGGTCTGAGATGTCAATGAGGTAGTCCCGGGCATTTCCTTGCAGACCACATTGGCCATGCCTGGCTTTTAGCAGAGCGTGTCGCCAACAGCCCGAGGGAGGGGAAGGTTTTCTGCTCTTTGATATGCTTCCTCCCTGGCTGAATGCCTGGAGTGCAGTGTGTACACAATCCATTTTATGAGACAGATGGAAATTGAGTTACAGCAAATAAATCATACGGCACTACTTTTAGTGATGTTTTTCTATGGGGAATCTTCCTGTTGACTAAGTGTGGCCTTGTACCTCCTTGATTAGGCACACAGATGTTTGGTTGACATTTGACTCCTGTGAGAACTTTCTTATTTAAAGACTCTCTGGAGCTTCTCAACATGGAGGGTTCTGCCACTTAGATACTGTGAAGAGATCTGTGAATTGATTATTATAACCACACTTGTTCTACAGACACACACCCAGGCCAACAGAGTAACAAATACACAACTACACCACCAAAATCACCCACATCCCCAAACGTCTCACACCTCACCCTACCAAAGTGTCCCATGCAAAGGTCGGGGCTTGTGCAAAGCAGGTGACGACTTGGACATCGTAGTTTAAGTATTTCTTTCACCATTCTCCAAATAGATGTCCTATCTAAAAGCCAGAAAAATGCTTTCTAAAGAGGCAATAATCTATGGAATTATATAGATCAGGGTTTTACCAATTATTGGCTGTGTGTCCTTAGGCAACACAATTCTGAGTCTCAAATCCAAATTTGTAAGGTTAGAATATTAATGCAATTTCATGAAGGTTTTGGGAAGAAAGCCCCTATAGTACAGTGCATTGACCACTGTGTGTGTGTGTGTGTGTGTGTGTGTGTGTGTGTGTGTGTGTGTACACATGCACACGTCTTTTGTTTTTGTGTCTTTTGGGGGAGGGGGAGGGTGATGTTAATAAATACTACTTCTCGGGTAACTTGCGAGTTTAAGGGCTGTCCACATTCTGGATGGCTTTTGGACTAAACATACAGAGCCAAGTAAGCCACACTGCTGAGTTCCCCAACTCACTTACTGAGGGGAGACGATAACACAGGCAGGGGTAGCTATGCGATTAATAGTCCTGGAGAAAATAGAACATCAACTCTAGGAAAACAGACTAACACAGACTGGGTACTTATGGTGTGCCAGGCACTTTACATAAATTATTTTATTTAATCCTCAAACCAAATGAGGAAACTGAGGCTCTGAGACATTAAGCATTTGGCTCAGACCACCCAGTTTATGAGTGGCAGCCTGGCAACTCCAACCAGGCAGGTAGATCTGGCTCTGAAGACTGGGCTTAGTTTTGCCTGGGCGCCTCTAAGCCTCCTTAAAGCCAATTATGTAAAATGCAGACAGTTACATAAGAACAGCGCATATGAATAGAGACAAATAACACAGGACTAGAATTCTGAAGAGGCCCCTTTGTGCAGCGGAGGCTGGGCATAATAAATCAATCATCAGAACTAGTTAAAATATATATGTGGAGCAGACCTCTGCTGAAATCCAGAGAAGCCTTCTCAAGATTAAACAACACTGATGTGCATACAACAGAATTCCACCGCTTTTCTAAGATCAGAGTGTGAAAAGGAGCCAAACAGGTGGAGCCCTGGATGTGCGCCAAACCTATTCCAGACCTGACAGAAAAGACAAATCGAATAGCCAAATTCTTGCACTTCAGAACTTTAAACAAAGAGTGCAGACTCACTGACTGGGGTCAAATCTTCTGATGAACCAAAGAAGAGTCAACCTTGATTAAATTCTTCTGCATCATCAAAAGGAGATAGGTCAAGATAAACTAATGGGAAGGTAATCCATTGACCACACATTGCTGTTAAAGGGGTCATCTGCCAGGAAAAAGGGGGCAGCTTTCTTCCCTGAAGGGATCATACCACAGCTAGAGGCTTTTGCTATCCCATAATTCTTAATAAAAAGCTTAATCTCTCTGCAATGACTTTTAAACTCCCATGCTATTCTTTCATGATATGGAGGGACAGCAAAATAAAGTCATCACTCTTTTTCACTTTTTGAACTAAACTGCTTCTTTTCTTGATTAGAGATTAATTACCAATTGCTTCATCTCTGCCTGGAGAGACTGAGGTGGAGAGCCCTCTGACTGCACATCAGAATCTCCTGGGGAGCTTTTACAAACTAATGCTTCCTGGCCCTGCAGCAGACAAAATGACTCGGAATCCCTGGCAGACACGGGCCCAGGAAGCTGTATTTTTTAATAAGCTCTCCAGATTATTCTAACATGTGGAAAGGTAGAGAACACTGGAGAGTGCCAAGCACCCAAGTTTTGTGATAAGAATTGGATCAGTGGTTTGGAATTTGAATTTTGGCTTCAATATTCACTAACTATGTGACAATGGGCAAAACCTGACCTTCCTTAGAGTCAGCTTCCTCTCCAATAAAATAAAAGTTTCCAGGGTCAAAGGATACAGAGTAGGCAGAAGACTTTTATAGGCTAGGAAAACACTAAAAATACGAAGTATTATTATTATGAGACAGGAGGGAAGAGGGTAGGGCACAACCATTAAAAGAATGACACAGCCATTGAAGATCTGACTCACAGAAGACCTTGAGGCCCAAGATGGCAGGAGATTTGACTTCCAGTGGACCTTGCCTTCATTATATGCTCATTGGGATATATTAGCATGGTAAATGACACACTCACAGGTGCCATGACAGTTCCGAGGCTAACCATAAAAGATCAAAAAGTGGACGGGGGCCCAATTCCTGGGAATCCCTCCTCGTTCCCCAAAGTAGTTGGAATAATCCTCCCACTTGTTAGCATATGAAATTACCAAACCCATAAAAGCTAACAACCCTGCACCTTGTGGCTACTCTCCCTTCTGAGTAAGACGTATGCACTGTGTCTATGGAGGGTGTATCTACTTTTACTTTAAGCTAAACAGCCCCACGCCCCGTGGCCTCTCTATCCTTGTGAGACAGCCTGCACTCTGTCTATGGAGTGTGCATCTCTCTGAATAAATCTACTTGTACTCAACTGTGGCTCACTCTTGAAATCTTTCCTGAACAAAGCCAAGGACCCTAACTTGGTGGGGCACATCTCAGGGACTCGCCTGAGACCTGGGACACGAGCATCCTCTTGTGCCTCATTTTTCTTGTATCAATTATGTCTATCATATATATTAGTTAAGTAGAGCATGTTTTACAGATAAATATACTTCTACAACAGCTTTAAACCCTGTAAGAGTTTTTTTATTCTGAGACTTTGAGTATGACCATTTTAGGCCAGCCACTATGGATGAATAAATAAAAATGACCAGGACCTCCTTAAACTTTTAGTGGCAAGAAAATATTTCTCTGGAGGATGGAAAGGGACATTCCCTGAAGTTGAGGAGTCACTGATTCATCCTCAGGCTCACACTGCTAAGGAGCTTATTCTCCTACAGAGAACATGTCCCCTTGGGTCACAGCAGCAAGTGTGCGTGCCAGTAACTGAGGCACCTATGCTTGTGGCATGCTAGGGAGTGAGGACACTTAATTATTCCTAAAGAGTCACTTATTGACCACTGGGCAGGAAGAGAATGCAGATGCTTTATCTAAATTACCTCTGATCAATCGATTTGACAAGTGCTGAAGATTAAGTGACAGGCAGGGCTTTGCACGAAGTTAGGAAAACAGAATAAACCATATTGCCGAAAGATCAGCCAAAATCATAGATAGATTCAGTCCGCCACGACATATGTCCTCTTAGGAGAAGTACTGAAATGCAGTACTCAGCGAGGTCTGATTATGATTTAGATTAAGAAAAGAAACAAGAGGCTAATTTCCTATTTGACTCAAAGGCAAGGTGTGGAATGCAGACAGTAACAATCAACATTTGGGTGGCTGTATGAGGTTTATCAAGTGAGGGACTTGGAGGCCCAGAGACGGTATCACAAGCTACAAGTGCCAGCAGGGGAACTCTGGGCCTGCCGACTCACATGCTCTAGTTGCAGTGTTGTTCTGCAGAATGGAAGAGAGAGGGAGTGCAAGAACAGGGTGTATCTTCAATTGACCATCTTCCCCCAGAGTGTCATTTACTGTAAAATTCTGCATGCCATCAAAGGTACTTTAATAGAGAATTGATTAAGTAAATTGTCATGCATCTCTAAAATAGAATACCAAGGAGCCGTTATGAAAAATGTTATAGAAAAATGTTCTTGATTTGGCAAACGCTGATAATATATTAGGTCTTAAAAAGCAAGCTTTTATAAAAAATGAAGTAAATATATAATGTGAAAAATACTGAAGTCATTCATTCATTGATTCGTATTACAAATATTTACTGGATGCCTGCCACAATTCTAGACATTGGGAAAATAACTATGGAGACCACAAGCCTCTGACTCATGGAACTTAGATTCTAGGGACAGGATACAGGAAATAAACAAATGAGCATGTAAGATAAATAGTAAGTGCCGTGGAGAAAAATAAAGCAAAGTAGGGGAAGTAGGGAGTACCAGGGAAGGAACTCTCCTGCATACAAGGAAGATCTCACAGTTAACTGTCAGGGAGAGAGGCGTACTGATGACTGGGGAATGATGACATGGTTGGTAGAGAGAAGGCTTTGATGGGCAAGAGAGTGCGTGGTATATTCAAGGCACAGCAAAGAGTGGCAAGAAAAGGAAGTCACAGATGAGGTCCCAGTGCGGTTGGAAGGGATTTTGCCCACCCGGCCACGTGGTAGATAGATACAGCCATGTATAATCACTTAGGGTTTTCCCAGAGTGAGATGGGCAGCCATGGGAGGGTTTGGAGAAGATGTGTGATGTGATCTGTTTCAAGATGGAAAGAGTCAATCTGGCTGCTGTGTTGAAAATGTGTTGGAAAGGCGTCAAAGCAGGAGAGCAGTCAGGAGTTTATTGCAATACTCCTGGTCAGCAATGATCATGCTTGGACTAAGATGGAGGTGGCACAGGGGCTGAGGAGGAGCAGATTTGGGGTGCTTCTGGCAGGTGGCGCGCTGACATGGCTCGCTAAAGGATGTAGAGTAGAGTGTAAGAGAGATAAGACAAGGAGGACTCCAGGGCTTAGGGTGTCACACGCTCCTGACAAGGCAGCTAGGAAGAGGACCGAGAAGTGATCATTGGATGTGGGGACCTAGGTGCCGTGGTGGAGAAGAAATCCTGACTGAAGAGGAACGAAGAGAGGATGGGAGGGGAGGAACTGAAGACAGTGAATGTAGACAACTCTTGAGGAGTTTTTCTAGGTAAAAAGGGAGTGGAATGAGATGTGGGCTTAAGCAAGCAACATAAATAAATATGTTAACAGTGACTGGTTTTAGCTAGCAGGACTGAGTAAATTTATATCCCACTCCCCTTCCCTGCCCAGTTTGTGCATTGCTCATGTTTTCAAAGTTTTCTGAATGAACCTATGTTATATTTAAAAGCAGAAAAATAGTTTTAAGAAAGTTTTAAGAAAAGTCTGGCTTATAGGAGATAAGATATACAAAAAAGAAAACTAGCTCAAAAACAGAGAGAGAAGAGAAAGAGGAGTAGGAAGCATAGCTCTCCTATGAATAAAATCTACAGTACCATTCATGTAAATTAAAAATCCTTAATAGAAAATAACACTATATCTTCACACGTGTGTGTGTGTGTGTGCGCGCGTGTGTGTGCGCACGTGTGTATACACATACACTGGAAAGATTCACATCAAATCCACAATTGTGGCTACTTTTGAATGATGGGTGAAGGGTAGTGGGCCAGGGTATGGAGCAAAAAGGAACTTCAGTTTTATTTCTATTCATTTTTGCTTAAAAATCAAAGACATACAGCAAATATGAGATAGAAATGTTCAAGGTAACGATTTCTGATGGTGAATACTATGTTTATCTTGTTACTATTTTCAGTGTTTTAAAGAAAATCTCACCAAACATACACTAAAGAATCATTCCTACTCCTTCCCCACCACACCCTCTTCCCATCCCATCTCTTTTCAAACTTCCCTTGGTTTCTGGTAGAATCTACTTACAATAAACTCATGTGATGCCATCAAAACAATTCATTAAATTAAGATTTAAAAATCAGCTTTTCAGCATTCTTCACTTGTTTATTCATTCACTAAAATATTAATTGTGTGCCCACTGCATACGAACAAGCTATTTCATTTGTAATTACATCATAATGATCAGGATAAACAAATTCTAAACAACAAATGTTACATTGTGTTAAGAGGCTCAGCGTTGAGGACACAGGAAGAAAGGAGAAGTGAGTAAGCTCACCAAGAGAAGACGCATTCAGGCAGTTCTGCATAGCATGCAGGATTTTGATGAGATTAGGACTTTTGATAAATCTTACATAGGTAATAATTTAGAGTATATATTAGCCACTGAATCTATGTGCAAGGGAAAAATCATGTATATCTTGCTGATTTTTCTTAAGATTTCTTTCTTCATTTTAGAAATAATTTTTATTTCATGAAAAGAATGTAATTTTTTTCCTAGTGTGAATGACAGCAGAAGCCTTTCTGGCTAGTCAAAGGAAAGGGGGAAAAAAACCAGTGGCAATTTAGCAATGTTAAACTTGTACTTTCTCAAAACAAATGAAAAATCAGAAGACAGTGAATTTCAGCAGGACTGGAAGGGAGGTGTGCCTATCCCACGACTCCTGGGATTTCTAATCACCTTCACTGTCCCCACCGCAGATTAGAATTTTCCCAGGGGAAAGCAGCAGGGTTGTGACTAATGTTTGCAGAACAGCATGGAGCTCGGCAAACAAGAGGACTTTCATCCATAAGGAGCTTCTGAATTCACATCCTACCATCCTTCACTAACAGAGGGGAAAACCAAGGAAATAATGGATCTGTGAGGGTCCGACGATAGAGAGCTCGGCCAGGACTGGGCACCCATGCCTCCTCCAGACTGTGAATACGTTTGAATTTTATCTTTCCTGGGGTGACTATGTAACCCAATGGCCAAACTCCAGTGTAAGTTAAGCTGAGTTTCTTGCATATTTGTAGTCTCTTGTTCACTCCTCACCCTACCCTTCACTCTCACTTTATCTCCCTCTTGCTCTCTCCTTTCTAAACAATCCTCTTTTCCCATCAAGTATACAGTACAGGCTACTGAAAGAGCAGACTTGTAAAACAGCCCCCTAAGGAGATCAGTGAATTTCACAAAGATGAAAAGATTTAAACCTAAGTGATGTAAGATTAACCTGGAAGAATATTCTCAGTGAACAGAGCTCTTACACTGCCTGCTATGTCCACCATCAAAGGCAGAGTGAAGACAGAGTCCCTCAAGCAAATTTCTGTAAGAAATTATAATTGGTTTTTCAACTCAAAAATAATCTTCTTTTTTAAAAAAGCATATTCTGAAAGACCACCATCTATTCAAATACTGCTACATAAATTCAGAGCCAGTATTTTTATGGGGACCCCATAGTAATGCTTTCACTGTCTTGGGCAAATGAGAAAAAGACAAAAGCAAAATTAGTGAGTATTCAAGATAGGTGAAAGTCAAATTATGTCACAGAATCCTCTATGAACACAGTATGAAAGGGAAAACGAGGAAGAACGGGGTCATGACATGACAAATAGTACAGGTGTGCTAAACTCGGAAAAAACCAAACCCCAGCAGTCAGCACTCTGCTCAAATTTCCTCAGCAATTCCACTTTCTGTAAAACCACATCATTTGTCACATTAAATTAGTGTACTTAATTTGAATTTTATTCACTTTATGGATTGTATTTAATTTGTAAATTTGTTTTAATTTTATCTTTGTCGAAGAGCTACAAACATGAGGTGTTTATAAGCAGTTTAATGTTTATATGTATTTATGTAACAATTTAATAAACATAAGTCAACACAGGGAAGAGTCTATAAAACTTTATTCCTTTTGTAAAGGAGTCTATATGTGGCTCAGTTTTGAAAAACACTGAGTTAAAATATTATCTACACTGAATATTACCTACAGCAGGTTGAATGACAGCCACCCAAAGATATCCTCATCCCCAATCTCTGGTACCTGTGAATATGCTACTTTCTAAGGCCAAAAGGACTTTGCAAGTATGATTAAGTTAAAAATCTGGTGACAAGGAATACTATCCTAGATTATCCAGGTGGGCCTGATTAATTATTAAGGTCTTTACAAAAGGAGACAGGAGATCCAAATGAAATAGGAAATGTGAGGACAGAAGAAGGAGGCTGGAGTAATAACGGAAGGGGTCACAAGCTAAGAAACTCAGGTTGTTTCTGTTAGCAGAGAAGGAAAGGAAACAGTCTCTCCTGAAACCTCTAGAAGGAGCACAACCCTGCCAACACTTTGATTTGGGACATGTGACCTCCTGACCCCTGAGACTAAACCTGCATTGCTGTAAGACATGACGTTTGTGGTAATTTGTTACAGCAGCAACAGGAAACTAATGCACTACTTAATCCATTTGCATAGAATGATCTCAAGACCAATGCGTGCTACTACATTATCCGGGAAGCAGATCCACATCCTTTGTGATCGCCAAAGAGACTCTGGGGTCCTGAGCAAAGCAGAGTCAGATTTCAATGGAGGAACAAACAAAGAGGGAAATGTGGAAGGGCAGAAGAGGCCAGGCTGGATGCCGCCCTGGGAGGCCCTTTGTTGGGAATAGTATGGTGTGTGAATACTAGGATTCTCATTAGCCAGTGGGGGCTGGCAGGGAAGCTGGGAGACAAAGGATAGTCATCCAAGGGAGAAAATGGCTGTGTAGTAGAGAATAACCTTTGTTTTGTTGGAGGTTTACAGGAACACCATGACCTAGCCCACGGGGATGGCCGCAAGAACAAAGAATGCCTGCAGCAAGAAGATTACAACAATCAACCACACCCCCTCCCTTATTTTCCCTCCCCCTTCCTTATTTTTTGTATAAAAGTATCCTGTATTCCGACTAGAGCGGGATGGTTCTCCAAGACATTAGTCTGCCATCCTCTTGGTCTGTGGGCTTTCCGAACAAAGTCACTATTCCTTGCCCCAACATCTCGTCTCCCAATTTATTGGCCTGTCGTGCAGCGAGCAGAACGAGTTTGGACTCGGCTACAGCTGGACAGGGAAAATTGGACCGGAGACTCTGACTGCATGGCCACCTTTGTAGTTTGTCTTAGGCCTGACTCTTGCCTCTGAATCTTTAAATCTGTGCTCAAACTGTTCTCCAAGCATTTGTGTTCCCAGAGTAAGTGAGGTTCCCCGAAGATCTGCTGAAAGGAAGAAGGCAGATTCAGACAGCACTCAAGAATGCTACTGAAGTTGACCCAGGCTGTAAGGCAGGACCATGGGCATGGAGACCGACAGAGAAAGCTTCTCTTCCTGACCCTGACTGAGAGACTGGAGAAGGAAATCAGATCAAAAGCCAAACACAGCCTGGGAAAATCATGCAGAAGGCAATAGAAATGGATAATCAAACACCACGATTTGTTATCTTATCCCCAAAGGAACTAGGAGAAGCAATTATTCCCTAAGGGTCTTGAATGATGCAAGTGAAAAACCAAACAGGATGTCACTGTAGCTGACAGGGAGGACAAGGGCCACAAAGAGGATTTATTAAGTATAAGCTAAACGGTGTCTAGGAAGAAGTAATTGTACATTCTTGCTGACCCTGGACTCTCCTGTCAACACTCGTCCTCTTCACTGCTTTCTGGGCCTCTTCCTTTATTCACCCTCCCCTACTCTATGGCTGGATTAACTTGTTTCCAATTATCAGTCCTCTGATTCTCTTAGGTTTAATCCCTTCCTGAGCACAATCAAGCCAGGGCACACTAGTTCATTGCAGGGAAGTACATCACAGCTATTCTGAATGAAAATAGAGCTGATGATGTTCTGTGTTGTCACTCAAGACTTTCTCATTGCACCCACACTGGTATTTGAACAAGAACCCACCACAGGGCCTTCTAGTACCATTTTATTAGCATTATCACTTAATCCAAGAACAGCTTATTACCTAAAATGATGAAAGATTCCAATTCTGTTCTAGAGCTTAAAGTCATCTCATATCAGAAGCCTATTTTAAGTAATGGAAAATCTAGTGATACTGTAACTATCCTCTCACAATATAGAATATTTAGAATACAAATGTTGCATAGAGAATTCTGAATCCATTCTAAAGATGCTTTCCACTCTTTAAAATATAAAATCTCATTCTTAAAAATACATTTAAAGTCATTGATTATTATCACCTTCATCATGATTTATTTTTTCATTTCAAAAACAAATTATTTAAATTTTAGCTATTTTAGACTCCACTGTTGGGCCAATTACATCCTTCAAAGTCCAAAGACCCCCATTTCTGGGCTCTCAGATGTCTGCCTGTGATCCCTCAACAGATAAAGTACATTCTTTAGTGGGTGTGTTTCCCTTAACAAACGAATAGCCCTAGATAATGCCTAATCTCATAATAACTCAGGCTGACTTGTTTCAGCCCACTTTATCAGAGTCATAAACCCCACCACCCTTCACAGATCCTAAACCCCTTACCTCACCTACAACCAGAGACTTGCGCACAAGCCAATCAGGCACCTTGTGACCCTACCTTGTAAAACACCCCAAGAACTGACCCTCAGTGCCCACACAGACACCTCTCATCTATGTGGCCAGCTGTTGTCTATGGGAGCATACTCCTAATAAACTCCTTTTCTATTTCCATACTTTATTTCTGGTAAATGCTTTTACCAACCCACGTGTCACCATGCCACCAACCTGACCACACTGGATCCACAACATCCATGATAAATTTAAATTCAAACAACCCAATCCAAAAATTGGCAGAAGACCTAAACAAGCAATTCTCCAGTGAAGACATAGAAATGGCCAGTAGGCACATGAAACAATGCTCAATATGGCTAATTATCAGAGAAATGCAAATCAATGAGGTATCATCTCACACCAGTCAGAATGGCAATCATTCAAAAGTCCACAAACGATAAATGCTGGAGAGGGTGTGGACAAAAGGGAACCCTCCTACACTGTTGGTGGGAATGCAGTTTGATGTAGCTGTTATGGAAAACAGTATGAAGATTCCTCAAAAGACTAAAAATAGACTTACCATATGATCCAACAATCCCACTCCTGGGCATACATCCAGAGGAAACCTTAATTCAAAAAGATACATGCACTCTAATGTTCAC